>NC_133332.1:322763565-323109719 GCF_042186555.1 Aquarana catesbeiana | reverse complement strand
AGAGATATATAATGTAATATGACATATAATCACACAACATACAGAGATATATAATGTAATATGACATATAATCACACAACATACAGGATATATAATGTAATATGACATATAATCACACAACATACAGAGATATATAATGTAATATGACATATAATCACACAACATACAGAGATATATAATGTAATATGACATATAATCACACAACATACAGAGATATATAATGTAATATGACATATAATCACACAACATACAGAGATATATAATGTAATATGACATATAATCACACAACATACAGGATATATAATGTAATATGACATATAATCACACAACATACAGAGATATATAATGTAATATGACATATAATCACACAACATACAGAGATATATAATGTAATATGACATATAATCACACAACATACAGAGATATATAATGTAATATGACATATAATCACACAACATACAGAGATATATAATGTAATATGACATATAATCACACAACATACAGAGATATATAATGTAATATGACATATAATCACACAACATACAGAGATATATAATGTAATATGACATATAATCACACAACATACAGAGATATATAATGTAATATGACATATAATCACACAACATACAGAGATATATAATGTAATATGACATATAATCACACAACATACAGGATATATAATGTAATATGACATATAATCACACAACATACAGAGATATATAATGTAATATGACATATAATCACACAACATACAGAGATATATAATGTAATATGACATATAATCACACAACATACAGAGATATATAATGTAATATGACATATAATCACACAACATACAGAGATATATAATGTAATATGACATATAATCACACAACATACAGAGATATATAATGTAATATGACATATAATCACACAACATACAGAGATATATAATGTAATATGACATATAATCACACAACATACAGAGATATATAATGTAATATGACATATAATCACACAACATACAGAGATATATAATGTAATATGACATATAATCACACAACATACAGAGATATATAATGTAATATGACATATAATCACACAACATACAGAGATATATAATGTAATATGACATATAATCACACAACATACAGAGATATATAATGTAATATGACATATAATCACACAACATACAGAGATATATAATGTAATATGACATATAATCACACAACATACAGAGATATATAATGTAATATGACATATAATCACACAACATACAGGATATATAATGTAATATGACACATAATCACACAACATACAGAGATATATAATGTAATATGACATATAATCACACAACATACAGAGATATATAATGTAATATGACATATAATCACACAACATACAGAGATATATAATGTAATATGACACATAATCACACAACATACAGGATATATAATGTAATATGACATATAATCACACAACATACAGGGATATATAATGTAATATGACATATAATCACACAACATACAGAGATATATAATGTAATATGACATATAATCACACACATAGGTTGGACTTGATGGACTTGTGTCTCTTTTCAACCTCACCTACTATGTAACTATGTATGTATGTATAATAAATAATTGAAGAAACTATATGAAATAAATTCTAGAAATCTTCTTTAAACATCACAAATCTTATAACTTTATAATTTATGATCCTGCCAGGTCAGAAGAGGCACGACAAGCAGAACAGCCAGGGATCGGGTACTTGGCAATGACTGAGTTCCATTTCATTAGAGACATGTCTTGTACAAACATCATACTATGGGCTGCAGTTGGCATATCATCGTGAGTCACAGTGGCCTCCAATAGGTATTTATCGGCATTCCTGGAATAGATCACAATTCTCTATGGACAGCTTTGCTTCATTTGCACAATTTGCAATCATTTCACAATTGCAGACATTCTTTTTTCTTAAGGACATGGCTTTCCAGCAGATTGAAAGTTGGAAGTTTGAGGCTATGCGCCTCTATCTGGCCAGCCTCGCAGTCAGCGTCACTCATGGATGACTTCTTCCTGGAAATGTTTTTTGTAGTTTTGGATTTTTCCAGGAATATATAAAGAAAACATCTTTTCTACATAATGAGTGTCCAGAAAAGAAGAAGAGCCCCCCTGTCAGTGTACCCACCATTCAGTGTGCCATGCCATTACTATGTGCTGAAAAATGGTCAGATTGGTAACCCAACTGACACAAACCTAGAATGTCTACAACTGACAAACCTAGAATGTCTACAACTGACAAACCTAGAATGTCTACAACTGACAAACCTAGAATGTCTACAACTGACAAACCTAGAATGTCTACAACTGACAAACCTAGAATGTCTACAACTGACAAACCTAGAATGTCTACAACTGACAAACCTAGAATGTCTACAACTGACACAAACCTAGAATGTCTACAACTGACACAAACCTAGAATGTCTACAACTGACAAACCTAGAATGTCTACAACTGACAAACCTAGAATGTCTACAACTGACAAACCTAGAATGTCTACAACTGACAAACCTAGAATGTCTACAACTGACAAACCTAGAATGTCTACAACTGACACAAACCTAGAATGTCTACAACTGACAAACCTAGAATGTCTACAACTGACAAACCTAGAATGTCTACAACTGACACAAACCTAGAATGTCTACAACTGACAAACCTAGAATGTCTACAACTGACACAAACCTAGAATGTCTACAACTGACAAACCTAGAATGTCTACAACTGACAAACCTAGAATGTCTACAACTGACACAAACCTAGAATGTCTACAACTGACACAAACCTAGAATGTCTACAACTGACACAAACCTACAATGTCTACAACTGACACAAACCTAGAATGTCTACAACTGACACAAACCTAGAATGTCTACAACTGACACAAACCTAGAATGTCTACAACTGACACAAACCTAGAATGTCTACAACTGACAAACCTAGAATGTCTACAACTGACACAAACCTAGAATGTCTACAACTGACACAAACCTAGAATGTCTACAACTGACAAACCTAGAATGTCTACAACTGACAAACCTAGAATGTCTACAACTGACACAAACCTAGAATGTCTACAACTGACACAAACCTACAATGTCTACAACTGACACAAACCTAGAATGTCTACAACTGACACAAACCTAGAATGTCTACAACTGACACAAACCTAGAATGTCTACAACTGACACAAACCTAGAATGTCTACAACTGACAAACCTAGAATGTCTACAACTGACAAACCTAGAATGTCTACAACTGACAAACCTAGAATGTCTACAACTGACACAAACCTAGAATGTCTACAACTGACAAACCTAGAATGTCTACAACTGACACAAACCTAGAATGTCTACAACTGACAAACCTAGAATGTCTACAACTGACAAACCTAGAATGTCTACAACTGACACAAACCTAGAATGTCTACAACTGACACAAACCTAGAATGTCTACAACTGACAAACCTAGAATGTCTACAACTGACAAACCTAGAATGTCTACAACTGACACAAACCTAGAATGTCTACAACTGACAAACCTAGAATGTCTACAACTGACAAACCTAGAATGTCTACAACTGACAAACCTAGAATGTCTACAACTGACACAAACCTAGAATGTCTACAACTGACAAACCTAGAATGTCTACAACTGACAAACCTAGAATGTCTACAACTGACAAACCTAGAATGTCTACAACTGACACAAACCTAGAATGTCTACAACTGACACAAACCTAGAATGTCTACAACTGACAAACCTAGAATGTCTACAACTGACAAACCTAGAATGTCTACAACTGACAAACCTAGAATGTCTACAACTGACACAAACCTAGAATGTCTACAACTGACAAACCTAGAATGTCTACAACTGACACAACCTAGAATGTCTACAACTGACAAACCTAGAATGTCTACAACTGACAAACCTAGAATGTCTACAACTGACACAAACCTAGAATGTCTACAACTGACACAAACCTAGAATGTCTACAACTGACACAAACCTAGAATGTCTACAACTGACAAACCTAGAATGTCTACAACTGACACAAACCTAGAATGTCTACAACTGACAAACCTAGAATGTCTACAACTGACAAACCTAGAATGTCTACAACTGACACAAACCTAGAATGTCTACAACTGACACAAACCTAGAATGTCTACAACTGACAAACCTAGAATGTCTACAACTGACACAAACCTAGAATGTCTACAACTGACAAACCTAGAATGTCTACAACTGACAAACCTAGAATGTCTACAACTGACACAAACCTAGAATGTCTACAACTGACAAACCTAGAATGTCTACAACTGACAAACCTAGAATGTCTACAACTGACAAACCTAGAATGTCTACAACTGACAAACCTAGAATGTCTACAACTGACACAAACCTAGAATGTCTACAACTGACAAACCTAGAATGTCTACAACTGACAAACCTAGAATGTCTACAACTGACAAACCTAGAATGTCTACAACTGACACAAACCTAGAATGTCTACAACTGACAAACCTAGAATGTCTACAACTGACACAAACCTAGAATGTCTACAACTGACACAAACCTAGAATGTCTACAACTGACACAAACCTAGAATGTCTACAACTGACAACCTAGAATGTCTACAACTGACAAACCTAGAATGTCTACAACTGACAAACCTAGAATGTCTACAACTGACACAAACCTAGAATGTCTACAACTGACAAACCTAGAATGTCTACAACTGACAAACCTAGAATGTCTACAACTGACAAACCTAGAATGTCTACAACTGACAAACCTAGAATGTCTACAACTGACAAACCTAGAATGTCTACAACTGACAAACCTAGAATGTCTACAACTGACACAAACCTAGAATGTCTACAACTGACAAACCTAGAATGTCTACAACTGACAAACCTAGAATGTCTACAACTGACACAAACCTAGAATGTCTACAACTGACAAACCTAGAATGTCTACAACTGACAAACCTAGAATGTCTACAACTGACAAACCTAGAATGTCTACAACTGACACAAACCTAGAATGTCTACAACTGACAAACCTAGAATGTCTACAACTGACAAACCTAGAATGTCTACAACTGACACAAACCTAGAATGTCTACAACTGACAAACCTAGAATGTCTACAACTGACAAACCTAGAATGTCTACAACTGACAAACCTAGAATGTCTACAACTGACAAACCTAGAATGTCTACAACTGACACAAACCTAGAATGTCTACAACTGACACAAACCTAGAATGTCTACAACTGACACAAACCTAGAATGTCTACAACTGACAAACCTAGAATGTCTACAACTGACAAACCTAGAATGTCTACAACTGACAAACCTAGAATGTCTACAACTGACACAAACCTAGAATGTCTACAACTGACAAACCTAGAATGTCTACAACTGACAAACCTAGAATGTCTACAACTGACAAACCTAGAATGTCTACAACTGACACAAACCTAGAATGTCTACAACTGACAAACCTAGAATGTCTACAACTGACAAACCTAGAATGTCTACAACTGACAAACCTAGAATGTCTACAACTGACACAAACCTAGAATGTCTACAACTGACAAACCTAGAATGTCTACAACTGACAAACCTAGAATGTCTACAACTGACAAACCTAGAATGTCTACAACTGACACAAACCTAGAATGTCTACAACTGACAAACCTAGAATGTCTACAACTGACAAACCTAGAATGTCTACAACTGACACAAACCTAGAATGTCTACAACTGACACAAACCTAGAATGTCTACAACTAACAAACCTAGAATGTCTACAACTGACAAACCTAGAATGTCTACAACTGACACAAACCTAGAATGTCTACAACTGACAAACCTAGAATGTCTACAACTGACAAACCTAGAATGTCTACAACTGACAAACCTAGAATGTCTACAACTGACACAAACCTAGAATGTCTACAAACTGACAAAACCTAGAATGTCTACAACTGACAAACTAGAATGTCTACAACTGACACAAACTAGAATGTCTACAACTGACAAACCTAGAATGTCTACAACTGACAAACCTAGAATGTCTACAACTGACAAACCTAGAATGTCTACAACTGACAAACCTAGAATGTCTACAACTGACACAAACCTAGAATGTCTACAACTGACAAACCTAGAATGTCTACAACTGACAAACCTAGAATGTCTACAACTGACAAACCTAGAATGTCTACAACTGACACAAACCTAGAATGTCTACAACTGACAAACCTAGAATGTCTACAACTGACACAACCTAGAATGTCTACAACTGACAAACCTAGAATGTCTACAACTGACAAACCTAGAATGTCTACAACTGACACAAACCTAGAATGTCTACAACTGACACAAACCTAGAATGTCTACAACTGACACAAACCTAGAATGTCTACAACTGACACAAACCTAGAATGTCTACAACTGACAAACCTAGAATGTCTACAACTGACAAACTAGAATGTCTACAACTGACAAACCTAGAATGTCTACAACTGACACAAACCTAGAATGTCTACAACTGACACAAACCTAGAATGTCTACAACTGACAAACCTAGAATGTCTACAACTGACAAACCTAGAATGTCTACAACTGACACAAACCTAGAATGTCTACAACTGACAAACCTAGAATGTCTACAACTGACAAACCTAGAATGTCTACAACTGACAAACCTAGAATGTCTACAACTGACACAAACCTAGAATGTCTACAACTGACAAACCTAGAATGTCTACAACTGACACAAACCTAGAATGTCTACAACTGACACAAACCTAGAATGTCTACAACTGACACAACCTAGAATGTCTACAACTGACAAACCTAGAATGTCTACAACTGACAAACCTAGAATGTCTACAACTGACAAACCTAGAATGTCTACAACTGACACAAACCTAGAATGTCTACAACTGACAAACCTAGAATGTCTACAACTGACAAACCTAGAATGTCTACAACTGACAAACCTAGAATGTCTACAACTGACACAAACCTAGAATGTCTACAACTGACAAACCTAGAATGTCTACAACTGACAAACCTAGAATGTCTACAACTGACAAACCTAGAATGTCTACAACTGACACAAACCTAGAATGTCTACAACTGACAAACCTAGAATGTCTACAACTGACACAAACCTAGAATGTCTACAACTGACACAAACCTAGAATGTCTACAACTGACAAACCTAGAATGTCTACAACTGACAAACCTAGAATGTCTACAACTGACAAACCTAGAATGTCTACAACTGACACAAACCTAGAATGTCTACAACTGACAAACCTAGAATGTCTACAACTGACAAACCTAGAATGTCTACAACTGACACAAACCTAGAATGTCTACAACTGACACAAACCTAGAATGTCTACAACTGACAAACCTAGAATTTCTACAACTGACACAAACCTAGAATGTCTACAACTGACAAACCTAGAATGTCTACAACTGACAAACCTAGAATGTCTACAACTGACACAAACCTAGAATGTCTACAACTGACAAACCTAGAATGTCTACAACTGACAAACCTAGAATGTCTACAACTAACAAACCTAGAATGTCTACAACTGACAAACCTAGAATGTCTACAACTGACAAACCTAGAATGTCTACAACTGACACAAACCTAGAATGTCTACAACTGACACAAACCTAGAATGTCTACAACTGACACAAACCTAGAATGTCTACAACTGACAAACCTAGAATGTCTACAACTGACACAAACCTAGAATGTCTACAACTGACACAAACCTAGAATGTCTACAACTGACACAAACCTAGAATGTCTACAACTGACAAACCTAGAATGTCTACAACTGACACAAACCTAGAATGTCTACAACTGACACAAACCTAGAATGTCTACAACTGACACAAACCTAGAATGTCTACAACTGACACAAACCTAGAATGTCTACAACTGACACAAACCTAGAATGTCTACAACTGACACAAACCTAGAATGTCTACAACTGACAAACCTAGAATGTCTACAACTGACAAACCTAGAATGTCTACAACTGACAAACCTAGAATGTCTACAACTGACACAAACCTAGAATGTCTACAACTGACACAAACCTAGAATGTCTACAACTGACAAACCTAGAATGTCTACAACTGACAAACCTAGAATGTCTACAACTGACAAACCTAGAATGTCTACAACTGACACAAACCTAGAATGTCTACAACTGACACAAACCTAGAATGTCTACAACTGACAAACCTAGAATGTCTACAACTGACAAACCTAGAATGTTTACAACTGACAAACCTAGAATGTCTACAACTGACAAACCTAGAATGTCTACAACTGACACAAACCTAGAATGTCTACAACTGACACAAACCTAGAATGTCTACAACTGACAAACCTAGAATGTCTACAACTGACAAACCTAGAATGTCTACAACTGACAAACCTAGAATGTCTACAACTGACAAACCTTGAATGTCTACAACTGACAAACCTAGAATGTCTACAACTGACAAACCTAGAATGTCTACAACTGACACAAACCTAGATGTCTACAACTGACACAAACCTAGAATGTCTACAACTGACAAACCTAGAATGTCTACAACTGACAAACCTAGAATGTCTACAACTGACAAACCTAGAATGTCTACAACTGACACAAACCTAGAATGTCTACAACTGACAAACCTAGAATGTCTACAACTGACAACCTAGAATGTCTACAACTGACAAACCTAGAATGTCTACAACTGACACAAACCTAGAATGTCTACAACTGACAAACCTAGAATGTCTACAACTGACAAACCTAGAATGTCTACAACTGACACAAACCTAGAATGTCTACAACTGACAAACCTAGAATGTCTACAACTGACAAACCTAGAATGTCTACAACTGACAAAACCTAGAATGTCTACAACTGACACAAACCTAGAATGTCTACAACTGACAAACCTAGAATGTCTACAACTGACAAACCTAGAATGTCTACAACTGACACAAACCTAGAATGTCTACAACTGACACAAACCTAGAATGTCTACAACTGACAAACCTAGAATGTCTACAACTGACAAACCTAGAATGTCTACAACTGACACAAACCTAGAATGTCTACAACTGACAAACCTAGAATGTCTACAACTGACAAACCTAGAATGTCTACAACTGACAAACCTAGAATGTCTACAACTGACACAAACCTAGAATGTCTACAACTGACAAACCTAGAATGTCTACAACTGACAAACCTAGAATGTCTACAACTGACACAAACCTAGAATGTCTACAACTGACAAACCTAGAATGTCTACAACTGACAAACCTAGAATGTCTACAACTGACAAACCTAGAATGTCTACAACTGACAAACCTAGAATGTCTACAACTGACACAAACCTAGAATGTCTACAACTGACAAACCTAGAATGTCTACAACTGACAAACCTAGAATGTCTACAACTGACAAACCTAGAATGTCTACAACTGACACAAACCTAGAATGTCTACAACTGACAAACCTAGAATGTCTACAACTGACACAAACCTAGAATGTCTACAACTGACAAACCTAGAATGTCTACAACTGACAAACCTAGAATGTCTACAACTGACACAAACCTAGAATGTCTACAACTGACACAAACCTAGAATGTCTACAACTGACACAAACCTAGAATGTCTACAACTGACAAACCTAGAATGTCTACAACTGACAAACCTAGAATGTCTACAACTGACAAACCTAGAATGTCTACAACTGACACAAACCTAGAATGTCTACAACTGACAAACCTAGAATGTCTACAACTGACAAACCTAGAATGTCTACAACTGACAAACCTAGAATGTCTACAACTGACACAAACCTAGAATGTCTGTCTACAACTGACAAACCTAGAATGTCTACAACTGACAAACCTAGAATGTCTACAACTGACAAACCTAGAATGTCTACAACTGACACAAACCTAGAATGTCTACAACTGACAAACCTAGAATGTCTACAACTGACAAACCTAGAATGTCTACAACTGACAAACTAGAATGTCTACAACTGACACAAACCTAGAATGTCTACAACTGACAAACCTAGAATGTCTACAACTGACAAACCTAGAATGTCTACAACTGACAAACCTAGAATGTCTACAACTGACACAAACCTAGAATGTCTACAACTGACAAACCTAGAATGTCTACAACTGACAAACCTAGAATGTCTACAACTGACAAACCTAGAATGTCTACAACTGACACAAACCTAGAATGTCTACAACTGACAAACCTAGAATGTCTACAACTGACACAAACCTAGAATGTCTACAACTGACACAAACCTAGAATGTCTACAACTGACACAAACCTAGAATGTCTACAACTGACAAACCTAGAATGTCTACAACTGACAAACCTAGAATGTCTACAACTGACAAACCTAGAATGTCTACAACTGACACAAACCTAGAATGTCTACAACTGACAAACCTAGAATGTCTACAACTGACAAACCTAGAATGTCTACAACTGACAAACCTAGAATGTCTACAACTGACAAACCTAGAATGTCTACAACTGACACAAACCTAGAATGTCTACAACTGACAAACCTAGAATGTCTACAACTGACAAACCTAGAATGTCTACAACTGACAAACCTAGAATGTCTACAACTGACAAACCTAGAATGTCTACAACTGACACAAACCTAGAATGTCTACAACTGACACAAACCTAGAATGTCTACAACTGACAAACCTAGAATGTCTACAACTGACAAACCTAGAATGTCTACAACTGACAAACCTAGAATGTCTACAACTGACACAAACCTAGAATGTCTACAACTGACACAAACCTAGAATGTCTACAACTGACAAACCTAGAATGTCTACAACTGACAAACCTAGAATGTCTACAACTGACACAAACCTAGAATGTCTACAACTGACACAAACCTAGAATGTCTACAACTGACAAACTAGAATTTCTACAACTGACACAAACCTAGAATGTCTACAACTGACAAACCTAGAATGTCTACAACTGACAAACCTAGAATGTCTACAACTGACACAAACCTAGAATGTCTACAACTGACAAACCTAGAATGTCTACAACTGACAAACCTAGAATGTCTACAACTAACAAACCTAGAATGTCTACAACTGACAAACCTAGAATGTCTACAACTGACAAACCTAGAATGTCTACAACTGACACAAACCTAGAATGTCTACAACTGACACAAACCTAGAATGTCTACAACTGACACAAACCTAGAATGTCTACAACTGACAAACCTAGAATGTCTACAACTGACACAAACCTAGAATGTCTACAACTGACACAAACCTAGAATGTCTACAACTGACACAAACCTAGAATGTCTACAACTGACAAACCTAGAATGTCTACAACTGACAAACCTAGAATGTCTACAACTGACACAAACCTAGAATGTCTACAACTGACACAAACCTAGAATGTCTACAACTGACACAAACCTAGAATGTCTACAACTGACAAACCTAGAATGTCTACAACTGACACAAACCTAGAATGTCTACAACTGACACAAAACCTAGAATGTCTACAACTGACACAAACCTAGAATGTCTACAACTGACACAAACCTAGAATGTCTACAACTGACACAAACCTAGAATGTCTACAACTGACACAAACCTAGAATGTCTACAACTGACAAACCTAGAATGTCTACAACTGACAAACCTAGAATGTCTACAACTGACAAACCTAGAATGTCTACAACTGACACAAACCTAGAATGTCTACAACTGACACAAACCTAGAATGTCTACAACTGACAAACCTAGAATGTCTACAACTGACAAACCTAGAATGTCTACAACTGACAAACCTAGAATGTCTACAACTGACAAACCTAGAATGTCTACAACTGACACAAACCTAGAATGTCTACAACTGACACAAACCTAGAATGTCTACAACTGACACAAACCTAGAATGTCTACAACTGACAAACCTAGAATGTCTACAACTGACAAACCTAGAATGTCTACAACTGACAAACCTAGAATGTCTACAACTGACAAACCTTGAATGTCTACAACTGACAAACCTAGAATGTCTACAACTGACAAACCTAGAATGTCTACAACTGACACAAACCTAGAATGTCTACAACTGACACAAACCTAGAATGTCTACAACTGACACAAACCTAGAATGTCTACAACTGACAAACCTAGAATGTCTACAACTGACAAACCTAGAATATCTACAACTGACAAACCTAGAATGTCTACAACTGACACAAACCTAGAATGTCTACAACTGACACAAACCTAGAATGTCTACAACTGACACAAACCTAGAATGTCTACAACTGACAAACCTAGAATGTCTACAACTGACACAAACCTAGAATGTCTACAACTGACACAAACCTAGAATGTCTACAACTGACACAAACCTAGAATGTCTACAACTGACACAAACCTAGAATGTCTACAACTGACACAAACCTAGAATGTCTACAACTGACACAAACCTAGAATGTCTACAACTGACACAAACCTAGAATGTCTACAACTGACACAAACCTAGAATGTCTACAACTGACAAACCTAGAATGTCTACAACTGACACAAACCTAGAATGTCTACAACTGACAAACCTAGAATGTCTACAACTGACACAAACCTAGAATGTCTACAACTGACACAAACCTAGAATGTCTACAACTGACAAACCTAGAATGTCTACAACTGACACAAACCTAGAATGTCTACAACTGACAAACCTAGAATGTCTACAACTGACAAACCTAGAATGTCTACAACTGACACAAACCTAGAATGTCTACAACTGACACAAACCTAGAATGTCTACAACTGACAAACCTAGAATGTCTACAACTGACAAACCTAGAATGTCTACAACTGACAAACCTAGAATGTCTACAACTGACACAAACCTAGAATGTCTACAACTGACACAAACCTAGAATGTCTACAACTGACACAACCTAGAATGTCTACAACTGACACAAACCTAGAATGTCTACAACTGACACAAACCTAGAATGTCTACAACTGACACAAACCTAGAATGTCTACAACTGACACAAACCTAGAATGTCTACAACGGACAAACCTAGAATGTCTACAACTGACACAAACCTAGAATGTCTACAACTGACACAAACCTAGAATGTCTACAACTGACACAAACCTAGAATGTCTACAACTGACACAAACCTAGAATGTCTACAACTGACACAAACCTAGAATGTCTACAACTGACACAAACCTAGAATGTCTACAACTGACACAAACCTAGAATGTCTACAACTGACACAAACCTAGAATGTCTACAACTGACACAAACCTAGAATATCTACAACTGACGCAAACCTAGAATGTCTACAACTGACACAAACCTAGAATGTCTACAACTGACACAAACCTAGAATGTCTACAACTGACACAAACCTACAATGTCTACAACTGACACAAACCTAGAATGTCTACAACTGACACAAACCTAGAATGTCTACAACTGACAAACCTAGAATGTCTACAACTGACAAACCTAGAATGTCTACAACTGACACAAACCTAGAATGTCTACAACTGACACAAACCTAGAATGTCTACAACTGACACAAACCTAGAATGTCTACAACTGACACAAACCTAGAATGTCTACAACTGACAAACCTAGAATGTCTACAACTGACACAAACCTAGAATGTCTACAACTGACACAAACCTAGAATGTCTACAACTGACACAAACCTAGAATGTCTACAACTGACACAAACCTAGAATGTCTACAACTGACACAAACCTAGAATGTCTACAACTGACAAACCTAGAATGTCTACAACTGACACAAACCTAGAATGTCTACAACTGACAAACCTAGAATGTCTACAACTGACACAAACCTAGAATATCTACAACTGACAAACCTAGAATGTCTACAACTGACACAAACCTAGAATGTCTACAACTGACAAACCTAGAATGTCTACAACTGACAAACCTAGAATGTCTACAACTGACACAAACCTAGAATGTCTACAACTGACAAACCTAGAATGTCTACAACTGACACAAACCTAGAATGTCTACAACTGACACAAACCTAGAATGTCTACAACTGACACAAACCTAGAATGTCTACAACTGACAAACCTAGAATGTCTACAACTGACACAAACCTAGAATGTCTACAACTGACACCAGAGGTGGCTCTAGGCTTTGTGAGGCCTTAGGCAAAACTTACACATGAGGCCCCACGGACTGGGATGCTCCGTGATGAGGCCGCTATTCCTCAGGCTGCGGGCAGTATCTGATTTGTCCATCAGCTCCTAAGCCACAGAGTCCCAGTGGGGGTAGGCAGAGCCGCTGGCGTCAACTTCAGTGATTGAGAACAGGCAATTAGAAGGCCGTGAGGCCCCTGTGAGTGCGAGGCCTTAGGCAACCGCCTAATTTGCCTAATTAGAGAGCCGCCTCTGACTGACACAAACCTAGAATGTCTACAACTGACAAACCTAGAATGTCTACAACTGACAAACCTAGAATATCTACAACTGATGCAAACCTAGAATGTCTACAACTGACACAAACCTAGAATGTCTACAACTGACACAAACCTAGAATGTCTACAACTGACACAAACCTAGAATGTCTACAACTGACACAAACCTAGAATGTCTACAACTGACACAAACCTAGAATGTCTACAACTGACAAACCTAGAATGTCTACAACTGACAAACCTAGAATGTCTACAACTGACGCAAACCTAGAATGTCTACAACTGACGCAAACCTAGAATGTCTACAACTGACACAAACCTACAATGTCTACAACTGACACAAACCTAGAATGTCTACAACTGACACAAACCTAGAATGTCTACAACTGACACAAACCTAGAATGTCTACAACTGACAAACCTAGAATGTCTACAACTGACACAAACCTAGAATGTCTACAACTGACAAACCTAGAATGTCTACAACTGACAAACCTAGAATGTCTACAACTGACAAACCTAGAATGTCTACAACTGACACAAACCTAGAATGTCTACAACTGACACAAACCTAGAATGTCTACAACTGACAAACCTAGAATGTCTACAACTGACACAAACCTAGAATGTCTACAACTGATGGTAGGACCCAAAGGATCATCAAGGGGTATGAGATGAATTTATAAGGCAGGATTGATTAGGTAAATAGCTTGGAAGAACTCCAGGCATGTAAATATTCTGGACTCAGTATGAATGCCAATCACTGGCACTAATTGTACACATCCAAGCTCATCATTTAGTTTAACATATAAATGAGAATCAACTGAAGTATTTTGGATGGGATCTTTTTAGGTGCAAATTTATCAACAACCATATAACTGATGACACACCTAAAAATCCCATCCAAAATACCTCAGGTGGTTCTCTTTAACATTTAAGGGATGATGGTGCCATTTATATTTTCTTACCTTTATTATTCGGTACAACATATGGGACGATGTACAATACACCTTGTGGTCTCAGGAAATCCTTCTGTTCATCATATTCCAATATGAGAACTATGAAGATGGATGTAAACTGAAGAAAGACTTTCTACGTAACTGCCATGTGACTATTTAGGCTGTAAGGTGTTGGGGTATCAAGAGCTCTGTGGAGGAAATATCTGTAGATCCATTTATTCATATTGAGACTTATGTATACTTTATATTTCTGTGATAGCCCTGAAGAAGGGGGCCTAAGACATGCAAAGTGAGTTGGTGAGTTATCTGGTGATTAGACATAGAAGACCCCCAACTGGAATGGCCTTTTTCCAGATCTATGCAGTCTTGGAAGTCCTCCTCCCGTCTGCTCTTTCTTACCTCATCAAGACTTCAGACTCTTCCAAACAAATCGGTAATGATCATAATCGAGCCTATCAGTATCTAGAGTGTTCTGATCATTCCTGCAGTCGATTATTCTGGGTTGAGTGTTTTCTCAGCTTGGTTGGACTTCACATCGGGTGCTATGTATTCTGTACTAACTCACATTGGGAAAGGGGCCAGATATGGGGGGCGGCCCCTTGTTCTAAAGGGAACTTCCAGATTACAAATGTTTTCCACACAAGACCTCAACATTTGCCAGGATTTGGGGATAAGTACCATTGTCCCCATCAACATAGAGTTTTAGTGCCTTGCTGAGGGTGGGCTCCATGGCCCCTCCTGGCAAGGTACTCTCCCAATGTTCATTGGAAGCAGTCAGACTGGAAGCAGAGCTTGTATCTCTATACAGAGGGAAAATAACGATCGTCTCCCCTGCAGATGGTGTAAGTTTTGCCCCCTTACATAGAAATGAAGGGTCTATAATTTTTATCATAGGTGTATTTTATATGATAGAGACAGAATATCAACCAAAAATCCAGAAAAATCACACAATACAAATGTTATAAATGGAGTAAAATAAGTATTTGATCCCCAACCAACCAATAATAATTCTCCCCCCACAGACTGGCTACAGGAGGGGCTAATGTGGTATATATATGGAGTATATAGAGAGTGTATATAGTATATATGGAGTATATAGAGAGTGTATATAGTATATATGGAGTATATAGAGAGTGTATATAGTATATATGGAGTATATAGAGAGTGTATATAGTATATATGGAGTATATAGAGAGTGTATATAGTATAAATGGGGGGTATATATGGAGTATATAGAGAGTGTATATAGTATATATGGGGGTATATATGGAGTATATAGAGAGTGTATATAGTATATATGGAGTATATAGAGAGTGTATATAGTATATATGGAGTATATAGAGAGTGTATATAGTATATATGGAGTATATAGAGAGTGTATATAGTATATATGGGGGGTATATATGGAGTATATAGAGAGTGTATATAGTATATATGGGGGTATATATGGAGTATATAGAGAGTGTATATAGTATATATGGAGTATATAGAGAGTGTATATAGTATATATGGAGTATATAGAGAGTGTATATAGTATATATGGGGTATATAGAGAGTGTATATAGTATATATGGAGTATATAGAGAGTGTATATAGTATATATGGAGTATATAGAGAGTGTATATAGTATATATATGGAGTATATAGAGAGTGTATATAGTATATATGGAGTATATAGAGAGTGTATATAGTATATATGGGGGGTATATAGAGAGTGTATATAGTATATATGGAGTATATAGAGAGTGTATATAGTATATATGGGGGGTATATATGGAGTATATAGAGAGTGTATATAGTATATATGGAGTATATAGAGAGTGTATATAGTATATATGGGGGTATATAGAGAGTGTATATAGTATATATGGAGTATATAGAGAGTGTATATAGTATATATGGGGGGTATATATGGAGTATATAGAGAGTGTATATAGTATATATGGAGTATATAGAGAGTGTATATAGTATATATGGGGGTATATAGAGAGTGTATATAGTATATATGGAGTATATAGAGAGTGTATATAGTATATATGGAGTATATAGTGTATATAGTATATATATGGAGTATATAGAGAGTGTATATAGTATATATGGAGTATATAGAGAGTGTATATAGTATATATGGGGGGTATATATGGAGTATATAGAGAGTGTATATAGTATATATGGAGTATATAGAGAGTGTATATAGTATATATGGGGGGTATATATGGAGTATATAGAGAGTGTATATAGTATATATGGGGGTATATATGGAGTATATAGAGAATGTATATAGTATATATGGGGGTATATATGGAGTATATAGAGAGTGTATATAGTATATATGGAGTATATAGAGAGTGTATATAGTATATATGGGGGTATATATGGAGTATATAGAGAGTGTATATAGTATATATGGGGGGTATATATGGAGTATATAGAGAGTGTATATAGTATATATGGGGGTATATATGGAGTATATAGAGAGTGTATATAGTATATATGGAGTATATAGAGAGTGTATATAGTATATGTGGGGGGTGTATATGGAGTATATAGAGAGTGTATATAGTATATATGGGGGGTATATATGGAGTATATAGAGAGTGTATATAGTATATATGGAGTATATAGAGAGTGTATATAGTATATATGGGGGTATATATGGAGTATATAGAGAGTGTATATAGTATATATGGAATATATAGAGAGTGTATATAGAGAGTGTATATAGTATATATGGGGGTATATATGGAGTATATAGAGAGTGTATATAATATATATGGGGGGTATATATGGAGTATATAGAGAGTGTATATAGTATATATGGAGTATATAGAGAGTGTATATAGTATATATGGAGTATATAGAGAGTGTATATAGTATATATGGGGTATATAGAGAGTGTATATAGTATATATGGAGTATATAGAGAGTGTATATAGTATATATGGGGGTATATAGAGAGTGTATATAGTATATATGGAGTATATAGAGAGTGTATATAGTATATATGGGGGGTATATAGAGAGTGTATATAGTATATATGGAGTATATAGAGAGTGTATATAGTATATATGGGGGGTATATATGGAGTATATAGAGAGTGTATATAGTATATATGGAGTATATAGAGAGTGTATATAGTATATATGGGGGGTATATAGAGAGTGTATATAGTATATATGGAGTATATAGAGAGTGTATATAGTATATATGGGGGGTATATATGGAGTATATAGAGAGTGTATATAGTATATATGGAGTATATAGAGAGTGTATATAGTATATATGGGGGGTATATATGGAGTATATAGAGATGTATATAGTATATATGGGGGTATATATGGAGTATATAGAGAGTGTATATAGTATATATGGAGTATATAGAGAGTGTATATAGTATATATGGGGGTATATATGGAGTATATAGAGAGTGTATATAGTATATATGGGGGGTATATATGGAGTATATAGAGAGTGTATATAGTATATATGGGGGTATATATGGAGTATATAGAGAGTGTATATAGTATATATGGAGTATATAGAGAGTGTATATAGTATATGTGGGGGGTGTATATGGAGTATATAGAGAGTGTATATAGTATATATGGGGGGTATATATGGAGTATATAGAGAGTGTATATAGTATATATGGAGTATATAGAGAGTGTATATAGTATATATGGGGGTATATATGGAGTATATAGAGAGTGTATATAGTATATATGGAATATATAGAGAGTGTATATAGAGAGTGTATATAGTTATATGGGGGGTATATATGGAGTATATAGAGAGTGTATATAATATATATGGGGGGTATATATGGAGTATATAGAGAGTGTATATAATATATATGGGGGGTATATATGAAGTATATAGAGAGTGTATATAGAGAGTGTATATAGTATATATGGGGGGTATATACGGAGTATATAGAGAGTGTATATAGTATATATGGGGGGTATATATGGAGTATATAGAGAGTGTATATAGTATATATGGAGTATATAGAGAGTGTATATAGTATATATGGAGTATATAGAGAGTGTATATAGTATATATGGGGGTATATATGGAGTATATAGAGAGTGTATATAGTATATATGGAGTATATAGAGAGTGTATATAGTATATATGGGGGGTATATATGGAGTATATAGAGAGTGTATATAGTATATATGGAATATATAGAGAGTGTATATAGAGAGTGTATATAGTATATATGGGGGGTATATATGGAGTATATAGAGAGTGTATATAATATATATGGGGGGTATATATGGAGTATATAGAGAGTGTATATAATATATATGGGGGGTATATATGAAGTATATAGAGAGTGTATATAGAGAGTGTATATAGTATATATGGGGGGTATATACGGAGTATATAGAGAGTGTATATAGTATATATGGGGGGTATATATGGAGTATATAGAGAGTGTATATAGTATATATGGAGTATATAGAGAGTGTATATAGTATATATGGAGTATATAGAGAGTGTATATAGTATATATGGGGGGTATATATGGAGTATATAGAGAGTGTATATAGTATATATGGAGTATATAGAGAGTGTATATAGTATATATGGGGGGTATATATGGAGTATATAGAGAGTGTATATAGTATATATGGAATATATAGAGAGTGTATATAGAGAGTGTATATAGTATATATGGGGGGTATATATGGAGTATATAGAGAGTGTATATAATATATATGGGGGGTATATATGGAGTATATAGAGAGTGTATATAATATATATGGGGGGTATATATGAAGTATATAGAGAGTGTATATAGAGAGTGTATATAGTATATATGGGGGGTATATACGGAGTATATAGAGAGTGTATATAGTATATATGGGGGGTATATATGGAGTATATAGAGAGTGTATATAGTATATATGGAGTATATAGAGAGTGTATATAGTATATATGGAGTATATAGAGAGTGTATATAGTATATATGGGGGGTATATATGGAGTATATAGAGAGTGTATATAGTATATATGGGGGTATATATGGAGTATATAGAGAGTGTATATAGTATATATGGGGGTATATATGGAGTATATAGAGAGTGTATATAGTATATATGGAGTATATAGAGAGTGTATATAGAATAAATGGGGGGGTATATATGGAGTATATAGAGAGTGTATATAGAATAAATGGGGGGGTATATATGGAGTATACACAGACACTACAGTAGGTGCTCATGTGGTACACAGATTAGTCCTGTCAATGTAAGAAGGTTCTCCTAACGACAACTCGTTATGTGTATAAAAGACACCTGTCCACAGAATCTCTTTCTTCCATTCAATCCTCACCATCATGGGGAAGACCAAAGATCTGTCAGAGGAGGTCAGGGAGAAGATTGTAGACCTGCACAAGGCTGGAATGGGCTACAAGACCATCTGCAAGAAGCTTGGTGAGAAGGAGACAACTGTTGGAGCGATTATTCACAAATGGAAGGAATACAAAATAACCATCAATCGTCCTCAGTCTGGAGATCCATGGAAGATTTCTCCTCATGGGGTGAGGATGGTCATGAGAAAAGTGAGGGATCCGCCCAGAACTACACGGGAGGAGCTTGTGAAGGATCTCAAGGTAGTTGGGACCACAGTCACCAAACAAACCATTGGTGACACAATACACCACCATGGATTGAAATCCTGCAGCCCCCGCAAGGTCCTCCTCCTCAGGAAGACACATGTAGAGGAACGTCTGAAGTCTACCAATCAACATCTAAATGATTCAAAGAAGGAGAAAGTTCTGTGGTCAGAGGAGACCAAAATTCAGATCTTTGGCATCAACTCGACTCGCTGTGTTTGGAAGAAAAAAAATGCTGACTATGACCCTAAGAACATCATCCCTACAGTCACATCATCCCTACAGTCACACATCATCCCTACAGTCACACATCATCCCTACAGTCACACATCATCCCTACAGTCACACATCATCCCTACAGTCACATCATCCCTACAGTCACACATCATCCCTACAGTCACATCATCATCCCTACAGTCACACACCATCCCTACAGTCACATCATCCCTACAGTCACACATCATCCCTACAGTCACATCATCCCTACAGTCACACATCATCCCTACAGTCACACATCATCCCTACAGTCACATCATCCCTACAGTCACATCATCCCTACAGTCACATCATCCCTACAGTCACACATCATCCCTACAGTCACATCATCCCTACAGTCACACATCATCCCTACAGTCACACACCATCCCTACAGTCACACACCATCCCTACAGTCACATCATCCCTACAGTCACACACCATCCCTACAGTCACACATCATCCCTACAGTCACATCATCCCTACAGTCACACATCATCCCTACAGTCACACATCATCCCTACAGTCACACCCCATCCCTACAGTCACACATCATCCCTACAGTCACACATCATCCCTACAGTCACACACCATCCCTACAGTCACACATCATCCCTACAGTCACACCCCATCCCTACAGTCACACATCATCCCTACAGTCACACATCATCCCTACAGTCACACGTCATCCCTACAGTCACACGTCATCCCTACAGTCACACATCATCCCTACAGTCACACATCATCCCTACAGTCACATCATCCCTACAGTCACACCATCCCTACAGTCACACATCATCCCTACAGTCACACATCATCCCTACAGTCACACCCCATCCCTACAGTCACACATCATCCCTACAGTCACACATCATCTCTACAGTCACACACCATCCCTACAGTCACATCATCCCTACAGTCACATCATCCCTACAGTCACATCATCATCCCTACAGTCACACATCATCCCTACAGTCACACATCATCCCTACAGTCACATCATCATCCCTACAGTCACACACCATCCCTACAGTCACACATCATCCCTACAGTCACACATCATCCCTACAGTCACACACCATCCCTACAGTCACACATCATCCCTACAGTCATATCATCCCTACAGTCATATCATCCCTACAGTCACACACCATCCCTACAGTCACACACCATCCCTACAGTCACACCCCATCCCTACAGTCACACATCATCCCTACAGTCACACACCATCCCTACAGTCACATCATCCCTACAGTCATATCATCCCTACAGTCACACCCCATCCCTACAGTCATATCATCCCTACAGTCATATCATCCCTACAGTCATATCATCCCTACAGTCACACACCATCCCTACAGTCACACATCATCCCTACAGTCACACATCATCCCTACAGTCACATCATCCCTACAGTCACACCCCATCCCTACAGTCACATCATCCCTACAGTCACACACCATCCCTACAGTCATATCATCCCTACAGTCACACACCATCCCTACAGTCACATCATCCCTACAGTCACACATCATCCCTACAGTCACACACCATCCCTACAGTCACACACCATCCCTACAGTCACACATCATCCCTACAGTCATATCATCCCTACAGTCACACATCATCCCTACAGTCACATCATCCCTACAGTCACACATCATCCCTACAGTCACACATCATCCCTACAGTCATATCATCCCTACAGTCACACACCATCCCTACAGTCATATCATCCCTACAGTCACATCATCCCTACAGTCACATCATCATCCCTACAGTCACACATCATCCCTACAGTCACACATCATCCCTACAGTCACACACCATCCCTACAGTCACACATCATCCCTACAGTCACACGTCATCCCTACAGTCACACGTCATCCCTACAGTCACACGTCATCCCTACAGTCACACATCATCCCTACAGTCACACATCATCCCTACAGTCACACACCATCCCTACAGTCATATCATCCCTACAGTCACACACCATCCCTACAGTCACATCATCCCTACAGTCACATCATCCCTACAGTCACATCATCCCTACAGTCACACATCATCCCTACAGTCACACACCATCCCTACAGTCACATCATCCCTACAGTCACATCATCCCTACAGTCACACACCATCCCTACAGTCACACCATCCCTACAGTCACATCATCCCTACAGTCACACACCATCCCTACAGTCACACATCATCCCTACAGTCACATCATCCCTACAGTCACACACCATCCCTACAGTCACATCATCATCCCTACAGTCACATCATCCCTACAGTCACACATCATCCCTACAGTCACATCATCATCCCTACAGTCACACATCATCCCTACAGTCACACACCATCCCTACAGTCACACATCATCCCTACAGTCACATATCATCCCTACAGTCACACATCATCCCTACAGTCACACACCATCCCTACAGTCACATATCATCCCTACAGTCACATCATCCCTACAGTCACATCATCCCTACAGTCACACATCATCCCTACAGTCACATATCATCCCTACAGTCACATCATCCCTACAGTCACATCATCCCTACAGTCACACATCATCCCTACAGTCACACCCCATCCCTACAGTCACACATCATCCCTACAGTCACACATCATCCCTACAGTCACACATCATCCCTACAGTCATATCATCCCTACAGTCACATCATCCCTACAGTCACACATCATCCCTACAGTCACACATCATCCCTACAGTCACATCATCCCTACAGTCACACACCATCCCTACAGTCACATCATCCCTACAGTCACATCATCCCTACAGTCATATCATCCCTACAGTCACATCATCCCTACAGTCACACATCATCCCTACAGTCACATCATCCCTACAGTCACACATCATCCCTACAGTCACATCATCCCTACAGTCACATCATCCCTACAGTCATATCATCCCTACAGTCACATCATCCCTACAGTCACACATCATCCCTACAGTCACATCATCCCTACAGTCACACCATCATCCCTACAGTCACACATCATCCCTACAGTCACACAGCATCCCTACAGTCACACACATCATCCCTACAGTCACACACATCATCCCTACAGTCACACACCATCCCTACAGTCACACACCATCCCTACAGTCACACATCATCCCTACAGTCACACACATCATCCCTACAGTCACACACATCATCCCTACAGTCACACACCATCCCTACAGTCACACACCATCCCTACAGTCACACATCATCCCTACAGTCACACATCATCCCTACAGTCACATATCATCCCTACAGTCACACATCATCCCTACAGTCATATCATCCCTACAGTCACACATCATCCCTACAGTCACACATCATCCCTACAGTCACACATCATCCCTACAGTCACATCATCCCTACAGTCACACATCATCCCTACAGTCATATCATCCCTACAGTCACACATCATCCCTACAGTCACATATCATCCCTACAGTCACACATCATCCCTACAGTCACATCATCCCTACAGTCACACATCATCCCTACAGTCACATATCATCCCTACAGTCACACATCATCCCTACAGTCATATCATCCCTACAGTCACACATCATCCCTACAGTCACACATCATCCCTACAGTCACACATCATCCCTACAGTCACACATCATCCCTACAGTCATATCATCCCTACAGTCACACATCATCCCTACAGTCACACATCATCCCTACAGTCACACATCATCCCTACAGTCACATCACCATCCCTACAGTCACACATCATCCCTACAGTCACACATCATCCCTACAGTCACATCATCCCTACAGTCACATCATCCCTACAGTCACACCCCATCCCTACAGTCACACACGGAGGTGGAAACATGATGATTTGGGGCTGTTTCTCTGATAAAGGTTCAGGCTGACTTTGCCGCATTGAGGGTCCAATGGACGGGGCCATGTATTGTAAGATCTTGGAGGAGAACCTTCTTCCCTCATCCAGAACACTGAAGATGGGTCATGGATGGGTCTTCCAGCATGACAATGACCCAAAACATATCACCAAGGCAACAAAGGAGGGGCTCAAGAAGAAGCACATGAAGGTCATGGAGTGGCCTATCCAGTCTCCAGACCTTAATCCCATAGAAAATGTATGGAGGAGATGAAACTTCGAGTGGCAAAGAGACCTTCAGGATTTAGAGAAGATCTGTAAAGAAGACAAAATCCCTCCTGAGATGTGTGGAAACTGATCACCACCTACAAGAAACGTCTGACCTCTGTGATCACCAACAAGGGTTTCTCCACCAACTACTAAGGGGATCAAATACTTATTTTACTCCATTTATAACATTTGTATTGTGTGATTTTTCTGGATTTTTGGTTGATATTCTGTCTCTATCATATAAAATACACCTATGATAAAAATTATAGACTCTTCATTTCTATGTAAGGGGGGAAAACTTACACCATCTGCAGGGGAGACGATCGGTATTTCCCCCCACTGTATAATATAAATGGGGGCAGCCAGATGTGATGATTATATTTTGTCTGGGGTTCTAATGCTGCACAGTGGTAGTACTTTGCTGCTCCTTCTCCCAGTAAAGATCTTTCATGGTCTCTTCCCATAGGGCAGATATTTTATCATTGTAGCTAAAAACAAATAAATGAAAGAACCTGCAGATGAAATCCCTTTATACTTCCCTCTCCCTGTACATTTTACGAACCATCACATCTGACTGTCCTCGGGGAGTTGGATGATTTCTGGGAAGAATGGAGGCTGAAATAAAAACTTATACTGACTCTATGAGCCGCTGACACCCCCGTGTATTTCTAGAACATTCCTAACGCCATAAATGACCTGGAAGCCGCTCACCCCCCCCCCGGGAGGGTATATAATGTAAGTGGACTTAGGAATGGAGGCTGGTGAGAATAACCCGGAATAGTGTGCCGGCATCCAACACACACATTGTGCAGCACTACGAAGCAGGAAAAAATATGTACAAATGTGACCACCTATTGTATATATTCTATATAATTACCAACCCCCCCATTGAAACAAGGCGTAGAATACCTTCACACATAATAAGACTGGTAGACTTCAGGGAATGGAAATCTAAAAAAACTAGTTAAAGAGACTATTTCTTTAAAACATTATAGGACTAAATTAAACCTTTATTAAGTTTTGATTTTCCTTGACTAGAATGAATGTTAGTGATGCATTCCTCTGGTTAACCACTAGAGGGCAATCTTCACTATGGGGCTCATTGAAAAGGGTTGTTTTATTTCATTGTCAAACATTCATCAAAGAATTGATTGGAATATAAAGTGAAATATAGAATATAAAATGAATTATAGAATATAAAGTGAATTATAGAATATAAAGTGAATTATAGAATATTTTATTTATTATTTATTTATTTATTTCAGGTACTTATATAGCGCCGTCAATTTACACAGCGCTTTACATATACATTGTACATTCACATCAGTCCCTATACCCTCAAGGAGCTTACAATCTAATGTCCCCAACTCACATTCATACATACTAGGGACAATTTAGACAGGATCCAATTAACCTACCAGCATGTCTTTGGAGTGTGGGAGGAAACCGGAGTACCCGGAGGAAACCTACACAGGGAGAACATGCAAACTCCAGGCAGGTAGTGACGTGTAAAAATAATGTAATAAATTCAGCGCTGATTGATTTGATAATATAAATGCAAGCAGGCACTAAGGTCAACTCAAAAAATACCTCAAAAACATGTATATAAATAGAGTGCTGCGCAAATAAGAGTTCATAAACAACTAGTAGCAAATTGTAGTGTGGTAGCAGTATGAAAGAGCAGGAACCACCGGTGACAATAAATATCTGGATGGTGACTTTATCCCTCCACCACTCTTAGATGGCCCCTCACCTCAGATATTCGACCTGAAACAGGTCACACCGCTTTAAGGATTGAATGGATCAGTCTTTAAATACTCCTTCACTTCCTTCAGCTCACAACGCTCAGTATAGGCAGATGGTAAATATAAAATAAGATAGAAAGCAACAAACCATAGTGTTCTCCGTATGTAGTTTTATTAAATGAATATAAAAGCATATCAATAACACTCACATAGAACCGGCACTCCGATCCGAGTGCCGGCCAGCGGGCTTGTGATCGTATCTGTCGGATGACCGCGGGTGACGTCACACGCTCCTTACCCCCGTACGCGTTACGTCCTATGGGCGAGACTTCATCGGCGTGGGGCGGGATGCGCAGTGACGGCCCGCATTGTTGTTATTATACTCCATGGTGACGGCGGCACCAATCAGAAGGACAGGAGCAGTGATCAGGAGGGCAGACGCCTCCCTGTCATTCATTAATGGCTATTAGTTCCTATTATCCTTTATTCCCATTGGAAATTGCATAGATCAACACCGCCAGCGATAAACAAACTTAAAATATATGATATACAGAAATGATTGTTTGTAATATCAAAATAGCATATGTCCTCATGCATAGCAAACTTTATAAATGTATATGTCATAATGTTTTTTTAAAAAATACACGCATAAGTGATGCAAAGTCGCATACAAAATAAACGCATATCATATAAGAATGATTGCTTACAATGCCCAGATGGCATATATCACTTTGCACAGCAAACACTCTAAATCTCCAAGTAGGAGTATTTAAAACTTTAAAAATTATTAAAAAATAGTAAAAAATTAAATGCGCATAAATTAATGCTGCAAAATCGCATGTGAAAAAATCGCATGCTTAAAAACCCATACAGAATATGTATGAATAATAAGAAAGAAAAGACGTCAACCCACGGGAATCCGTCAAACACGATCACATGTCCAGTATTACAAATAAAATTGACAACAATAGTATCATCTATTTGAAATAAAACAATTTAAATCAAAATCAACGTTCATTCCAAAGGGGGAGAGAACTTTAGTCTCATAGATCCAGAACGATTCCCTACGGCTGAGCTGTCTGATGTAATGACCACCCCTCCAGTGTCGCGGCACCTTTTCTATCCCCCAAAATTTTAAGCATTTGGGGTCTTTTTGATGAAAAAGGCGAAAATGCCTAGAGACACTGTGGGTTTTTACCCCC
The DNA here is from genome assembly GCF_042186555.1 of Aquarana catesbeiana. NCBI lineage: Eukaryota > Metazoa > Chordata > Amphibia > Anura > Ranidae > Aquarana > Aquarana catesbeiana. The sequence goes on along the minus strand of NC_133332.1, from coordinate 323,081,159 downwards.
CGCTTGATGTTACTAATATGTTCTCCAATTCTTACATGGAGTGCTCTTGAGGTCCGGCCCACATACTGAAGGCCACAATCGCACTCCAGCATGTAGACCACCCCCACTGTCGAACACGTGATCAAACCCTCAATTTTGTAACTTTTTTGTGTTGCATATGAAACAAACTCCTTGCGTCTCTTAATGTTTCTGCAGGCCTTCCTGCATGTGGCACACTTCCCACATGCATAAAAGCCAGAAAGGAACCTAAATAGGCCACTAGTCACAGTCTTAGGCGGATCAATGACCCCTGGTGCCACACGATCACGCAAAGTCGGAGCCTTACGATAAATGAACCGAGGTTGATCGGGAAGCACTAAGCCCAGGGTCCTATCTCCCTTAAGTATAGGCCAATGTCTGGCTATAATGTGTTCTAATTTTTTGTACTGGATATTATAATCAAGTATAATACGATAATTAGATATATTGGTACTATCCTCCAAAGGTTTAACCTTGTCTGCGACTACGGTATTTCTATCAATTGCCAGTACATTGGCTATTTCCGCATCTACTGAAGCTTGGGTGTAACCTTTCTCCTTGAACCTCTCCGCGAGCACCTGCGACTGTGCAAGAAAGTCATCATCTGAAGTACAGTTACGACGTAAGCGGATAAATTGGCCTCTGGGTATATTACAGAGCCAAGATTTATGGTGGCAACTGTTGAGAGGGATATATGCATTTCTATCGGTTGTTTTAAAATGGTTCCTGGTGTGGAAAGCCCCTTCTCCTTTAAATATTTCCAAGTCAAGGAATATAATCTGTTGGTGGCTAATCGTCCAAGTCAGCTCGATGTTTTTATTATTGGCATTCAGCCCATCCATAAAGATCTGTAAACTGGGCATGTCCCCCTCCCAGACCATGATTAAGTCGTCTATATATCGTCTGTAACACGACAATTGTGGGGGGGATCATGAAATATAGTGTCCTCCTCCCAGTGGGCCATGAATAAATTGGCCACACTGGGAGCAAACCTAGCCCCCATGGCGACTCCTCTTGTCTGTAAGTAGAAGTCCCCATTAAACCAGAAATAATTATTTAACAAACAAAACTCCAAACTTTCCAATAAAAATGAAATGTGATCACTTGAAAGATTGGAAGTCGTCAGAGCCCATCTAACTGAATCTAGGGCCTGTTTGTGGTCAATGATAGTATAAAGAGAACCCACATCGGCGGTAATAAGAATGCTAGATGGGGTACAAGGAAGAGTGGATAAGATTTGAAGAATTTGCTTAGTATCCCTTAAAAATGATTTGGTTTTTAAGACAAGTGGCTGGAGAAAGAAATCTAGGTATTGGCCCAATCTGGAAGTCACGGAATCAATTCCGTTTACGATCGGACGACCAGGTGGTTGTTCTGCATTCAGGCTTACATCAGCATTCAGAAATATGTACGTAATCTGAATATGAAAAAGTACTTTCTCTCCAATGTGGTGCCACATACCACCCCTGCCGTAACTACTATTTCTAGACACTCCAACCTTCGGAATCGCTCTGTGTTCAATCCTATTTGCAATGACAACAAACATTTAGAGGTATTTAGGAATATGGTGTGCCATGATCTCGATTTACTCAAAGTCAAAAGGGCTAGAGATTCACAGGCCATCAAGAGAGGTATTACTTCCCTTGAACAAAGGAAAGACATAGTTATTCGGCCGGCGGATAAGGGTGGTGGGTTGGTTGTGCTTAGCAAAACGTATTACCAAGCTGAAATGGAGAAACTGTTGAATGATAGGAATACATATGAGCTTCTGAGGAGTGACCCTATGTTGCCTTTCAAGAACAATTTACATTGTCTCATAGAAAGAGGTAAAAACAAGGGGATCCTAAATTCTAAAGAAGCTGCTTATCTGGACCCCTTCTATTGTAGGACCCCAATCATTTATATTTTACCCAAACTGCACAAGAATGCAGAACAACCACCTGGTCGTCCGATCGTAAACGGAATTGATTCCGTGACTTCCAGATTGGGCCAATACCTAGATTTCTTTCTCCAGCCACTTGTCTTAAAAACCAAATCATTTTTAAGGGATACTAAGCAAATTCTTCAAATCTTATCCACTCTTCCTTGTACCCCATCTAGCATTCTTATTACCGCCGATGTGGGTTCTCTTTATACTATCATTGACCACAAACAGGCCCTAGATTCAGTTAGATGGGCTCTGACGACTTCCAATCTTTCAAGTGATCACATTTCATTTTTATTGGAAAGTTTGGAGTTTTGTTTGTTAAATAATTATTTCTGGTTTAATGGGGACTTCTACTTACAGACAAGAGGAGTCGCCATGGGGGCTAGGTTTGCTCCCAGTGTGGCCAATTTATTCATGGCCCACTGGGAGGAGGACACTATATTTCATGATCCCCCCCACAATTGTCGTGTTACAGACGATATATAGACGACTTAATCATGGTCTGGGAGGGGGACATGCCCAGTTTACAGATCTTTATGGATGGGCTGAATGCCAATAATAAAAACATCGAGCTGACTTGGACGATTAGCCACCAACAGATTATATTCCTTGACTTGGAAATATTTAAAGGAGAAGGGGCTTTCCACACCAGGAACCATTTTAAAACAACCGATAGAAATGCATATATCCCTCTCAACAGTTGCCACCATAAATCTTGGCTCTGTAATATACCCAGAGGCCAATTTATCCGCTTACGTCGTAACTGTACTTCAGATGATGACTTTCTTGCACAGTCGCAGGTGCTCGCGGAGAGGTTCAAGGAGAAAGGTTACACCCAAGCTTCAGTAGATGCGGAAATAGCCAATGTACTGGCAATTGATAGAAATACCGTAGTCGCAGACAAGGTTAAACCTTTGGAGGATAGTACCAATATATCTAATTATCGTATTATACTTGATTATAATATCCAGTACAAAAAATTAGAACACATTATAGCCAGACATTGGCCTATACTTAAGGGAGATAGGACCCTGGGCCTAGTGCTTCCCGATCAACCTCGGTTCATTTATCGTAAGGCTCCGACTTTGCGTGATCGTGTGGCACCAGGGGTCATTGATCCGCCTAAGACTGTGACTAGTGGCCTATTTAGGTTCCTTTCTGGCTTTTATGCATGTGGGAAGTGTGCCACATGCAGGAAGGCCTGCAGAAACATTAAGAGACGCAAGGAGTTTGTTTCATATGCAACACAAAAAAGTTACAAAATTGAGGGTTTGATCACGTGTTCGACAGTGGGGGTGGTCTACATGCTGGAGTGCGATTGTGGCCTTCAGTATGTGGGCCGGACCTCAAGAGCACTCCATGTAAGAATTGGAGAACATATTAGTAACATCAAGCGGGGGGTAAAAACCCACAGTGTCTCTAGGCATTTTCGCCTTTTTCATCAAAAAGACCCCAAATGCTTAAAATTTTGGGGGATAGAAAAGGTGCCGCGACACTGGAGGGGTGGTCATTACATCAGACAGCTCAGCCGTAGGGAATCGTTCTGGATCTATGAGACTAAAGTTCTCTCCCCCTTTGGAATGAACGTTGATTTTGATTTAAATTGTTTTATTTCAAATAGATGATACTATTGTTGTCAATTTTATTTGTAATACTGGACATGTGATCGTGTTTGACGGATTCCCGTGGGTTGACGTCTTTTCTTTCTTATTATTCATACATATTCTGTATGGGTTTTTAAGCATGCGATTTTTTCACATGCGATTTTGCAGCATTAATTTATGCGCATTTAATTTTTTACTATTTTTTAATAATTTTTAAAGTTTTAAATACTCCTACTTGGAGATTTAGAGTGTTTGCTGTGCAAAGTGATATATGCCATCTGGGCATTGTAAGCAATCATTCTTATATGATATGCGTTTATTTTGTATGCGACTTTGCATCACTTATGCGCGTATTTTTTAAAAAAACATTATGACATATACATTTATAAAGTTTGCTATGCATGAGGACATATGCTATTTTGATATTACAAACAATCATTTCTGTATATCATATATTTTAAGTTTGTTTATCGCTGGCGGTGTTGATCTATGCAATTTCCAATGGGAATAAAGGATAATAGGAACTAATAGCCATTAATGAATGACAGGGAGGCGTCTGCCCTCCTGATCACTGCTCCTGTCCTTCTGATTGGTGCCGCCGTCACCATGGAGTATAATAACAACAATGCGGGCCGTCACTGCGCATCCCGCCCCACGCCGATGAAGTCTCGCCCATAGGACGTAACGCGTACGGGGGTAAGGAGCGTGTGACGTCACCCGCGGTCATCCGACAGATACGATCACAAGCCCGCTGGCCGGCACTCGGATCGGAGTGCCGGTTCTATGTGAGTGTTATTGATATGCTTTTATATTCATTTAATAAAACTACATACGGAGAACACTATGGTTTGTTGCTTTCTATCTTATTTTATATTTACCATCTGCCTATACTGAGCGTTGTGAGCTGAAGGAAGTGAAGGAGTATTTAAAGACTGATCCATTCAATCCTTAAAGCGGTGTGACCTGTTTCAGGTCGAATATCTGAGGTGAGGGGCCATCTAAGAGTGGTGGAGGGATAAAGTCACCATCCAGATATTTATTGTCACCGGTGGTTCCTGCTCTTTCATACTGCTACCACACTACAATTTGCTACTAGTTGTTTATGAACTCTTATTTGCGCAGCACTCTATTTATATACAGGTAGTGACGTGGTTGGGATTCGAACCAGCGACGCTTCTTACTGCTAGGTGAGAGTGCTACCCACTACACCACTGTGCTGCCCGAATATAATATAAAGTGAAATATAGAATATAAAGTGAATTATAGAATATAAAGTGAAATATAGAATATAAAGTGAATTAGAGAATATAAAGTGAAATTTAGAAAAATAAAGGCAAATCTAGAATATAAAGTAAATGATAGAAAATAAAAAAAATATTGATTTAAAAGTGAATTATGGAATATAAAGTGATATTATTTCCTTTTTCACGTCGTCCATTCCAGCTCTTCTGTACGATGAAAACTGAAAATAAGGTGGAAATTTGAGATTTACTATGGTGGTGAAAGGTATACGGGGATCGTTTGGTGTCACAGATGATCGTTATGGTTCCATATTTAGTAATGTTATGGACTCCACTTAGTTCTAAAGCGATTAGGAAAGCCATTGGTTTGCCTATAGAATTATTGATCAGTCGTATGGGGGAGGGAAGGGTTAGTCCAGTGCTCCATGTCTGACCTCTGCTGAGCCCCCAATCCACCTAATGACGGTTTGTAGCAGCAGCGCCCTCCTCTGGGCAAACTGATGTCTTGTAAGATTTTCTTTTTTTTGTTTTCTCTCCTGGGACATATGCATGCTCAATTCCACTTCTGATTGGCTGACAGCAAGGACCAATCAGAATCAGCTCTGAGCAGCCGCATGCCCTGATGAAGGAACCGTTGCAGCGAGGGCCAGAGTCGAAGGGAAGAGAATGTTAAAAGAGAGCCATGGCTTACATTAGAGGCCGCTGTCAGGCTATTGAAATCACAACTAGAGGAGGGGGGAGGGAGGTACAGTATTGTATTGTTGGTTGTCGGGCCCTTAATAATGTTCTGCTGCTCCCACTGCTACAATATGGGTAGTAAACCCCAACAAACCCAGCTAATCTGCCTTGTCTTCCCTTCATAATTCCCAGATTTTGAGGGACTGTCCTGGATTTGGAGGGACTGTCCCGGATATGGAGAGACTGTCCCGGATTTGGAGGGACTGTCCCAGATATGGAGGGACTGTCCCTGATTTGGAACAAAGTCTCTCTGTCCCTCTTTCCTCCTCATTTGTCCCTCATGTTGCTCTGATCTATATATTTGTGTGCTAAAGCTTTCATCCACTTTCTAATTGCTGCATTTGAAAATTTCAAAAGCCAATCTAAAGGAATAGAAGTTGTATAAAATAAAAAAAAAACACTTGTGGGATTAACTAATTTTTTTTGTATAATTTTCCTTTAAGGGGGGTGTGTCCTATGCCTACATACTTTTGCTGATTGGTGTCCCTCGTTCCCATCTCACAATGTTGGGTGGTATGCAGACCTATCATCATTTTTAGCTATGTAAGCCATTACATATAAAGAAATACAATGTATTGTCTGACACCAGGCCCCGCCCACAACAAAATCACAACTTCAGCCAGAAAGTAAAATTGAAAGCCCAATAAGAGTAAAATAAAGAACACATGTTTCCTGCAATACTCACATTCAATCTTGAGCTGTCCCTCATATTAAAACCTTTTTGCCACAAGAGGTCTTTAGTCTACCAGGTTGAACGATGGCCAGCATCACTCAATCCACTTCCACTGAGCCCAGACTGTCATGGACACATCCAATGGGATAAAAGCATTACACAGTCTGGGCTCAGAGATTTACCCCTCTGAAGGACGTTCTCACCCCATTGCAGGAGGGTTTTTCAGTGCAGAAGTAAGCTTTGCCCACCCCCCAGAGTAGAAGGGGAGGGACTTGTGATGTCACCAGACCATCCAGAGGACCCTTTTAAAAAATGTACCTCCATATTTAGTGTGGGGGGTTCAGGGAAGGGGGAGGGGGCTTTTTTCCACACGAGACAAGATATTTTCCCCAAGCCTACATTATGTATTGTAGAAATACAAGCCGATCCCTACATCATTCCCACCGCTGCACTGCCAATGTCTCCGCCGTGGCCTCCTCTGCAGCCTCCATCGTAGTGTATATAGAATGCTCCTCTACTTACAGCTGGTAAAATAAGTATTGAACTCGTCACCATTTTTCTCGGTAAATATATTGGTAAAGGTGATATGGACATGAAATGTTCCCCACATGTCGGTAACAACCCATCCAATCCATACATACTAAGACACTAACACAAATCCCTTCAGAAATGAAGTTCTGTGTAATAAAATGGAAGGGCAGAGGAAAAAGTATTGAACCCCCTAACTGAAATGTATTTAATACTTGGTACAAAATCCTTTGTTGGTAAAGATGGCTTCAAGACGCCTCCTTTATGGAGAAATGAGTTGCAAGCGTTGCTCAGGTGTGAATTTGGTCTTCAGATCTTGAAGATTCCGTGGGCCTCTTCTATGAACTATGATCTTTAGTCCTTTCCATAGATTTTCTATTGGATACAAGTCATGTGATTGGCTGGGCCATTCCAACAGCTTTATTTTCTTTCTCCTTGGCTTTGTGTTTGGGGTCATTGTCCTCCTGGGATGTCCTCCTGGGATGTCCTCCTGGGATGTCCTCCTGGGATGTCCTCCTGAAATGTCCTCCCTTGTTTCATCTTCATCTTCCTGGTAGATGGCAGCAGATTTTTATCACCATTCATCCTTCCTTCAATGATATGAAGTTTGCTGAGAGACAGCCCCGCCCCCACCATGATGTTCCTGCCTCCAAACCTCACTGTTGGTATGGGGGTGTGTTTGGGGTGATGTGCCATTTGACCTCCAAACATGGTGTGTATTATGGCATCCAAAGAGTCCAATGTTGGTCTCCTCTGACCACACTATATTCTCCCCGTATTTCACAGGCTTGTCTTAATGTTGTGCAGCAAACTTTAACCGAACTTCACCATGCTTTTTCTTCAGCAACTGAGTCCTGCGTGGTGAGTGTGCATAAAGACCATGGCGAGTGAGTGGTGAGCATGCATACAGGCCATGGCGGGTGAGTGGTGAGCGTGCATACAGGCCATGGGGGGGGCGTGGTGAGCGTGCATACAGGCCATGGCAGGTGAGTGGGGAGCGTGCGTACAGGCCATGGGGGGTACATGTTGAGTGTGCGTAGAGTCCATGGTGGGTGCGTGGTGAGTGTGCGTAGAGGCCATGGCGGGTGAGTGGTGATCGTGTGTACAGGCCATGGAGGGTGAGTGGTGAGCGTGCGTAGAGGCCATGGTGGGTGCTTGTTGAGCATGCGTAGAGGCCATGGCGGGTGCGTGTTGAGTGCGCGTAGAGGCCATGGCGGGAGAGTGGTGATTGTGTGTACAGGCCATGGAGGGTGAGTGGTGAGCGTGTGTACAGGCCATGGAGGGTGGGTGGTGAGCGTGCGTAGAGGCCATGGCGGGTGCTTGTTGAGCGTGCGTAGAGGCCATGGCGGGTGAGTGGTGATCGTGTGTACAGGCCATGGAGGGTGAGTGGTGAGCGTGCGTAGAGGCCATGGCGGGTGCTTGTTGAGCATGCGTAGAGGCCATGGCGGGTGCGTGTTGAGTGTGCGTAGAGGCCATGGCGGGTGCTTGTTGAGCGTGCGTAGAGGCCATGGCGGGTGAGTGGTGATCGTGTGTACAGGCCATGGAGGGTGAGTGGTGATCGTGTGTACAGGCCATGGAGGGTGAGTGGTGATCGTGTGTACAGGCCATGGAGGGTGAGTGGTGATCGTGTGTACAGGCCATGGAGGGTGGGTGGTGAGCATGCGTAGAGGCCATGGCGGGTGCATGTTGAGTGTGCGTAGAGGCCATGGCGGGTGAGTGGTGAACGTGTGTACAGGCCATGGCAGCTGAGTGCATTACTTATTGTGAACCTGCTAATTCCAGGTCTTTCTGAAGCTCTCCACAAGTGGTCCTTGGCTCAATGGACAACTCTTCTGATAATTCTTTTCACTCCTCTGTCAGAAATCTTGCGAGGAGCACCCGGTCATGGCCGGTCTATGGTGAAATTTTGTTCTTTCCACTTCCGGATTATGCTCACCGGTAATGCTCACTGGAACATTCAGAAGTTTAGAAATCCTTCTGTAGCCAATGTATATTTTGCAACAATAATGGAGGGTTTGGAACTTTATATGAGGACATTGGACTCCATCCCCGATAATTGAGATATATAGGAGTAAGGTTTGGGACTTTGTATTGGGTTGCCTCCCTGACTGCATGTTTCATAGAAAGTCCAAAACCTTGCTCCTATATATCTCAATAATATTGTGAAGGTCTTGAGCAGCTCACCAACCGAATAAGGCTGAGAGGGCCGCGCTCTTCAAGTGGGTAAAGATACAGAAGTGGGTGAATCCACCGTCACCAGAGACTCCCACCCCCCGATGTCCTATTTATAAGCAGCACCGGCATGTACAGTCTCCGTGGATGTCACAGCCCCGCCCTTCGTATTGCAGAGCCGGCGTGTGTTCCAAAGGAAGTAAACCGGAATTGACATCAGGTCTCCCCCGAAAGTACCGGCGGTATTAGCGGCGATGCATTTCCCATGTAGCGGCAATGTGACATTTATTAAAAACACTTTTATTAATAATAATAATAATAATATTTTGGATACATAATTTGTACCCTTTTTTGTTATTGATAGATTTGATATAGATTGATGTACAGATTTGGAGTAGCACCCTCCTTTATATTATGTATGATATAAACCTGATTGGATAATAAAGGAGAAGCAGCACGCTGATGAGGTCATCATTCTGTTCAGACCATTGACTGATACAAAGCGGTGGAACTCTATAGCTGGGAAGCTAATATAAGAACCTAGTTCAGGTGAATTCTATATATAACTGGGATGAATGCGCCTTTATCTCTATTCCCGATCGTCACTCCGTAATCCTGGAAAGTCATTTATGGAAGAAGAAAACTTCTGCTAATTGACATTCTATAAAGAGCCTAAATCTGTCCTCCGCCGGGATTGGGAGGGGGAGGGGGGGCTCCGAATTCTGCCTCTGTGATCTTTTCACGTCCATGTTTAGATTTGGACGAAGGGGAATTCCTCCTGTTTTTCTAAAGCCGCCCTTTTAATCAACTCCTCCTGGCTAATTTGGCTGCTGCGGCATTCCAGTTCCCGGCTCCCAGTGCTTACTGGGGAATATGGAAATTTAGAATGTTAGCAGAAGGCCGAATGATATTGAAGGATTCCAAAATTCTCCAAACATTCACAAGATGTGAATCCCGGGGGAAGAGTATTATTTCTGCCATCCCAGAGGAAGTCTTATTACCACCATCCCGGAGGAAGAGTATTTTTACCGCCATCTTGGAGGAAGAGTCTTATTACCGCCATCCCAGAGGAAGAGTATTATTACCGCCATCCCTGGGGAAGAGTATTATTACCACCATCCCAGAGGAAGTCTTATTACCGCCATCCCAGAGGAAGAGTATTATTACCACCATCCCAGAGGAATTCTTATTACCGCCATCCCAGAGGAAGAGTATTATTACCACCATCCCAGAGGAATTCTTATTACCGCCATCCCAGAGGAAGAGTATTATTACCACCATCTTGGAGGAAGAGTATTATTACCACCATCTTGGAGGAAGAGTATTATTACCACCATCTTGGAGGAAGAGTATTATTACCACCATCTTGGAGGAAGAGTATGATTACCGCCATCCCAGAGGAAGTCTTATTACCACCATCCCGGAGGAAGAGTATTATTACCGCCATCCCGGAGGAAGAGTATTATTACCGCCATCCCGGGGGAAGTCTTATTACTGCCATCCCTGAGGAAGAGTATTATTACCGCCATCCCTGGGGAAGAGAATTATTACCGCCATCCCAGAGGAAGTCTTATTACCGCCAGCCCGGAGGAAGTCTTATTACCACCATCCCGGAGGAAGAGTATTATTACCACCATCCCAGAGGAAGACTATTATTACCACCATCCCGGAGGAAGAGTATTATTACCGCCATCCCGGAGGAAGAGTATTATTACCGCCATCCCAGAGGAAGTGTTATTACCACCATCCCAGAGGAAGTCTTATTACCGCCATCCCGGGGGAAGAGAATTATTACCGCCATCCCAGAGGAAGAGTATTATTAATGCCATCTTGGAGGAAGAGTATTATTACTGCCATCCCAGAGGAAGTCTTATTACCGCCATCCCAGAGGAAGTCTTATTACCGCCATCCCAGAAGAAGTCTTATTACCGCCATCCCAGAAGAAGTCTTATTTCTGCCATCCTGGAGGAAGAGTATTATTACCGCCATCCCAGAGGAAGTCTTATTACCGCCATCCCAGAGGAAGTCTTATTACCGCCATCCCAGAAGAAGTCTTATTTCTGCCATCCTGGAGGAAGAGTCTTATTACCGCCATCCCAGAGGAAGTCTTATTACCGCCATCCCAGAGGAAGAGTATTATTACCACCATCCCAGAGGAAGTCTTATTACCGCCATCCCAGAGGAAGAGTATTATTACCACCACCTTGGAGGAAGAGTATTATTACCACCATCTTGGAGGAAGAGTATTATTACCGCCATCCCGGGGGAAGAGATATATTACCGCCATCCCGAAGGAAGAATATTATTACCGCCATCCCAGAGGAAGTCTTATTACCACCATCTTGGAGGAAGAGTATTATTACCGCCATCCCAGAGGAAGTCTTATTACCACCATCTTGGAGGAAGAGTATTATTACCGCCATCCAAGAGGAAGTCTTATTACCGCCATCCCGGAGGAAGTCTTCTTACTGCCATCCCGGAGGAAGCTAATTATTACTTCCATTCCAGAGGAAGTCTTATTACCGCTATTCCAAAGGAAGAGTTTTATTACCGCCATCCCGGAGGAAGAGTATTATTACCGCCATCTTGGAGGAAGAGTATTATCACCACCATCCCGGAGGAAGAGTATTATTACCACCATCCTGGAGGAAGAGTATTATTACCGCCATCTTGGAGGAAGAGTATTATCACCACCATCCCGAAGGAAGAGTATTATTACCGCTATTCCAAAGGAAGAGTTTTATTACCGCCATCCCGGAGGAAGAGTATTATTACCGCCATCTTGGAGGAAGAGTATTATCACCACCATCCCGGAGGAAGAGTATTATTACCACCATCCTGGAGGAAGAGTATTATTACCGCCATCTTGGAGGAAGAGTATTATCACCACCATCCCGAAGGAAGAGTATTATTACCGCCATCCTGGAGGAAGAGTATTATTACCGCCATCTTGGAGGAAGAGTATTATTACCGCCATCCCAGAGAAAGTCTTCTCACTGAGGAGGAGGAGTATTATTGGAGGGTGTCACTGAGGAGGAGTATTATTGGAGGGAGTCACTAAGGAGGAGGATTATTATTGGAGGGTGTCTCTGAGGAGGAGGAGTATTATTGGAGGGTGTCACTAAGGAGGAGGAGTATTATTGGAGGGAGTCACTGAGGAGGAGGAGTATTTTTGGAGGGGGTCACTGAGGAGGAGTATTATTGGAGGGTGTCACTGAGGAGGAGTATTATTGGAGGGAGTCACTGAGGAGGAGGAGTATTATTGGAAGGAGTCACTGAGGAGGAGAAGTATTATTGGAGGGTGTCACTGAGGAGGAGGAGTATTATTGGAGGGTGTCACTAAGGAGGAGGAGTATTATTGGAGGGAGTCACTGAGGAGGAGGAGTATTATTGGAGGGTGTCACTAAGGAGGAGGAGTATTATTGGAGGGAGTCACTGAGGAGGAGGAGTATTATTGGAGGGTGTCACTAAGGAGGAGGAGTATTATTGGAGGGAGTCACTGAGGAGGAGGAGTATTATTGGAGGGTGTCACTAAGGAGGAGGAGTATTATTGGAGGGAGTCACTGAGGAGGAGGAGTATTATTGGAGGGTGTCACTGAGGAGGAGTATTATTGGAGGGAGTCACTGAGGAGGAGGAGTATTATTGGAGGGAGTCACTGAGGAGGAGGAGTGTTATTGGAGGGAGTCACTGAGGAGGAGTATTATTGGAGGGAGTCACTGAGGAGGAGAAGTATTATTGGAGGGAGTCACTGAGGAGGAGGAGTATTATTGGAGGGAGTCACTGAGGAGGAGTATTATTGGAGGGAGTCACTGAGGAGGAGGAGTATTATTGGAGGGAGTCACTGAGGAGGAGGAGTATTATTGGAGGGTGTCACTGAGGAGGAGTATTATTGGAGGGAGTCACTGAGGAGGAGGAGTATTATTGGAGGGTGTCACTGAGGAGGAGGAGTATTATTGGAGGGTGTCACTGAGGGGGAGGAGTATTATTGGAGGGTGTCACTGAGGAGGAGGAGTATTATTGGAGGGTGTCACTGAGGAGGAGGAGTATTATTGGAGGGTGTCACTGAGGAGGAGGAGTATTATTGGAGGGTGTCACTGAGGAGGAGGAGTATTATTGGAGGGTGTCACTGAGGAGGAGGAGTATTATTGGAGGGTGTCACTGAGGAGGAGGAGTATTATTGGAGGGTGTCACTGAGGAGGAGGAGTATTATTGGAGGGTGTCACTGAGGAGGAGTATTATTGGAGGGTGTCACTGAGGAGGAGTATTATTGGAGGGTGTCACTGAGGAGGAGGAGTATTATTGGAGGGTGTCACTGAGGAGGAGGAGTATTATTGGAGGGTGTCACTGAGGAGGAGTATTATTGGAGGGTGTCACTGAGGAGGAGGAGTATTATTGGAGGGTGTCACTGAGGAGAAGGAGTATTATTGGAGGGTGTCACTGAGGAGGAACAGTATTATTGGAGGGTGTCACTGAGGAGGAGGAGTATTATTGGAAGGTGTCACTGAGGAGGAGGAGTATTATTGGAGGGAGTCACTGAGGAGGAGTAATATTGGAGGAAGTCACTGAGGAGGAGGAGTATTATTGGAGGGTGTCACTGAGGAGGAGCAGTATTATTGGAGGGAGTCACTGAGGAGGAGGAGTATTATTGGAGGTTGTCACTGAGGAGGAGGAGTATTATTGGAGGGAGTCACTGAGGAGGAGGAGGATTATTGGAGGGTGTCACTGAGGAGGAGGAGTATTATTGGAGGGTGTCACTGAGGAGGAGGAGTATTATTGGAGGGAGTCACTGAGGAGGAGGAGTATTATTGGAGGGTGTCACTGAGGAGGAGGAGTATTATTGGATGGTGTCACTGAGGAGGAGGAGTATTATTGGAGGGTGTCACTGAGGAGGAGGAGTATTATTGGAGGGTGTCACTGAGGAGGAGGAGTATTATTGGAGGGAGTCACTGAGGAGGAGGAGTATTATTGGAGGGTGTCACTGAGGAGGAGGAGTATTATTGGAGGGAGTCACTGAGGAGGAGGAGTATTATTGGAGGGAGTCACTGAGGAGGAGGAGTATTATTGGAGGGTGTCACTGAGGAGGAGGAGTATTATTGGAGGGTGTCACTGAGGAGGAGGAGTATTATTGGAGGGTGTAACTGAGGAGGAGGAGTATTATTGGAGGGAGTCACTGAGGAGGAGGAGTATTATTGGAGGGAGTCACTGAGGAGGAGGAATATTATTGGAGGGAGTCACTGAGGAGGAGGAGTATTATTGGAGGGAGTCACTGAGGAGGAGGAGTATTATTGGAGGGAGTCACTGAGGAGGAGGAGTATTATTGGAGGGTGTCACTGAGGAGGAGGAGTATTATTGGAGGGAGTCACTGAGGAGGAGGAGTATTATTGGAGGGTGTCACTGAGGAGGAGGAGTATTATTGGAGGGAGTCACTGAGGAGGAGTATTATTGGAGGGAGTCACTGAGGAGGAGGAGTATTATTGGAGGGTGTCACTGAGGAGGAGGAGTATTATTGGAGGGAGTCACTGAGGAGGAGTATTATTGGAGGGAGTCACTGAGGAGGAGGAGTATTAATGGAGGGTGTCACTGAGGAGGAGTATTATTGGAGGGTGTCACTAAGGAGGAGGAGTATTATTGGAGGGAGTCACTGAGGAGGAGGAGTATTATTGGAGGGGGTCACTGAGGAGGAGTATTATTGGAGGGAGTCACTGAGGAGGAGGAGTATGATTGGAGGGTGTCACTGAGGAGGAGGAGTATTATTGGAGGGATTTACTGAGGAGGAAGAGTATTATTGGAGGGAGTCACTGAGGAGGAGTATTATTGGAGGGAGTCACTGAGGAAGAGGAGTATTATTGGAGGGTGTCACTGAGGAGGAGGAGTATTATTAGAGGGTGTCACTGAGGAGGAGGAGTATTATTGGAGGGAGTCACTGAGGAGGAGGAGTATAATTGGAGGGAGTCCCTGAGGAGGAGGAGTATTATTGGAGGGTGTCACTGAGGAGGAGGAGTATTATTGGAGGGTCTCACTGAAGAGGAGGAGTATTATTGGAGGGTGTCACTGAGGAGGAGGAGTATTATTGGAGGGTCTCACTGAAGAGGAGGAGTATTATTGGAGGGTGTCACTGAGGAGGAGGAGTATTATTGGAGGGTGTCACTGAGGAGGAGGAGTATAATTGGAGGGAGTCCCTGAGGAGGAGGAGTATTATTGGAGGGTGTCACTGAGGAGGAGTATTATTGGAGGGTGTCACTGAGGAGGAGGAGTATTATTGGAGGGTCTCACTGAAGAGGAGGAGTATTATTGGAGGGTGTCACTGAGGAGGAGGAGTATTATTGGAGGGTGTCACTGAGGAGGAGGAGTATTATTGGAGGGTGTCACTGAGGAGGAGTATTATTGGAAGGTGTCACTGAGGAGGAGGAGTATTATTGGAGGGTGTCACTGAGGAGGAGGAGTATTATTTGAGGGTGTCACTGAGGAGGAGGAGTATTATTGGAGGGAGTCACTGAGGAGGAGGAGTATTATTGGAGGGAGTCACTGAGGAGGAGGAGTATTATTGGAGGGTGTCACTGAGGAGGAGTATTATTGGAGGGTGTCACTGAGGAGGAGGAGTATTATTGAAGGGTCTCACTGAAGAGGAGGAGTATTATTGGAGGGTGTCACTGAGGAGGAGCAGTATTATTGGAGGGTGTCACTGAGGAGGAGTATTATTGGAGGGTGTCACTGAGGAGGAGGAGTATTATTGGAGGGTGTCACTGAGGAGGAGGAGTATTATTGGAGGGTGTCACTGAGGAGGAGGAGTATTATTGGAGGGTGTCACTGAGGAGGAGGAGTATTATTGGAGGGTGTCACTGAGGAGGAGTATTATTGGAGGGTGTCACTGAGGGGGAGGAGTATTATTGGAGGGAGTCACTGAGGAGGAGGAGTATTATTGGAGGGAGTCACTGAGGAGGAGGAGTATTATTGGAGGGAGTCACTGAGGAGGAGGAGTATTATTGGAGGGTGTCACTGAGGAGGAGGAGTATTATTGGAGGGTGTCACTGAGGAGGAGGAGTATTATTGGAGGGTGTCACTGAGGAGGAGGAGTATTATTGGAGGGTGTCACTGAGGAGGAGGAGTATTATTGGAGGGTGTCACTGAGGAGGAGGAGTATTATTGGAGGGTGTCACTGAGGAGGAGGAGTATTATTGGAGGGTGTCACTGAGGAGGAGGAGTATTATTGGAGGGTGTCACTGAGGAGGAGGAGTATTATTGGAGGGTGTCACTGAGGAGGAGTATTATTGGAGGGAGTCACTGAGGAGGAGGAGTATTATTGGAGGGAGTCACTGAGGAGGAGGAGTATTATTGGAGGGTGTCACTGAGGAGGAGGAGTATTATTGGAGGGAGTCACTGAGGAGGAGGAGTATTATTGGAGGGTGTCACTGAGGAGGAGGAGTATTATTGGAGGGTGTCACTGAGGAGGAGGAGTATTATTGGAGGGTGTCACTGAGGAGGAGGAGTATTATTGGAGGGTCTCACTGAAGAGGAGGAGTATTATTGGAGGGTGTCACTGAGGAGGAGGAGTATTATTGGAGGGTCTCACTGAAGAGGAGGAGTATTATTGGAGGGTGTCACTGAGGAGGAGGAGTATTATTGGAGGGTGTCACTGAGGAGGAGGAGTATAATTGGAGGGAGTCCCTGAGGAGGAGGAGTATTATTGGAGGGTGTCACTGAGGAGGAGTATTATTGGAGGGTGTCACTGAGGAGGAGGAGTATTATTGGAGGGTCTCACTGAAGAGGAGGAGTATTATTGGAGGGTGTCACTGAGGAGGAGGAGTATTATTGGAGGGTGTCACTGAGGAGGAGGAGTATTATTGGAGGGTGTCACTGAGGAGGAGTATTATTGGAAGGTGTCACTGAGGAGGAGGAGTATTATTGGAGGGTGTCACTGAGGAGGAGGAGTATTATTTGAGGGTGTCACTGAGGAGGAGGAGTATTATTGGAGGGAGTCACTGAGGAGGAGGAGTATTATTGGAGGGAGTCACTGAGGAGGAGGAGTATTATTGGAGGGTGTCACTGAGGAGGAGTATTATTGGAGGGTGTCACTGAGGAGGAGGAGTATTATTGGAGGGTCTCACTGAAGAGGAGGAGTATTATTGGAGGGTGTCACTGAGGAGGAGCAGTATTATTGGAGGGTGTCACTGAGGAGGAGTATTATTGGAGGGTGTCACTGAGGAGGAGGAGTATTATTGGAGGGTGTCACTGAGGAGGAGGAGTATTATTGGAGGGTGTCACTGAGGAGGAGGAGTATTATTGGAGGGTGTCACTGAGGAGGAGGAGTATTATTGGAGGGTGTCACTGAGGAGGAGTATTATTGGAGGGTGTCACTGAGGGGGAGGAGTATTATTGGAGGGAGTCACTGAGGAGGAGGAGTATTATTGGAGGGAGTCACTGAGGAGGAGGAGTATTATTGGAGGGAGTCACTGAGGAGGAGGAGTATTATTGGAGGGTGTCACTGAGGAGGAGGAGTATTATTGGAGGGTGTCACTGAGGAGGAGGAGTATTATTGGAGGGTGTCACTGAGGAGGAGGAGTATTATTGGAGGGTGTCACTGAGGAGGAGGAGTATTATTGGAGGGTGTCACTGAGGAGGAGTATTATTGGAGGGAGTCACTGAGGAGGAGGAGTATTATTGGAGGGAGTCACTGAGGAGGAGGAGTATTATTGAAGGGTGTCACTGAGGAGGAGTATTATTGGAGGGTGTCACTGAGGAGGAGGAGTATTATTGGAGGGTGTCACTGAGGAGGAGGAGTATTATTGGAGGGTGTCACTGAGGAGGAGGAGTATTATTGGAGGGTGTCACTGAGGAGGAGGAGTATTATTTGAGGGTGTCACTAAGGAGGAGGAGTATTATTGGAGGGCGTCACTGAGGAGGAGGAGTCTTATTGGAGGGTGTCACTGAGGAGGAGTATTATTGGAGGGTGTCACTGAGGAGGAGGAGTATTATTGGAGGGTGTCACTGAGGAGGAGGAGTATTATTGGAGGGTGTCACTGAGGAGGAGGAGTATTATTGGAGGGTGTCACTGAGGAGGAGTATTATTGGAGGGTGTCACTGAGGAGGAGGAGTATTATTGGAGGGTGTCACTGAGGAGGAGCAGTATTATTGGAGGGTGTCACTGAGGAGGAGGAGTATTATTGGAAGGTGTCACTGAGGAGGAGGAGTATTATTGGAGGGTGTCACTGAGGAGGAGCAGTATTATTGGAGGGAGTCACTGAGGAGGAGGAGTATTATTGGAGGGTGTCACTGAGGAGGAGGAGTATTATTGGAGGGTGTCACTAAGGAGGAGGAGTATTATTGGAGGGTGTCACTGAGGAGGAGGAGTATTATTGGAGGGTGTCACTGAGGAGGAGGAGTATTATTGGAGGGTGTCATTGAGGAGGAGGAGTATTATTGGAGGGTGTCACTGAGGAGGAGGAGTATTATTGGAGGGTGTCACTGAGGAGGAGGAGTATTATTGGAGGGAGTCACTGAGGAGGAGGAGTATTATTGGAGGGTGTCACTGAGGAGGAGTATTATTGGAGGGTGTCACTGAGGAGGAGGAGTATTATTGGAGGGTGTCACTGAGGAGGAGGAGTATTATTGGAGGGTGTCACTGAGGAGGAGGAGTATTATTGGAGGGAGTCACTGAGGAGGAGGAGTATTATTGGAGGGTGTCACTGAGGAGGAGGAGTATTATTGGAGGGTGTCACTGAGGAGGAGGAGTATTATTTGAGGGTGTCACTAAGGAGGAGGAGTATTATTGGAGGGTGTCACTGAGGAGGAGGAGTATTATTGGAGGGTGTCACTGAGGAGGAGTATTATTGGAGGGTGTCACTGAGGAGGAGGAGTATTATTTGAGGGTGTCACTAAGGAGGAGGAGTATTATTGGAGGGTGTCACTGAGGAGGAGGAGTCTTATTGGAGGGTGTCACTGAGGAGGAGTATTATTGGAGGGTGTCACTGAGGAGGAGGAGTATTATTGGAGGGTGTCACTGAGGAGGAGGAGTATTATTGGAGGGTGTCACTGAGGAGGAGGAGTATTATTGGAGGGTGTCACTGAGGAGGAGTATTATTGGAGGGTGTCACTGAGGAGGAGGAGTATTATTGGAGGGTGTCACTGAGGAGGAGCAGTATTATTGGAGGGTGTCACTGAGGAGGAGGAGTATTATTGGAAGGTGTCACTGAGGAGGAGGAGTATTATTGGAGGGTGTCACTGAGGAGGAGCAGTATTATTGGAGGGAGTCACTGAGGAGGAGGAGTATTATTGGAGGGTGTCACTGAGGAGGAGGAGTATTATTGGAGGGTGTCACTGAGGAGGAGGAGTATTATTGGAGGGTGTCACTGAGGAGGAGGAGTATTATTGGAGGGTGTCATTGAGGAGGAGGAGTATTATTGGAGGGTGTCACTGAGGAGGAGGAGTATTATTGGAGGGTGTCACTGAGGAGGAGGAGTATTATTGGAGGGAGTCACTGAGGAGGAGGAGTATTATTGGAGGGTGTCACTGAGGAGGAGTATTATTGGAGGGTGTCACTGAGGAGGAGGAGTATTATTGGAGGGTGTCACTGAGGAGGAGGAGTATTATTGGAGGGTGTCACTGAGGAGGAGGAGTATTATTGGAGGGAGTCACTGAGGAGGAGGAGTATTATTGGAGGGTGTCACTGAGGAGGAGGAGTATTATTGGAGGGTGTCACTGAGGAGGAGGAGTATTATTTGAGGGTGTCACTAAGGAGGAGGAGTATTATTGGAGGGTGTCACTGAGGAGGAGGAGTATTATTGGAGGGTGTCACTGAGGAGGAGTATTATTGGAGGGTGTCACTGAGGAGGAGGAGTATTATTGGAGGGTGTCACTGAGGGGGAGGAGTATTATTGGAGGGTGTCACTGAGGAAGAGGAGTATTATTGGAGGGTGTCACTGAGGAGGAGTATTATTGGAGGGAGTCACTGAGGAGGAGGAGTATTATTGGAGGGATTTACTGAGGGGGAGGAGTATTATTGGAGGGATTTACTGAGGGGGAGGAGTATTATTGGAGGGTGTCACTGAGGAGGAGGAGTATTATTGGAGGGTGTCACTGAGGAGGAGGAGTATTATTGGAGGGATTTACTGAGGGGGAGGAGTATTATTGGAGGGTGTCACTGAGGAGGAGGAGTATTATTGGAGGGTGTCACTGAGGGGGAGGAGTATTATTGGAGGGTGTCACTGAGGAGGAGGAGTATTATTGGAGGGAGTCACTGAGGAGGAGGAGTATTATTGGAGGGTGTCACTGAGGAGGAGGAGTATTATTGGAGGGATTTACTGAGGGGGAGGAGTATTATTGGAGGGTGTCACTGAGGAGGAGGAGTATTATTGGAGGGTGTCACTGAGGGGGAGGAGTATTATTGGAGGGTGTCACTGAGGAGGAGGAGTATTATTGGAGGGAGTCACTGAGGAGGAGGAGTATTATTGGAGGGTGTCACTGAGGGGGAGGAGTATTATTGGAGGGTGTCACTGAGGAGGAGGAGTATTATTGGAGGGTGTCACTGAGGGGGAGGAGTATTATTGGAGGGTGTCAGTGAGGGGGAGGAGTATTATTGGAGGGTGTCACTGAGGAGGAGGAGTATTATTGGAGGGATTTACTGAGGGGGAGGAGTATTATTGGAGGGTGTCACTGAGGAGGAGGAGTATTATTGGAGGGTGTCACTGAGGAGGAGGAGTATTATTGGAGGGTGTCACTGAGGAGGAGGAGTATTATTGGAGGGTGTCACTGAGGAGGAGGAGTATTATTGGAGGGTGTCACTGAGGAGGAGGAGTATTATTGGAGGGATTTACTGAGGGGGAGGAGTATTATTGGAGGGTGTCACTGAGGAGGAGGAGTATTATTGGAGGGATTTACTGAGGGGGAGGAGTATTATTGGAGGGTGTCACTGAGGAGGAGGAGTATTATTGGAGGGTGTCACTGAGGGGGAGGAGTATTATTGGAGGGTGTCACTGAGGAGGAGGAGTATTATTGGAGGGAGTCACTGAGGAGGAGGAGTATTATTGGAGGGTGTCACTGAGGGGGAGGAGTATTATTGGAGGGTGTCACTGAGGAGGAGGAGTATTATTGGAGGGTGTCACTGAGGGGGAGGAGTATTATTGGAGGGTGTCACTGAGGGGGAGGAGTATTATTGGAGGGTGTCACTGAGGAGGAGTATTATTGGAGGGTGTCACTGAGGGGGAGGAGTATTATTGGAGGGTGTCACTGAGGAGGAGGAGTATTATTGGAGGGTGTCACTGAGGAGGAGGAGTATTATTGGAGGGAGTCACTGAGGAGGAGGAGTATTATTGGAGGGTGTCACTGAGGAGGAGTATTATTGGAGGGTGTCACTGAGGAGGAGGAGTATTATTGGAGGGTGTCACTGAGGAGGAGGAGTATTATTGGAGGGTGTCACTGAGGAGGAGGAGTATTATTGGAGGGTGTCACTGAGGAGGAGGAGTATTATTGGAGGGTGTCACTGAGGAGGAGTATTATTGGAGGGTGTCACTGAGGAGGAGGAGTATTATTGGAGGGTGTCACTGAGGGGGAGGAGTATTATTGGAGGGTGTCACTGAGGAGGAGGAGTATTATTGGAGGGATTTACTGAGGGGGAGGAGTATTATTGGAGGGATTTACTGAGGGGGAGGAGTATTATTGGAGGGTGTCACTGAGGAGGAGTATTATTGGAGGGATTTACTGAGGGGGAGGAGTATTATTGGAGGGTGTCACTGAGGAGGAGGAGTATTATTGGAGAGTGTCACTGAGGGGGAGGAGTATTATTGGAGGGTGTCACTGAGGAGGAGGAGTATTATTGGAGGGAATCACTGAGGAGGAGGAGTATTATTGGAGGGTGTCACTGAGGAGGAGGAGTATTATTGGAGGGAATCACTGAGGAGGAGGAGTATTATTGGAGGGTGTCACTGAGGAGGGGGAGTATTATTGGAGGGAGTCACTGAGGAGGAGGAGTATTATTGGAGGGTGTCACTGAGGGGGAGGAGTATTATTGGAGGGTGTCAGTGAGGGGGAGGAGTATTATTGGAGGGATTTACTGAGGGGGAGGAGTATTATTGGAGGGTGTCACTGAGGAGGAGGAGTATTATTGGAGGGTGTCACTGAGGAGGAGGAGTATTATTGGAGGGTGTCACTGAGGAGGAGGAGTATTATTGGAGGGATTTACTGAGGGGGAGGAGTATTATTGGAGGGTGTCACTGAGGAGGAGGAGTATTATTGGAGGGATTTACTGAGGGGGAGGAGTATTATTGGAGGGTGTCACTGAGGAGGAGGAGTATTATTGGAGGGTGTCACTGAGGGGGAGGAGTATTATTGGAGGGTGTCACTGAGGAGGAGGAGTATTATTGGAGGGAGTCACTGAGGAGGAGGAGTATTATTGGAGGGTGTCACTGAGGAGGAGTATTATTGGAGGGTGTCACTGAGGAGGAGGAGTATTATTGGAGGGTGTCACTGAGGAGGAGCAGTATTATTGGAGGGAGTCACTGAGGAGGAGGAGTATTATTGGAGGGTGTCACTGAGGAGGAGGAGTATTATTGGAGGGAGTCACTGAGGAGGAGGAGTATTATTGGAGGGTGTCACTGAGGGGGAGGAGTATTATTGGAGGGTGTCAGTGAGGGGGAGGAGTATTATTGGAGGGTGTCACTGAGGAGGAGGAGTATTATTGGAGGGATTTACTGAGGGGGAGGAGTATTATTGGAGGGTGTCACTGAGGAGGAGGAGTATTATTGGAGGGTGTCACTGAGGGGGAGGAGTATTATTGGAGGGTGTCACTGAGGAGGAGGAGTATTATTGGAGGGAGTCACTGAGGAGGAGGAGTATTATTGGAGGGTGTCACTGAGGAGGAGTATTATTGGAGGGTGTCACTGAGGAGGAGCAGTATTATTGGAGGGAGTCACTGAGGAGGAGGAGTATTATTGGAGGGTGTCACTGAGGAGGAGCAGTATTATTGGAGGGAGTCACTGAGGAGGAGGAGTATTATTGGAGGGTGTCACTGAGGGGGAGGAGTATTATTGGAGGGTGTCACTGAGGAGGAGCAGTATTATTGGAGGGTGTCACTGAGGAGGAGCAGTATTATTGGAGGGAGTCACTGAGGAGGAGGAGTATTATTGGAGGGTGTCACTGAGGGGGAGGAGTATTATTGGAGGGTGTCACTGAGGAGGAGGAGTATTATTGGAGGGAGTCACTGAGGAGGAGGAGTATTATTGGAGGGTGTCACTGAGGGGGAGGAGTATTATTGGAGGGTGTCACTGAGGAGGAGCAGTATTATTGGAGGGTGTCACTGAGGAGGAGCAGTATTATTGGAGAGAGTCACTGAGGAGGAGGAGTATTATTGGAGGGTGTCACTGAGGGGGAGGAGTATTATTGGAGGGTGTCACTGAGGAGGAGGAGTATTATTGGAGGGAGTCACTGAGGAGGAGGAGTATTATTGGAGGGTGTCACTGAGGGGGAGGAGTATTATTGGAGGGTGTCACTGAGGAGGAGCAGTATTATTGGAGGGTGTCACTGAGGAGGAGCAGTATTATTGGAGGGAGTCACTGAGGAGGAGGAGTATTATTGGAGGGTGTCACTGAGGGGGAGGAGTATTATTGGAGGGTGTCACTGAGGAGGAGGAGTATTATTGGAGGGAGTCACTGAGGAGGAGGAGTATTATTGGAGGGTGTCACTGAGGGGGAGCAGTATTATTGGAGGGTGTCACTGAGGAGGAGCAGTATTATTGGAGGGAGTCACTGAGGAGGAGGAGTATTATTGGAGGGTGTCACTGAGGGGGAGGAGTATTATTGGAGGGAGTCACTGAGGAGGAGGAGTATTATTGGAGGGTGTCACTGAGGAGGAGGAGTATTATTGGAGGGTGTCACTGAGGGGGAGGAGTATTATTGGAGGGTGTCAGTGAGGGGGAGGAGTATTATTGGAGGGTGTCACTGAGGGGGAGGAGTATTATTGGAGGGTGTCAGTGAGGGGGAGGAGTATTATTGGATTCATCACTACAAATGAATATGATGGGAATCCCGGCTGAGTGAATAATATTTTTTAAATCCTGTTTTCCCCTTTTTTTCCCCTTTGTGACATCTCAGTGCTGCTGATCTCCTGCAGCCTTTTTGCAGCCACTTCCTGTCTCCATACACTCCGGTGATGATATTTCTCTGGGGGTTTCCTGATGGGGACACCAGAGGATCGTGTCTGTGTCATGTGTGATGGAAGGGACACTTGTAGTCTCCATATGAAGGCCATGTGATGGGGTGACAACATAGGAACACAATTGGGTGACGGGGACACTTTATAACAGGAAGTGCCTGAACAAGGACCTCTATGGCGGGATCACATGTCATTCTGCAGTGATTGGGAGGACGCAGCGCTGGATATCAGGCGTTGGGCCTCTCACATATCTTGTGGTTACAGGGAGGGATCCCCGGCATTCCCGGCTCGCTGCTCCGTGACCTTGGCCGCCACCAGATTTATCCGCAGCCCAGAATTTCCTCCCAGGTGTGAGAACTCGGCTTCTCTCTCATTATCCCGGATCTTTTCCCACATCTGTGGGTGCGGATCAGACGGAAAACTCCCGCTGACAGACGAATGACCGGCAACAGAAATCCATTCCCAGCCGGGATTCAGACATCGCAGACGACCACCTGCCAGACATGTTATCCCATAATAGGACCCCCCCCTCCCCCGCCAACTGCAACCTGCAAGAGCATGCATCCAATAATACAAAACATGATCAGGATGGCAAAGAACATGCATCCTCTGCAGAATAATACACCTATATATATTTCTTATTGTATGTTTGCTCACCACTGACCACAACATTGTAAAGAGGACCTGACACCAAATACTTGCTGCTGCTGTAAAATAAAGAACATTTACAAGCAGTTTTCTGGCACAGTCTCCATTCTGGTCCAACCAGTCACTTCCTCTTCACCATCACCAAAGGGGGGCCTTGTGCTCGGCTTGGGAAGAGGAACCAAACATGTGCTGCCATTCTACTACATTTGTGGGGAGCATAAGGATCACATCCCAAAGCTGCCTGTGGTTTTTCAGGACCTACAAGTAAGAGTGACGACCTCCGGCAGGAGGAAGGAGGTCCTGATTCCTCTATATAGATCTTTATATCACTAGAGGGATCACCGGCAGGAGGAAGGAGGTCCTGATTCCTCTATATAGACCTTTATATCACTAAAGGGATCACTATCAGGAGGAAGGAGGTCCTGATTCCTCTATATAGATCTTTATATCACTAGAGGGATCACCAGCAGGAGGAAGGAGGTCCTGATTCCTCTATATAGATCTTTATATCACTAGAGGAATCCCCAGCAGGAGGAAGGAGGTCCTGATTCCTCTATATAGATCTTTATATCACTAGAGGGGTCACCAGCAGGAGGAAGGAGGTCCTGATTCCTCTATATAGATCTTTATATCACTAGAGGGGTCACCAGCAGGAGGAAGGAGGTCCTGATTCCTCTATATAGATCTTTATATTACTAGAGGAATCACCAGCGGGAGGAAGGAGGTCCTGATTCCTCTATATAGATCTTTATATCACTAGAGGAATCCCCAGCAGGAGGAAGGAGGTCCTGATTCCTCTATATAGATCTTTATATTACTAGAGGAATCACCAGCGGGAGGAAGGAGGTCCTGATTCCTCTATATAGATCTTTATATCACTAGAGGGGTCACCAGCGGGAGGAAGGAGGTCCTGATTCCTCTATATAGATCTTTATATCACTAGAGGGGTCACCAGCGGGAGGAAGGAGGTCCTGATTCCTCTATATAGATCTTTATATCACTAGAGGGGTCACCAGCAGGAGGAAGGAGGTCCTGATTCCTCTATATAGATCTTTATATCACTAGAGGGGTCACCAGCGGGAGGAAGGAGGTCCTGATTCCTCTATATAGATCTTTATATCACTAGAGGGGTCACCAGCAGCAGGAAGGAGGTCCTGATTCTTCTATATAGATCTTTATATCACTAGAGGGATCACCGGCAGGAGGAAGGAGGTCCTGATTCCTCTATATAGATCTGTATATCACTAGAGAGGTCACCAGCAGGAGGAAGGAGGTCCTGATTCCTCTATATAGATCTTTATATCACTAGAGGAATCCCCAGCAGGAGGAAGGAGGTCCTGATTCCTCTATATAGATCTTTATATCACTAGAGGGATCACCAGCAGGAGGAAGGAGGTCCTGATTCATCTATTTAGATCTTTATATCACTAGAGAGGTCACCAGCGGGAGGAAGGAGGTCCTGATTCCTCTATATAGATCTTTATATCACTAGAGGGATCACCAGCAGGAGGAAGGAGGTCCTGATTCCTCTATATAGATCTTTATATCACTAGAGGGGTCACCAGCAGGAGGAAGGAGGTCCTGATTCCTCTATATCAGTGGTTCTCAACCTGGGGGTCGGGACCCCCTCGGGGGTCGAATGACGATTTGCCAGGGGTCACCAAATCCTGGGCTATTCCTGAAGCCCGCACCACTCTGCCAGCCTTTTCGCGGCTGCCCAGCGGGGCTCTCTCTGGAGCCTGTGGCCACCCCGCTGGGCTGTTCCTAGAGCCCGCGGCCGCCCAGTCGGCCTCTTCGCAGCCGCCCATTCAGTTCACGGCATGGGTGGGGGGGCAGAGACTAGAGGTCAACTGACTGGTGAGGAATGTGAAGTGGGAGGGGCTGGAGGAGACCCTATCTCCTGATTTCGGCATAGGTGTCACTGCTGCAAGACACCACAGAGCTGGAGACACAGTGAAGCCGAAGACACAGTGAGTAACACTACCTGTGATTAGAGTTGCCATTAAAAGTCCCCAGTACAGTTCTCAGATCAGCAGATGACCTTGATCAAGAGCACCTAAGTTGGCTGATCAGAACCCCCCCCCCCCCAGGACTGCCACTGATCCCACCCCCCCCACCAGAACTGTCACTCATCCCATCTCCCCGCCAGCAATGCCACTCATCCCATTTCCCCCCCCACTGCCCACCAAGGAATAAAAATAGAGAATACATGGAAGGGAGAGAAAAAGAGGGGGAGGAACAAAGAAAAAGGGAGAGAAAGAATAAGAGAAAGAACAAGAAAGAGGGCTAGAGAGAGGGATGGGGGAAAAAAAAACAAGAAATTAGGATAGAGAGATAAAAGGGAAAGAAAAATGTACCATAAGAGGTTTTAATACTATACGAGTGGAAGGGACTCGGGGAGCACTAAATGTCCGTGGGATTGGGGCGCAAATTACTTGTCTTGCCTTCGGTGCTGGCAACCCACGCTACGAAAATAATTTTACTGTTAGGGGTCCCCACAACTTGGGAAATTTTATCAAGGGGTCACAGCATTAGAAAAGTTGAGAACCACTGCTCTATATAGATCTTTATATCACTAGAGGGGTCACCAGCAGGAGGAAGGAGGTCCTGATTCCTCTATATAGATCTTTATATCACTAGAGGGATCACCAGCAGGAGGAAGGAGGTCCTGATTCCTCTATATAGATCTTTATATCACTAGAGGGGTCACCAGCGGGAGGAAGGAGGTCCTGATTCCTCTATATAGATCTTTATATCACTAGAGGGGTCACCAGCGGGAGGAAGGAGGTCCTGATTCCTCTATATAGATCTTTATATCACTAGAGGGGTCACCAGCAGGAGGAAGGAGGTCCTGATTCCTCTATATAGATCTTTATATCACTAGAGGGATCACCAGCAGGAGGAAGGAGGTCCTGATTCCTCTATATAGATCTTTATATCACTAGAGGGATCACCAGCAGGAGGAAGGAGGTCCTGATTCCTCTATATAGATCTTTATATCACTAGAGGGGTCACCAGCAGGAGGAAGGAGGTCCTGATTCCTCTATATAGATCTTTATATCACTAGAGGGGTCACCAGCAGGAGGAAGGAGGTCCTGATTCCTCTATATAGATCTTTATATCACTAGAGGGATCACCAGCAGGAGGAAGGAGGTCCTGATTCCTCTATTTAGATCTTTATATCACTAGAGAGGTCACCAGCGGGAGGAAGGAGGTCCTGATTCCTCTATATAGATCTTTATATCACTAGAGGGGTCACCAGCGGGAGGAAGGAGGTCCTGATTCCTCTATATAGGTCTTTATATCACTAGAGGGGTCACCAGCAGGAGGAAGGAGGTCCTGATTCCTCTATATAGATCTTTATATCACTAGAGGGATCACCAGTGGGAGGAAGGAGGTCCTGATTCCTCTATATAGATCTTTATATCACTAGAGGGGTCACCAGTAGGAGGAAGGAGGTCCTGATTCCTCTATATAGATCTTTATATCACTAGAGGGGTCACCAGCAGGAGTAAGGAGGTCCTGAATCCTCTATATAGATCTTTATATCACTAGAGGGGTCACCAGTAGGAGGAAGGAGGTCCTGATTCCTCTATATAGATCTTTATATCACTAGAGGGGTCACCAATTAATCACAGAATAAAAAACAAAAAACAATCAACTGAAAAATGACCAGCATTGAATACACTGACTTCTCTTTCAGCTAGGTTCACATCTGAGTGGGGGTGAAGTGGTGTGTAATTGCACACCTTCCTCCACTGGCAGAGGAAAAACACACTACTGCTTAGGAGATACACTACAATGCGGGAAACCCTCAATCCACACACATTTCATGCACCTCATTCAAATCATACCCCCCTTGCAATCTGCAGTGTCAGTGCTATCTTAACGACACCCCAAAGAAAGGTTGCTCACCCTGTTTATTCTAAGTGGAGCTGAGATGGTTTATGGAGATAGTTTTGCGGTCTATGGTGGGTGACCTGTGCAGGGTTATATCACCATCATATGATGATTTATAGAATTCAGTTTGATTCCGTTGTTAATATCATGTTTTCTTGTAGACGAATTTCCACTTATCTTCCCCTGAGGAAGAACACGTGTAATTGAAACATGTTAGGCCTTAGTATCAACTGTGATCCTCCATTGGGTGTCCATCATGTAACATTCATCTCCTATGACATGATGTTGCTTCATCCCCTTTGTATCTGTACTTCTTTGCTGATTATTCAGTGGACCCGCAATGTTTATATTGTTTTTTCCATGCAGTAGTGGTTCATTTTGATGGCTGGGTGTACCCACCATTGATTTACAGGGTTACAATGAGAAAATCAGTATATTCTGTGCATGTATTGTGACGTCCTTCATGGTCCATCTTAGACTCAACACTTCATGATCAGCCATTGCACTATTTCTAATCGTTTTTATGGTCTTTGCAATTATATTTGTAAAAAATCTTTTATAATATTATTATATAATATTATTATAATTATATTATTATCTTTTTTTTTTCTTTCTTGGGTGCCTAAAAGTCCTCTATACTTAAAAAAAAAAAGTTTAAATTACTTTTTTAAATGCGGGACACAAAGTTTCGTCTGTCTGGTCATTGGAGGGCTCCCCCCTCTGTTACAGTGATTTTACATAAAGAGTAGTGGATGCTTGGAGTAGACGTCTGGCAGAGATACAGTCTACATGAAAAGAATTCAAACATGCTTGTGACAAACACAGATCTATATCCAGACCGAGGGGCAGACTTGATGGACCATCTTTTTGTACCGACATTCTTACATCTTCTGTCTAAAGGACACTTATAATGTTCCAGCATCTAGGACTTTCTAAACCAAAGGTCTCCAAACTGTGCCCCAGGAGCCAGATGTGGCCCTTTGCCTGCTTTTATCGGACCCTTGGGGTACTATTTCATCCACTAATACCAACAATGGGGCATAATCCCCCCCAATGACACCAATAAAGGGGGCACAATTCCTCCCAATGACATCAACAATGGGGTCCAATGACATCAATGATGGGTCACAATTCCTCCCACTTACACCAATGAAGGGGACACAATTCCTCCCAATGACACCAACAATGGGGCCCAATGACATCAATGATGGGTCACAATTCCTCCCAATGACATCAGTGATGGGTCACAATTCCTCCCACTTGCACCAATAATGGGGCGCAATGACTCTCAATGAAAAAAAAAAAGGGGCATTATTTTTTCCACTGACGTCAGGACCTTTTCTACCCCCCCTGGCCACAGTGTGGCCCCCTTAAAATCTGAAGGACAGTGAACTGGCCTTTGTTTAGGAGGTTTGGAGACCCCTGTTCTATACAAATGTTGATGCTCTGCTATGACTATGGGTATTTATTTTACTTATCTTATGATACAGTGCACTGAATATTAAAATTCAAGTTCAAAAACCTGATGAGAAAAGTGTCGGGTCTCCAGACATTTCACCAGTCCAAAGAAAATAGATTTTTCATGTAAACTGATGTTAACAAAAGAAAATGATGTCAAATTTGGCCATGTATATTTATGTAGTGCAGTATTATTACACTTTCCGGCACATTCCTTTACACTCAGTGGCACCAAAGCCTCAGTCAGAAGATATCTTTTGCATATTCTTTTATAGTTTGCATTCTATTACTTTCTATAAAATCATTTCTTCTGAACATTTTAGCTGTGAGGGTTAGAAGAGCAAACTTCTGTTGAAATCAGGTCTTCGCTTCCATCTGTACACCGTGAAACCTTTACAAGTTGCGTTTTGGCTGTTGGTTAGGAAATAATCAGACCATTGATGGATCTTGACATATGCTGGACACACACGCATACCTTATTTTCCACATATCACACATGTGCTGCAGATTCCTTCCACCATAGAACATCACTTATAATAGGCAATCCATTAAGTGTTTACAGCTTAGCCAACTAACTCATTATCTAGATCAGTCCTCATGTCAACTGCTGTGATCAATCCCCAGGTGCTGTTTAATTGAAGGATGAGGATATATCGATGTGGCTAGAAGCAGTAACATGGGTGCCTTCCATGGTTATGGTGGAACATTTGGGGTGACACTTAATGTATTTCATACCAGGATACTGACAGAAACATGGAGGAAAACCTGTTCCTGCTTGTCATTTGCTCTAAAGAAACAAGGAGAGTGGCATCATTCGTAGCTCAGTTTTATATATCGATGCATCTGATTTGTCAAAGAGCTTCAGCTGGTGACCTGCTGTCTTCATCAGGCTGTCTGGGTACAAAGATAAACCTTTGGTTCTTTATTGGCCATAGACGCAGTCGAACATCTCCAGGATGACATTTTTGTAAACTGGAACATGGCAGGTGAACCTTCGGAAGGAAGGCTGTGATGCTTTTACTAGGCCAGAATTCTTTTTTTGAAATCATAAAATCTGCTGGCTAAAAGTCTCCTGGCCATACTCATGACTATTAGCAATCCCAGATATTTGTTAGATATTTTCGGTTGATTAAAGTAATTTAATGAGCATTATATGGAGAGAGTGGGCGCTTCTCCAAAATCAGTGCAGTGACAATACTTTTAGCATTGCTCTACTGGAGCAGGTCATTTGAATGCTGCATGTAAGGTGACAACATGTCTGCCGGGTGGCTTCTCTCCTCCATATTTATCAGGTAAAAAAAGCATGGCTGTACTTCATTTATACATGTGAGAGGGAGAAAAGGCAATGGATGGAGAAACGGCAATGGCTGGAGAAATGGCAATGGCTGGAGAAATGGCAATGGCTGGAGAAGAGGTAATGGCTGGAGAAATGAGAATGGCTGGAGAAGAGGCAATGAAGGGAGAAGAGGCAATGGCTGGAGAAGAGGCAATGGGTGAAAAAGAAACAATGGCTGGAGAAACGGCAATGGATGGAGAAGAGGCAATGGGTGAAAAAGAAACAATGGCTGGAGAAACGGCAATGGATGGAGAAGAGGCAATGGCTGGAGAAGAAGCAATGGCTGGAGAAGAAGCAATGGCTGGAGAAGAAGCAATGGCTGGAGAAATGACAATGGCTGGAGAATAGGCAATAGGTGGAAAAGAAGCAATGGCTGGAGAAATAACAATGTCTGGAGAAGAGGCAATGAAGGGAGAAGAGACAATGGCTGGAGAAGAGGCAATGGGTGGAAAAGAAGCAATGGCTGGAGAAACGGCAATGGCTGGAGACAAGGCAATGGCTGGAGAAGAGGCAATGGCTGGAGAAGAAGCAATGGCTGGAGAAGAGGCAACTGATGTAGAAAATGCAATGGATGGAGAAGAGGCAATGGTTGGAGAAGAGGCAATGGTTGGGGAAGAAGCGATGGCTGGAGAAGAGGCAGCGGATGTAGAAAATGCAATGGATGGATCATTCATGAAGCTTTACCTCTAACCGAGGCTCTAAAAATAGAAATTCTTGTATCACTTGTTCTACCAGTCCAATGACTGTGCCAGGTCCAGAGATGGCAACCTGAGTGAAAATCAAGTTACTTTCATGAAATAAAGAGAACCTGGTTGTCTGAATGAGATCTCTTTCCTTTGCACATGTCCATTGCACTTCCTTTCCCTCCACACAACGATTGATGACGGTTTGTGGATCTACCGGCTGGGAAAAGAAGCTGAACAAAGCTGCACAGGCCTCTAAAGTTGGCCAGGCTGAAGCGGGGGTGGGGAGAAAGTGGCAAGTACAATGGCTTATCAGTAGGGGAACAAAAACAATATGTATGGCTTTCCAACTGGTCCAATCAACTCCCTGACAGCGGGGTGGAATCCAGGGATATCAATGGACAACATCTACTGTATGTCATTGGATAGCAGGAGAACAATAATAGGAAATTGCTGTTTTCTTGTCACAAATTCAGTACGAAGAATGTTTTGCAAAGTATCTCATACATCTTATAGTATGAATTCTTGACAGGAAAGATTTCGGGATTGTGGTGTTCACAACATGACTAAACTAGGACAGAAGCTGTTGGTGAAATGGGTTAGATAGGTGCTTAGAACTGTCAACAAAAACTTTCCAAGCAGATCAGTGATAGTCAGTGAACTTTCCGAGTGAGACAGTAAATAAGCCGTATCTAATTGTAAGAGCATTTCACAGGGAGTCGGATTTGTGTCTGGTGGGTAATGAGGGAGCAATGGAAATTCAATGGAAAGACTTTCAGAAAAAAAACTCACGGCTTTATGGAAAGAAAAGAAATGTTTATCTTGATGATCACCGTGTCGGGAAAGGTGACCCTTTGTTCTCCATGGATCGTCCTCAAAATGAACACATATTATGTTTAACCCTTTAATGACCAGAGTACATTGATCCTTGATGCCCAGGCCATCACACGCAGAGTCGGGTAATTAGAACGATGATGAATTTATCTATCAATATCGTTTTTAGAATTTTTTTAACAACATATTTTTTGGTTGAACTGTATAGACTTGTGTCTTTTTTCAAACTGACTATGTAAGTAATGTATAAGGATTTTATTTGGTACGATGCTTTAATATTTTTTTTTATTATAAACTGACAAATGAACAAAAACATGAAAAAAATGTAAAATAATGTTTTTAATAATGTAAAATAATGTTTTTATCATTTGAACCCCCAATTTCAGCTCTTTTGTTGATATACTGTAATGCAGTCAGACTGCAAATATAGTGATAAGTGTGGGGAGAGTCATACTGGCACATGGGAGAGTCATACTGGCACATGGGAGAGTCATACCGGCACATGAGAGAGTCATACCGGCACATGGGAGAGTCATACCGGCACATGGGATCCCACAGGATAGAATAGAAGTCTATGGATAAGTGCAGCAATCCTGCAGGAAAGCTGCACTGCACCCGCGGTGTGGGTAAGCCGCAGCACATCAATGTGAAAGCAGCTCCATACTATAATGTCCGGTGTATTCCTTCACACTGACCTGAAGATCTCTTCTTTCCTGCTGGAGGCACCACTAGCCGGGATAAGAGGTGGAGTTGGTATCACCCCACATGGGACAGGATCCGGCACTACAGGGGAGCCATCCGCTTTTGCAGCTCCTTCTCCCTGCTACACCTCCAACTTTACAAGTAGTCCCTCTGCATTGCACTCTGTTTGATGCTCTGGGATGGCAGCAAGCCCAGGCCACCATCTACCAGTCACCTGTCCGCGATCTACTGATTGGTGACCCCCCCCCCGGGTGTTAGAATATTATTCCAAATTCAGAATTCGGCACTTATAGGGGTTATATTATATACATGGCAAGCTTGCCAAATATATTTGGATTTATGATTAATCATAGTGAATAAAGTTTGAGTGAATGACCTTGATCAATTGATTTGATATGATTCTTCATGTAAAGCTGAGTATTGCTAGAAGTGATGTATGTATTATGGTGACATATCACGTATCTGGTATAGAATTTCAAGGGGGGGGGGGCATAACACATCTCCAGGCAAGCATTAAATTGAAATGGACAACTACAGCCCTGAGATACCTAAGCACCTACATACCCCCCAAAACAGTCTCAAATCTTTGCCCTGAACTTCCCACCCTTACTGAAAACCATCCGAGAACTACTCAACAATTGGCACACTGGACCCCACTCGTGGTTCAGCAGATGAAACATTCTTAAGATGAACATCCTCTCAAAGTTCTTGTACCTCCTACAAGCCCTGCCGATCCATATACCATCTAATTACTTCAATCAAGTCGGGGTGATGTTCTCCGACTTTATTTGGGCACACAAACCACCAAGATTGAACAGACGACAGCTATCACTACCCAAAATATACGGTGGACTGCCAGTCCCAGACTTACATAAGTACCAACAGGCGACACACCTGACCAGACTAATAGACTGGAACAGACACCAGACCACCAAATTGTGGCCTCGCTTGGAACAATCTCAATGCAACATCCCACTAAACAGAGCACCTTGGTGTTACCAGTTACTCCCAAGTGAAATAAAGAACCATCCGCTGGTGGGACTAACATTACCAATCTGCTCATCCCTCTTTTTTAAACTCTCTCTTATATCAACCCATTCTCCTTTATATCCAATACTGGGAAACCCTAACTTTACCCCAAGGTATCAGGATCCAGTCTTCCACTCTCTGAGGAACTCTGGCAGCTTTCAAGCCTCTCACGTCCTAACCCACAGTAGATGGCCATCCCTGTCTGAACTTATGGATCCAGCGGGTCCTTTTCGGATAGACTACTGGAGAGCCATCCAAATTCACCACTTCTTTATGTCATGTCCCCCCCCAGACAATTTTTTTCCAAACCCTTACCACCTTGGAAACATATTGCTCAGAGGAAGGTACCATGCCCCACATTCTATCAGCCGCCTACCAACTACTGATTATGCCCCCTGACAACCACCAGCCACCATGCCTTGGTGCATGGGAGAATGATATCAAGAGTAAGCTCTCGCCCCGGCAAAGGCAAAATATCCTCTACTCTACCTATAAGTCCTCCATATGTACTAGGATACAGGAGACAAAATTTAAGATAGTCACCAGATGGTACAACACCCTGCAAAACTGCAAAAGATCTTCCCCTCCTCCTCAGATTGTTGCTGTAGATGTCAGGCAGATTGGGGGACAATTCTCCATATCTTCTGGACCTGCCCTAAACTGGAGCAGTTCTGGAAGACAATCTGACAAGTTGCCCAGAAATTCACAGAACGGACTATCCAGAATGACGCTGCCCTCTTCCTTCTCCGCACCTCCAACACCTCTAGTAAAGTTTACAAAAAATCCATAATCTGCCATCTCCTCAAAGCGGCCAAGACGTCCATCCCTCTATGCCAGAAATCCTCACAACCTCCATCCATAGGCCTATCGCTCATCCTCATCCTCACAGCCCGCCACCAAAGCCACCAAAGTGAGCAATACACTAAGACATGGACACTGTGGAATATGTTTTTCTACTCTGACAAGGGGCGTGCCCTCTTTGACAGCGACACGGCAGATCAATCCACCTAATACAGCTATGAAACGGTCGGTGGCGGCTATTTGCCAACTCTTTCCGGCTGATATTGCAACTTGAGAGACGAGCATTCACTGCCCCCCTCCCCCCGGCACCCCTCCCCTCACCCATCCCAGCCCACCTTCCCCCTCCCCTCTCCCCCACATCGCTGGGGATACCTTAACTATCTTTGCTACTCCTCTCTTCCCCCCCTCTTTCTTACCCTCCTTACCCATTCTGTAATTCCCCTATAGATTTTGGTCTTACTATATATAACACTTTTGAAAAAATGGGGCGGGGAACACGAAGACACCCATTACATAATGCTACCACCAGAGGAAATAATCATCACATGACTATTAGAGGCTTACAGTTACATTTTATCGGACCCTGTAAGGGGTTTCATTTACATGTTGAGAGAAGACGGTATGTCCGTCATGTCACATCTGACTGCGCTTCAACATTTCTGTGGTGCCTCATTGTATGCTAATGATCCTCTTCCATGTACTTGAAGATGTTGTGTTTTGTGTTTTATGACTCTTGAAATAAATAAAAGATTTGAAAAAAAAAGAAAGGGAGGTCCAGAATAGACCAGTATTTATGTCGTTAGAGAAATATTACATATTTGTTTATGTCCTGTTAAGTTAGTTTAGTGTAGTCTCAGTCATATTAATAAGTCTTAGTATATAGTTACTTAATGTAGTTAAAGTTGTTAATATGTGTTCATATTAGTAGATGTTTGGTTATATAACATTACATGATCAGCACATTACTACACGTCTTACATGTGGGCTTGTCAATCACACTCCATATATGACTCTCTGAGTTAGTATCTCCTTTTGTATAGCATATTGCTGAAGTTAGCAGAAATGAATTTGTGCCATACAAGGTTCTAAGTATTTGTGAGGTTATGACGTTCACATGTAACATATAAAGCCAACGCTTCGATATTGAAGGTTGGACAGACACACATCCACTAGAAGAGATGACACTGATATGTTCACATGAAGACCCTTTGACAAGTTGGAACAGTTGAGTTCTCACAGAAGTCTAATCATGAAGACCCTTTGACAAGTTGGAACAGCTGAGTTCTCACAGAAGTCTAATCATGAAGACCCTTTGACAAGTTGGAACAGCTGAATTCCCCCAGAAGTCTAATGCCCTGTACACACGACCGGTTTTCCCGTCGGAATAAATGCTGAAGGTTTTTCCGACGGAGGTCCGGTGGAACTCCGCTCAAGCTGTCTTGCATACACACGATCACACCAAATTCCGACCGTCCAGAACGAGCTGGCGTACAACACGTACGACGGGACTAGAAAAAGAAAGTTCAATAGCCAGTAGCCAATAGCTTCCGTCTCGTACTTGCTTCAGAGCATGCGTCGTTCTTGGTACATCGGAACAGTATACAGACGATCGGTTTTCCCGATAGGAATTGGGAAAAATTTAGAACATGTTCTCTTTCTAGGTCCGTCAGAATTTTCAACGTAAATAGTCCGATGGGGCATACACACGATCGGAATATACAA
Source organism: Aquarana catesbeiana (assembly GCF_042186555.1). Taxonomy (NCBI): domain Eukaryota; kingdom Metazoa; phylum Chordata; class Amphibia; order Anura; family Ranidae; genus Aquarana; species Aquarana catesbeiana. The sequence goes on along the minus strand of NC_133332.1, from coordinate 323,044,003 downwards.
TGAAAAGCTCCCGTCGGACTTTTTCTGTAGGACATTTCGCTCGTGTGTACGCGGCATAAGAGCGTAATTTCCTGCTTCTTTTTGGGCTACAGATGACAGCATGGAGACAGAAGGCAGCAGCCATGAAGCACACATGCTTTTATAAGCTTATTACAGCTTTATGACTATTTATTCTATTTCATATATTTTTACCTACATTGAACTGAACTATTATACTTTTTACATTATATTTATGATGCCAACAATAAACTCACACTTTGTTTTTAAGTCAGTCTGACTATCAATGCTATTCATCTAGAAACGCCCTTGAGATAAAAGAACATTAGATATTGAATTTATTCTTCACCGGGCTAAGCCAACCCCAAACTTCCTTTTGCTTAGCGGTTATTGAAAGGTGCTAAATATCTACAGTTCCAACTTCCAACAGAAAATATTATTTATCCAGAATATTGAAGATTGGGGGGTAATACCTGGGTGGGTGCCATACACAGTTACCATCATTCAGGTTGCCATCAATATGACCTGATTGAATGCAGGCCTTGTTCTGGACGAGCAGAGAAAGATTCACAAAAGATTAACATAAAGGATTACACAACTTTGGCTTTGTGGCAATGGACGGGTTAGGAAAACACTGATTAAATCCAATGATCCTGTTTTAATTACCAAGATGGAAATGTAATAGGACCCGTCCAAACCGTTCAGCTTGATAAAAAGGCTGATAACATTCATGGGAGTAAAAGCTGCTTCTGTCACCCCAGTCCTTTTTTTTTATCTGGGAATTGAGACGTTCATTTACTTTGAAGTGCCGCTCCAAGGATGTAACTCTAGACGTTCTTGGCTGGGTTCAGCAGGTGGATTGAGGCCTAAATGTAAAGGTTGGGCTGAGGAGCACCTGCTAATGGCCAGAAAGTCCACCCTGACAATTTAGCTCTTTGTAATTTGTGTGTTTTTCAAATGATTATTTTTCTACCTGCTTTGATAAGCATAAAAGTACCAACCTCTTGCAAGTATTGAAATGGCCTCCAAACACTTATTCTCAGCTAAAAATGGAAACTCACAAGACTTGTTTACTAAAGTAAAGTGCAATCTGCCCAACCACTTCTAAATGATGTAATACTTCCAATGTGTGATGTATTGTTCCTGTACAAAATGTATCATTCACAACACCTCCCTTATAGAGATCCACATGCAAAATCCATGTAGTCTCCAACTATATATGACAAACCAAATCTGTGCCAAGCCCAACAACTTGTGTACTTCAATCTTCAATACCCGTGTGACACGTGATATACAAATATTGTCTTCACTCTTCCTCATGTGCCGTGTGTGCCATGTGTGCCGTATGTGCCCCCACCCTGTGGCCAAGCCAACCCGCTCATCTCCTTATAAGACCACATAAATGGGTCATAAAATCGTTTGTCACACTCTCTCCAAGGTAGCTCTGTTTTAGCTTCATCCCTTGTTCCAGCCTCACACTTCTCCTTTCTCCTCTATATTGCTCAGATATCTCAGAATATAGATCACATAAAACAACAAAGCAGAGCCATCGTGCTCTCTATTTTCCTTTATTCACACTCCCCTCCCCCCTGTATTAAAACACTTACAAGACATAAAAACAGTTCAAGCTCTTAATCTGTATTAATTTCGGCTTACCACCTGTACTTCCAAGATGGCTGTGAGGTGACGTCACAAGCTCGGCTCTTCCCTCCTATAAGTGTTACGCCTGTGATTGGGCTTCCTCAGGAGGCGGCTATATCCCACCCTCTAGGTCTATTCTGTTGGAAGAATGAGGGTACTATGTCTGATCTCACTAGTCTTGAGGATAGTTTGGAGCGGGGACACTTACACATGAATTCTGCCATGGTTATCACCAGAAACGTATAGCAGAGAGTTCCAGAAACAAACATCCATTGTTGTGAGGAGGGCAGCAAGGCCATTGACATTCTACCTATAAGGGTTACTGCACCACACATCCCTGTACCCAGCACTCAATCGCAGGAAGATCGTTTTATGGCTATCACCAGGAAAGGACAATGACAATGAGTATTGGTACATTTTTTTAATTTTTGGCATTGAACATTGGGTGCCCTATCTGGTGTCCCATGTACAGATAAGACTCATATTGTATCTAGGAAAGATGGGCATAGAACATTAAAAACAGATGTGAAAAATGTGTGGGAAAAGTTAGAAGTTAAAAAACAAAAAGTGGACTGTCGAAGTGAGATTTCAATAAATGAAGCTTGGAGAACAACCAAAATATCAATTAAATTGCTTAATACAAATGTGGCCGAATCTTCCTCATACACCAGGCATTAAATCCATTTATTTCCACCTCTAATAACTAGAAGCAGTATATAGCAAACCTTCCAAGTTCTATATCTCTTCAAATCCACTTGGATTACGATCACTTGGGATTACGTCCATTTGGGATTACGATCACTTGTGATTAGGACCATTTAGGATTACGATCACTTGGGATTACGATCACTTGGGATTAGGACCATTTGGGATTAAATCCCATATTGATGTTAATTAAACAATTTGAATAAATTACTCACCCGGAATAAATAAATGCAATAAGATAAAAGATATAAAGCCCAAAGAGTTCTGGATAGAAATGTCAATTGAGAATCATGTCGCGCCTCAGGTATGGCTAAATAGAGATGATTATTGGAGGAATAATAGACGGAGTATTTCAGACATCTCTATAGAAGTGCTGACGTGAAAAGCTGCTAGCAATTATAGTAAAGACAGCGTAACAAAATTTCCACTGCCCCCCCAGATACTATATTTTGGTTAAGTCCTTCTGTGGACTATGGAAATAAAAGTATACCTTTCACATTCTTTAACCTGTAAAGGATACTAGAGGAACCTCCAATGCAAACCAATGTCAGGAGCTCCAGACTGCTCCAAATAACACAATGACTAACAGGCAGTACCCCCCCCCCCCCCCCCGAAAGAAATTATGGGTGGAGATGTCCACTTTTTAGCTGGAATACCTGGAAGGTGTAAACCACCTTAGACAGTCTTTGCTGGAAACATGCTGGGAGCCAAGTCAACTAAATTAAACCAAATCACCATAATGAAGATCTTCACATCTGAACATGCAGCTGGTTTTAGCAACTGGAAATAGTTATGTTTAGAATCCCAGCTGTATAATGAGTAGGACCCGTCCAAAGTCTCCTCGGAAAAACGTTCCCATAGAGGAATATATGAACCATCTGAAATGTAAAAGTATGGAATCAGCCTCACCAGGGGCTGGCTCTAGCCAACGAGATGGATGGTTTATGGAAAGGGATGCATGTGCCTCCAATTCCTTGCATTTATAACTTACTATTATTATTTTTAAGAAATAACTGGAAATGTCCAATTGTCTTTTGGGGTTCCGATGAGTTTATTCCCTCCTACAGCAAGCTTTACCACACTTAATAAAGTTTTTGGTCTTCCTCTGAGTCAGCTACAAGATCAGAGTTTGAATTGTAGGTTTTCAATCATGTTTTTGTGCTTCAATCACCATGTGCCTGGCTGGGCAAAATTACTCTTGCTCAAATCTTTAGCAGCCAATCATATGCCAGCTTTCTCCAACTGCTGCACACAGTGTTCTGATTGGAGGTTGCTGGAGGTTCTATACAGTATTGTTCTGCTAAAACTAAACCAAAACTTTCTTTTTATTTTGGATGCAGTAGGTGAGGTGAGGTGGTGGAGAAGGTATAACCTATGACAGTTCCCTTTGGGGAAATTTCCCTTTTCCTGTCCTATAGCCATTACAGGACTTGGGAGGAACTCTCTTCCATGTGAGAGGATTTGTTTCCCCATTGGAAGATTTCCCCATTAGAATATTTGGCGAATGACAAATAATGTTAGCTGAGTCTTAAAAAAAATAATTACTCAACCCATTGGCTTCTCCAAGATGGCTTGTGGTTCCATCAACTATGGCCAGTGCTTCCATCATTATTGCCCCCTTTCTTCCACACCCATGAATAGTATTGCCCCCTCAATATTGCCCTCTTCTTCCACACCCATGAATAGTATTGCCCCCTCAATATTGCCCTCTTCTTCCACACCCATGCATAGTATTGCCCCCTCAATATTGCCCTCTTCTTCCACACCCATGCATAGTATTGCCCCCTCAATATTTCCCTCTTCTTTCACACACATGCACAGTATTGCCCCCTCAATCCTGGGGTGGGTCCTATATATAATACCTTCTTGGGGTGGAGTCCCTAAGACATGTGGGAAGGTTTGGTCTGATGCAGTCACTATGTAGGCCAAAAGAAAACTAGGAACAGACCCAATTGGGTAGGACTAGGCACTCCTATTGGAAGGGACTTAAATGGAGGACTGTTGCTGGATTGTTGTCATTTGTTATTTGTCCTCGGATCTTGTAAGTGCTTGCTAAGTAATGAAGAAGAAGGAAAGGACTGGCAATATGCTGTCTTGTTGTAACAGTCATCATGGTTCAAGTAAAGCATCTGAAAAAGCCATCAGTGTGGACAATCATTTATTGTTGGGTATACCCAACCAATGCAAAAAGAGCATATCGACACGAACATCACTCAACCACCGAAGTTCTTTTTGTCCCCAATCACTACGGACACGACTAAAAACATCATCGGAAGCCTTCGCGACAGCACATCACCGAACGACATCATCCCCACCAAATTGTTCAAAGAATGTTCCGACATCCTGGCCCCCACCCTAACACATCTCATAAATCAATCATTCAAAGAAGGGACTGTGCCAACCTCCCTCAAGCAAGGCATCGTCAAACCCCTGCTAAAGAAACCTAATCTCGACCCTAAAGACCCTAACTGCCGCAGACCAATAACAAGCCTCAACACCATCTCCAAGATTATAGAGAAAGCAGTAGTACAACAGCTACAACACCACCTGGAGACACACCACCTCCTGGACCCTCTGCAATCAGGCTTCCACCCAGGCCATGGCACAGAAACAGCACTTCTCAAAATATGGGACGACGCCCTCGAAGCAGCAGATGACGGAGAACCGAGTCTCCTGGTACTGTTAGACCTCAGCGCAGCATTCGATACAGTGGACCACAATACTTTACTTGTCCGCCTCTCAGAAGTTGCAGGAGCCACAGATTCTGCCCTAAAATGGTTTACATCCTTCTTAGAGAATCGCTCTCAGACAGTGAAACTAGGAACATTCACCTCGGAATCTCGGGCAGTCTCCTGTGGAGTCCCTCAGGGCTCACCCTTGTCACCAGTGCTATTTAACATCTACATCCGCCCGCTTCTCAATATCATCAGGAAAACGGACCTCTGCTTCCACTCATACGCAGACGACACCCAACTCTACCTTCGCATTAACGGACAAAAAGATCATCATCAGCAACTACAGAAATGCCTCACTTTAATCAATGACTGGATGACCACTAGCTCCCTCAAACTCAACGGATCAAAAACAGAACTTCTTCTCCTGCAAGCCAACAAAAATTCCAAAATTAAGACTCCGTGGACACCACCCTCCATCCTCGGACAGACCATCTCCCCCAGCACCAAAGTCAAGAGTCTCGGAGTCATTTTTGACTCAGGAATGACAATGGATGCACAAATAGGATCGGTGGTGAGCGGATCCCACCACCTCCTCCGCCTGCTTCGCAGACTCATCCCCTTCATCCCAGAAGAGGACAAAGCGGCAGTTGTGGGAACAATCATCAATTCCCGACTCGACTACGCAAATTCCCTCTACGTAGGTCTACCCCAATATCAGCTTGCGCGCTTGCAACTCATCCAAAATACGGCGGCAAGACTGTTAACAGGAAAAAAGCCCTGGGAATCCATCTCCCCATCCCTAAAAAGCCTACATTGGCTAACTGTGAAGAATCGGATCATATTCAAGACCCTCTGCCTCACCCATAAATGCATACAAGGAAACGCTCCGCAATATCTCCGGGAAAAAATAAAACACTACACACCGAATCGCAGTCTTCGATCAGCTAACCAAAACCTCCTCATCATTCCCAAATACCGCTACAAAACAAAGGGAGAACGAAGATTCGCAGTCCAAGGACCTCGACTATGGAATGCTCTCCCAACCAACCTCCGCATGGAAGAAAACCACCAGGCCTTCAGGAAAAAACTAAAGACCTTCCTTTTCTAGAAGCTGGCTACAGAGAATACATCTAGCGCCTTGAGGCGATTCAGTTCGCAATTGCAGCGCTTTACAAATCATTCATTCATTCATTCATTCATTCATATAGTGTGCGGGCTTCAGGCCTTAAGATTGTGAGCAGCTAAGATGGCGGAATGGCTTCTCTATACAGGGTATGCGTGCCCCGCCCTAGTCCTGAACTCGGAGATGTGAGGTGCCCCTGACCAGCTTGGCAGGAGTAGGCAGCATATCAAGGCTGCCATAAGTCCTCTCACCACTTTTCCGGCACTAAACTCCCTCAATTTCGACTGTTCTCTGATCTACCAACAATCAAACCACCCAGATTGACACCCCTGGCAGATGACGCAGGCACACCCAAGGCTTGCTTAGTTTGATCTAAGTAACAGCTTGGTTTTCTCTAGAGCTTCTTACAAGGAGTGATTGGCCAGTAACTCTAGTGACCCCCCAGGATCAGCCCACTAAGAGATTGCTGGAACAGGATGGCTTTTCTGTGGAGACAGTGATATGATATGATCGAGGGTCAAAGTTCAAGTTGAGGTAGGCAAGAGATTAGGTGGTGTAGATGGTGAGTAGAGAGCACATGGTGTTCAGGCAGAGGTCGAGGCAGGCAGCAGAGGCGAGAATAGGTGGAGTTGATGGTGAGTAGAGAGTACATGGTGTTCAGGCAGAGGTCAAGGCAGGCAGCAGATGAGAGAATAGGTGGTGTAGATGGTGAGTAGAGAGTACATGGTGTTCAGGCAGAGGTCGAGGCAGGCAGCAGATGAGAGAATAGGTGGTGTAGATGGTGAGTAGAGAGTACATGGTGTTCAGGCAGAGGTCGAGGCAGGCAGCAGATGAGAGATTAGGTGGTGTAGATGGTGAGTAGAGAGTACATGGTGTTCAGGCAGAGGTCGAGGCAGGCAGCAGATGAGAGAATAGGTGGTGTAGATGATGAGTAGAGAGTACATGGTGTTCAGGCAGAGGTCGAGGCAGGCAGAAGGCAGGAGAATAGGTGGTGTAAATGGTGGGTAGAGAGCACATGATGTTCAGGCAGAGGTCGAGGCAGGCAGCAGAGGCGAGAATAGGTGGAGTTGATGGTGAGTAGAGAGTACATGGTGTTCAGGCAGAGGTCAAGGCAGGCAGCAGATGAGAGAATAGGTGGTGTAGATGGTGAGTAGAGAGTACATGGTGTTCAGGCAGAGGTCGAGGCAGGCAGCAGATGAGAGAATAGGTGGTGTAAATGGTGGGAAGAGAGTACATGGTGTTCAGGCAGAGGTCGAGGCAGGCAGCAGAGGCGAGAATAGGTGGTGTAAATGGTGGGTAGAGAATACATGGTGTTCAGGCAGAGGTCAAGGCAGGCAGCAGATGAGAGAATAGGTGGTGTAGATGGTGAGTAGAGAATACATGGTGTTCAGGCAGAGGTCAAGGCCGGCAGCAGAGGCGAGAATAGGTGGTGTAAATGGTGGGTAGAGAGCACATGGTGTTCAGGCAGAGGTCAAGGCAGGCAGCAGAGGCAAGAATAGGTGGTGTAAATGGTGGGTAGAGAGTACATGGTGTTCAGGCAGAGATCGAGGCAGGCAGCAGGCAGGAGAATAAGCGGAGTAGATAGTGAGTAGAGAGTACATGGTGTTCAGAGGTCGAAGCAGGCAGTAGAATAGGCGGAGTAGATGGTGAGTAGAGAGTACATGGTGTTCAGGCAGAGGTCCAAGCAGGCAGCAGATGAGAATGCAACAGAAATGGGCAGTCAGTAACAAGGGCCTAAGACAAGAGCAGGGTAAGGCAATCCGAGTCAACAAGTACAGCAACGACAAGAAACTTTTAACACCACCTAACCTACTCCCCCACTCCACCCCCACCCCACCCCCCACACACACACGAAGACATGCTCATGCTACATTGCTGCTAGCAATGAATCCTCCCACCACTGCGGTACCTGCACACACCCCTATTACAGTCCTACTCACCCATCCTCACATCCCTCCTGCCCTGCTCTCAGCACACACACCAGCACACGTGCACGTACCACCGAGCTTGCATGCCAATTCACCTGACCACTGCACCAGACCCCATTCTCCCCACGACTATGCCTGCAGAGAACCTTCTACTGTCACCACCACACCTACCACCACCATCCCAGCTGCCATTTTCTCATCACCCCCCCCCCGCTTAGCCTGGCCTGAGCACGCCTTCATTACAAAACTCAATAAACATCTACTGAAGAGAAAATACCCGATTACGTCTTGTCTTGGAGTTGTGAGAAAAATGTCCAAACGTTTGGTGAAGAAATTGGTAAAAAGGTGTTTGGGAGAAAGAGACGAAATAGAAAATGAAGAAAAAGTGATGAAAGGTCCATCTCACCCCTTAAATAAACGGCCCCTAAATCTAGATGGAGAAGAATGGGGAGGGTTAACAAGATGCATTGCAGGTGGCTCCCTATGGGATGGGAATTGTTCGAGAGGCATTTTCTGGCCGGCGTTCGGAATGATGTCATCCCGTGGAATGTGTTAAAATCTGTTATTTAAGCATGGATCTCCATCTTTGAAGAGGCCAGGAGCTCCCCGTGTCCTTCTCATGTGCAGCCAACCAAGAACTGTGCTTTCTTACACCTCATTTGGTTTAAATAAACCATTTCTGTGGCATCTTGGGACATACAGAAATTTCGGAATACTTTCCCTTCATCACACGATTTTTTTTATTGACATTATCACCTGCTGCTTTGTGAGTGCGGAGCAGACGCAAGGCGAGGAAACGGTATCACCATTACACATTTCTACCAATGTCTGTCACCTGCACAGTCACCAATCCTCGGGGGAATCCACCACCGGACTGAATTTCATGTCCATATATCTCATAACACGTCTCCATGGTTGTCATAGGGGAGCCTCGGGGGACGGCATTCCGTACAAGCTGTGCCGATCACCAGCTCAAAATACAAAGCTGGAGAAACTGATCTTCTTGGTAGAAAAATTCTAGAAAGTTCCTGATTGCTTTCTATACAGATTGACACCAAAAATCATTCCCACCAACATACGACATGAAAAACTTACATCAGATTGGTGCCAAGCGTATGGCTCTGAATTTACCCCTCCCCCATCTTGTACCAGTTTCCTGCTATCATGGATTTAGAGATTTGTGAAGTTTATGGAGTACAAACTTTTGTCCAAAAACTTTGTAGGTTCCCTGGCAAAAATAAAGAACAACTTACACTACAGTGCCTGGTCTTTACAGTCACAAGAGCCAATCATTGGAAGGAATGGATAGCTCCGCCCCTTTTCTATAAAAGGGGAGGATCACAGCAACCCTATTAGTGTGTGTTGGAGATGCTACAAAGAGCTGATAAATCTGCATAGAGAGAAATATCATTTCCTTTTGGAATTGGTACATGTCCCCCATGGCAGTGAATGGCTTCTCATGATTAGACCCTCCCCCGCTGTATACTGGTACATACCCCCATGAAAAGATCTGCCCCCACTGTACATGATTAGACCCTCCCCCGCTGTACACTGGTACATACCCCCCATGAAAAGATTCTCCCCCACTGTACATTGGTACATGTCCCCCATGGTAGTGCATGGCTTCTCATGATTAGACCCTCCCCCGCCGCATACCTGCACATGCCCCCCATGAAAAGATCCTCCCCCACTGTACATTGGTATATGTCCCCCATGGCAGTACATGGCTTCTCTAGATTAAACCCTCCCCCACTGTACACGAGTACTTTTCCCCATGGCAGTGCCTGGTTTCCCATGAATAGACCCTCCTCCGCTGTACACTGGTACATGTCCCCCATGAAAAGATCTTCCCCCCTGTCCCCCATGGCAGTGCCTTGTTTCTCATGAATAGACCCTCCTCCGCTGTACACTGGTACATGTCCCCCATGAAAAGATCTTCCCCCCTGTCCCCCATGGCAGTGCCTTGTTTCTCATGAATAGACCCTCCCCCGCTGAACATTGGTAATGTACTCCATGGCAGTACCTGGCTTCCTATGACTAGACCCTCCCCCCGCTGTACATTGGTACGTGTCCTCATGAATAGACCCTCCCCCGCTGTACATTGGTACATGTCCTCATGAATAGACCCTCCCCCGCTGTACATTGGTACATGTCCTCATGAATAGACCCTCCCCCGCTGTACATTGGTACGTGTCCTCATGAATAGACCCTCCTCCGCTGTACATTGGTACATGTCCTCATGAATAGACCCTCCCCCCGCTGTACATTGGTACATGTCCTCATGAATAGACCCTCCCTCGCTATACATTGGTACATGTCCTCATGAATAGACCCTCCCCCGCTGTACATTGGTATGTGTCCTCATGAATAGACCCTCCCCCGCTGTACATTGGTACATGTCCTCATGACTAGACCCTCCCCCACTGTACATTGCTACGTGTCCTCATGAATAGACCCTCCCCCACTGTACATTGGTACATGTCCTCATGACTAGACCCTCCCCCGCTGTACATTGGTACATGTCCTCATGAATAGACCCTCCCCCACTGTACATTGGTACATGTCCTCATGACTAGACCCTCACCCACTGTACATTGGTACATGTCCTCATGACTAGACCCTCACCCGCTGTACATTAGTACATGTCCTCATGAGTAGACCCTCCCCCGCTGTACATTAGTACATGTCCTCATGAATAGACCCTCCCCCGCTATACATTGGTACACGTCCTCATGAATAGACCCTCCCCCGCTGTACATTGGTACATGTCCTCATGAACAGACCCTCCCCCGCTGTACATTGGTACATGTCCTCATGAATAGACCCTCCCCCGCTGTACATTGGTACATGTCCTCATGAATAGACTCTCCCCCCACTGTACATTAGTACATGTCCTCATGACTACACCCTCCCCCGCTCTACATTGGTACATGTCCTCATGAATAGACCCTCCCCTGCTGTACATTGGTACATGTCCTCATGAATAGACCCTCCCCCGCTGTACATTGGTACATGTTCTCAAGAATAGACCCTCCCCCGCTGTACATTGGTACATGTCCTCGTGAATAGACCCTCCCCCGCTGTACATTGGTACATGTCTTCATGAATAGACCCTCCCCCGCTGTACATTGGTACATGTCCTCATGAATAGACCCTCCCCCGCTGTACATTGGTACATGTCCTCATGAATAGACCCTCCCCCGCTGTACATTGTTACACGTCCTCATGAATAGACCCTCCCCCGCTGTACATTAGTACATGTCCTCATGAATAGACCCTCCCCCACTGTACATTGGTACATGTCTTCATGAATAGACCCTCCCCCCGCTGTACATTGGTACATGTCCTCATGAATAGAGCCTCCCCCGCTGTACATTGGTACATGTCCTCATGAATAGACCCTCCCCCGCTGTACATTGGTACATGTCCTCATGAGTAGACCCTCCCCCGCTGTACATTGGTACATGTCCTCATGAATAGACCCTCCCCCGCTGTACATTGGTACATGTCCTCATGACTGGACCCCCCCCGCTGTACATTGGTACATGTCCTCATGACTAGACCCTCCCCCCGCTGTACATTGGTACATGTCCTCATGACTAGACCCTCCCCCGCTGTACATTGATACATGTCTTCATGAATAGACCCTCCCCCGCTGTACATTGGTACATGTCCTCATGAATAGACCCTCCCCCGCTGTACATTGGTACATGTCTTCATGAATAGACCCTCCCCCCGCTGTACATTGGTACATGTCCTCATGAATAGAGCCTCCCCCGCTGTACATTGGTACATGTCCTCATGAATAGACCCTCCCCCGCTGTACATTGGTACATGTCCTCATGACTAGACCCTCCCCCGCTGTACATTGGTACATGTCCTCATGAATAGACCCTCCCCCGCTGTACATTGGTACGTGTCCTCATGAATAGACCCTCCCCCGCTGTACATTGGTACATGTCCTCATGACTGGACCCCCCCCGCTGTACATTGGTACATGTCCTCATGACTAGACCCTCCCCCCGCTGTACATTGGTACATGTCCTCATGACTAGACCCTCCCCCGCTGTACATTGATACATGTCTTCATGACTAGACCCTCCCCCGCTGTACATTGGTACATGTCCTCATGAATAGACCCTCCCCCGCTGTACATTGGTACATGTCCTCATGAGTAGACCCTCCCCTGCTGTACATTGGTACATGTCCTCATGACTAGACCCTCCCCCACTGTACATTGCTACATGTCCTCATGACTAGACCCTCCCCCGCTGTACATTGGTACATGTCCTCATGAATCGACCCTCCCCCGCTGTACATTGGTACATGTCCTCATGACTAGACCCTCCCCCACGGTACATTGGCACATGTCCTCATGAATAGACCCTCCCCCGCTGTACATTGGTACATGTCCTCATGACTAGACCCTCCCCCGCTGTACATTGGTACATGTCCTCATGAATAGACCCTCCCCCGCTGTACATTGGTACATGTCCTCATGAATAGACCCTCCCCCGCTGTACATTGGTACATGTCCTCATGAATAGACCCTCCCCCGCTGTACATTGGTACATGTCCTCATGAATAGACCCTCCCCCACTGTACATTGGTACATGTCCTCATGAATAGACCTTTGTAAATTGTATTTTAAGCTTTCTGCACTATGAGGCTCCTCCTTCATTGTTATTCAGGTCCAGCCTGTGAGGTGTTGTGTGGGCGGAGTCCATCGGTGTGCTTGATCTGCAGCCCCTGAGTGATAGATAAAAGTCTATCTCTGGTAAGAGGCTGTGCATGGGGGGAGGGGAGCCACACCCGAATACCTTCATTCCTATTGTCTGTACGGAGTGCTGCTTTACATTGTGTGATGATATAATAATACTATACTGAATACTGCGGTCACGACTTCCTTATCTCTGTTCTGTGATGATGTAATAATACTATACTGAATACTGCGGTCACGTCTTCCTTATCTCTGTTCTGTGATGATGTAATAATACTATACTGAATACTGCGGTCACGACTTCCTTATCTCTGTTCTGTGATGATGATGTAATAATACTATACTGAATACTGCGGTCACATCTTCCTTATCTCTGTTCTGTGATGATGTAATAATACTATACTGAACACTGCGGTCACGACTTCCTTATCTCTGTTCTGTGATGATGTAATAATACTATACTGAATACTGCGGTCACAACTTCCTTATCTCTGTTCTGTGATGATGTAATAATACTATACTGAATACTGCGGTCACGACTTCCTTATCTCTGTTCTGTGATGATGATATAATAATACTATACTGAATACTGCGGTCACGTCTTCCTTATCTCTGTTCTGTGATGATGTAATAATACTATACTGAATACTGCGGTCACGTCTTCCTTATCTCTGTTCTGTGATGATATAATAATACTATACTGAATACTGCGGTCACATCTTCCTTATCTCTGTTCTGTGATGATGTAATAATACTATACTGAATACTGCGGTCACGTCTTCCTTATCTCTGTTCTGTGATGATACAATAATACTATACTGAATACTGCGGTCACAACTTCCTTATCTCTGTTCTGTGATGATGTAATAATACTATACTGAATACTGCGGTCACGTCTTCCTTATCTCTGTTCTGTGATGATGTAATAATACTATACTGAATACTGCGGTCACAACTTCCTTATCTCTATTCTGTGATGATGTAATAATACTATACTGAATACTGCGGTCACAACTTCCTTATCTCTGTTCTGTGATGATATAATAATACTATACTGAATACTGCGGTCACATCTTCCTTATCTCTGTTCTGTGATGATGTAATAATACTATACTGAATACTGCGGTCACGACTTCCTTATCTCTGTTCTGTGATGATGTAATAATACTATACTGAATACTGCGGTCACGTCTTCCTTATCTCTGTTCTGTGATGATATAATAATACTATACTGAATACTGCGGTCACGACTTCCTTATCTCTGTTCTGTGATGATGTAATAATACTATACTGAATACTGCGGTCACGTCTTCCTTATCTCTGTTCTGTGATGATATAATAATACTATACTGAATACTGCGGTCACATCTTCCTTATCTCTGTTCTGTGATGATGTAATAATACTATACTGAATACTGCGGTCACGACTTCCTTATCTCTGTTCTGTGATGATAATATAATACTATACTGAATACTGCGGTCACGACTTCCTTATCTCTGTTCTGTGATGATGTAATAATACTATACTGAATACTGCGGTCACGACTTCCTTATCTCTGTTCTGTGATGATATAATAATACTATACTGAATACTGCGGTCACGACTTCCTTATCTCTGTTCTGTGATGATACAATAATACTATACTGAATACTGCGGTCACGTCTTCCTTATCTCTGTTCTGTGATGATACAATAATACTATACTGAATACTGCGGTCACGTCTTCCTTATCTCTGTTCTGTGATGATGATATAATAATACTTTACTGAATACTGCGGTCACGACTTCCTTATCTCTGTTCTGTGATGATGATATAATAATACTTTACTGAAAACTGCGGTCACGACTTCCTTATCTCTGTTCTGTGATGATGATATAATAATACTATACTGAATACTGCGGTCACATCTTCCTTATCTCTGTTCTGTGATGATATAATAATACTATACTGAATACTGCGGTCACGACTTCCTTATCTCTGTTCTGTGATGATGATATAATAATACTATACTGAATACTGCGGTCACAGCTTCCTTATCTCTGTTCTGTGATGATATTAAAATACTATACTGAATACTGCGGTCACGACTTCCTTATCTCTGTTCTGTGATGATATAATAATACTATACTGAATACTGCGGTCACGACTTCCTTATCTCTGTTCTGTGATGATACAATAATACTATACTGAATACTGCGGTCACATCTTCCTTGTCTCTGTTCTGTGATGATGATATAATACTATACTGAATACTGCGGTCACGACTTCCTTATCTCTGTTCTGTGATGATGTAATAATACTATACTGAATACTGCGGTCACATCTTCCTTATCTCTGTTCTGTGATGATGTATTAATACTATACTGAATACTGCGGTCACGTCTTCCTTATCTCTGTTCTGTGATGATGATATAATAATACTATACTGAATACTGCGGTCACGTCTTCCTTATCTCTGTTCTGTGATGATGATATAATAATACTATACTGAATACTGCGGTCACATCTTCCTTATCTCTGTTCTGTGATGATATAATAATACTACACTGAATACTGCGGTCACGTCTTCCTTATCTCTGTTCTGTGATGATGTATTAATACTATACTGAATACTGCGGTCACGTCTTCCTTGTCTCTGTTCTGTGATGATGATATAATAATACTATACTGAATACTGCGGTCACGTCTTCCTTATCTCTGTTCTGTGATGATGATATAATACTATACTGAATACTGCGGTCACGTCTTCCTTATCTCTGTTCTGTGATGATGATATAATACTATACTGAATACTGCGGTCACGTCTTCCTTATCTCTGTTCTGTGATGATACAATAATACTATACTGAATACTGCGGTCACGACTTCCTTATCTCTGTTCTGTGATGATGATATAATAATACTATACTGAATACTGCGGTCACATCTTCCTTATCTCTGTTCTGTGATGATACAATAATACTATACTGAATACTGCGGTCACGTCTTCCTTATCTCTGTTCTGTGATGATACAATAATACTATACTGAATACTGCGGTCACATCTTCCTTATCTCTGTTCTGTGATGATGTAATAATACTATACTGAATACTGCGGTCACGTCTTCCTTATCTCTGTTCTGTGATGATGTAATAATACTATACTGAATACTGCGGTCACGTCTTCCTTATCTCTGTTCTGTGATGATATAATAATACTATACTGAATACTGCGGTCACGTCTTCCTTATCTCTGTTCTGTGATGATATAATAATACTTTACTGAATACTGCGGTCACATCTTCCTTATCTCTGTTCTGTGATGATACAATAATACTATACTGAATACTGCGGTCACGTCTTCCTTATCTCTGTTCTGTGATGATGTAATAATACTATACTGAATACTGCGGTCACGACTTCCTTATCTCTGTTCTGTGATGATGTAATAATACTATACTGAATACTGCGGTCACGTCTTCCTTATCTCTGTTCTGTGATGATATAATAATACTATACTGAATACTGCGGTCACGTCTTCCTTATCTCTGTTCTGTGATGATATAATAATACTTTACTGAATACTGCGGTCACGTCTTCCTTGTCTCTGTTCTGTGATGATATAATAATACTATACTGAATACTGCGGTCACGTCTTCCTTATCTCTGTTCTGTGATGATACAATAATACTATACTGAATACTGCGGTCACGTCTTCCTTATCTCTGTTCTGTGATGATGTAATAATACTATACTGAATACTGCGGTCACGACTTCCTTATCTCTGTTCTGTAATGATGTAATAATACTATACTGAATACTGCGGTCACGACTTCCTTATCTCTGTTCTGTGATGATGTAATAATACTATACTGAATACTGCGGTCACATCTTCCTTATCTCTGTTCTGTGATGATGTAATAATACTATACTGAATACTGCGGTCACGTCTTCCTTATCTCTGTTCTGTGATGATACAATAATACTATACTGAATACTGCGGTCACATCTTCCTTATCTCTGTTCTGTGATGATGTAATAATACTATACTGAATACTGCGGTCACGTCTTCCTTATCTCTGTTCTGTGATGATACAATAATACTATACTGAATACTGCGGTCACGTCTTCCTTATCTCTGTTCTGTGATGATGTAATAATACTATACTGAATACTGCGGTCACGTCTTCCTTATCTCTGTTCTGTGATGATACAATAATACTATACTGAATACTGCGGTCACATCTTCCTTATCTCTGTTCTGTGATGATGTAATAATACTATACTGAATACTGCGGTCACGACTTCCTTATCTCTGTTCTGTGATGATGTAATAATACTATACTGAATACTGCGGTCACATCTTCCTTATCTCTGTTCTGTGATGATGTAATAATACTATACTGAATACTGCGGTCACATCTTCCTTATCTCTGTTCTGTGATGATGTAATAATACTATACTGAATACTGCGGTCACGTCTTCCTTATCTCTGTTCTGTGATGATACAATAATACTATACTGAATACTGCGGTCACATCTTCCTTATCTCTGTTCTGTGATGATGTAATAATACTATACTGAATACTGCGGTCACGACTTCCTTATCTCTGTTCTGTGATGATGTAATAATACTATACTGAATACTGCGGTCACGACTTCCTTATCTCTGTTCTGTGATGATGTAATAATACTATACTGAATACTGCGGTCACATCTTCCTTATCTCTGTTCTGTGATGATGTAATAATACTATACTGAATACTGCGGTCACATCTTCCTTATCTCTGTTCTGTGATGATGTAATAATACTATACTGAATACTGCGGTCACGTCTTCCTTATCTCTGTTCTGTGATGATACAATAATACTATACTGAATACTGCGGTCACATCTTCCTTATCTCTGTTCTGTGATGATGTAATAATACTATACTGAATACTGCGGTCACGTCTTCCTTATCTCTGTTCTGTGATGATGTAATAATACTATACTGAATACTGCGGTCACATCTTCCTTATCTCTGTTCTGTGATGATGTAATAATACTATACTGAATACTGCGGTCACATCTTCCTTATCTCTGTTCTGTGATGATGTAATAATACTATACTGAATACTGCGGTCACATCTTCCTTATCTCTGTTCTGTGATGATGTAATAATACTATACTGAATACTGCGGTCACATCTTCCTTATCTCTGTTCTGTGATGATGTAATAATACTATACTGAATACTGCGGTCACATCTTCCTTATCTCTGTTCTGTGATGATGTAATAATACTATACTGAATACTGCGGTCACATCTTCCTTATCTCTGTTCTGTGATGATGTAATAATACTATACTGAATACTGCGGTCACATCTTCCTTGTCTTTGTTCTTTGTCAGTACCTTGCGACGTTCTGCGTATTTCGGAATGGATATGAGACGTGTTATATAAATATGTTGCAGTGTTCTGGGAAGAATGGAGGGAACGCCCGTCTGGGACAACCCTCATCACGTTACCCTCGCCCAGTTAATTCTAAACGTATGCAGCCCAGGCCTGCGAACAAATTGCAGCAATTGGTCACCTGAGACACGTAGAATGGTGAATGTGGTCTGCTCGGTGGTTTGGGAATTAGACAGCCGTTCCCCTTATTACTATGAATGCAATGTGTAGTGCTGGATCCTCATCATCCACTCTGAGGTTTGTTTAACCCAAAACCTAAACACTAGGCGAGGGCTCCTACATACCTCAGCCTTCTCTACCGATGCCAGATCTCCGCTAACTGATAAATCCGCACAACTTCCCAGGCTGAACAGTGGAAAATTGTGCAACAGGAAATTCATCCGTCCATCAGCTCCAAATGGTGGTCACCATACATCACAGAGGAGGTCACCATACACCACAGAGGAGGTCACCATACATCACAGAGGAGGTCACCATACATCATAGAGGAGGTCACCATACAGCACAGAGGAGGTCACCATACATCACAAAGGAGGTCACCATACACCACAGAGGAGGTCACCATACACCACAAAGGAGGTCACCATACACCACAGAGGAGGTCACCATACACCACAAAGGAGGTCACCATACACCACAGGGGAGGTCACCATACACCACAAAGGAGGTCACCATACACCACAGAGGAGGTCACCATACACCACAGAGGAGGTCACCATACACCACAGAGGAGGTCACCATACACCACAAAGGAGGTCACCATACACCACAGAGGAGGTCACCATACACCACAAAGGAGGTCACCATACACCACAGGGGAGGTCACCATACACCACAAAGGAGGTCACCATACACCACAGAGGAGGTCACCATACACCACAAAGGAGGTCACCATACACCACAGGGGAGGTCACCATACACCACAAAGGAGGTCACCATACACCACAAAGGAGGTCACCATACACCACAGACGAAGTCACTGTATGTTACAGAGGAGGTCACCATACATCACAAAGGAGGTCACCATACACCACAAAGGAGGTCACCATACATCACAGACGAAGTCACTGTATGTTACAGAGGAGGTCACCATACATCATAGAGGAGGTCACCATACATCATAGAGGAGGTCACTGTATGTTACAGAGGAGGTCACCATACATCACAGACGAGGTCACTGTATGTTACAGAGGAGGTCACCATACATCACAGACGAGGTCACTGTATGTTACAGAGGAGGTCACCATACATCACAGACGAGGTCACTGTATGTTACAGAGGAGGTCACCATACACCACAGAGGAGGTCACCATACATCATAGAGGAGGTCACCGTATGTCACAGAGGAGGTCACCATACATCACAGACGAGGTCACTGTATGTTACAGAGGAGGTCACCATACATCATAGAGGAGGTCACCATACATCACAGACAAGGTCACTGTATGTTACAGAGGAGGTCACCATACACCACAGAGGAGGTCACCATACATCACAGAGGAGGTCACTGTATGTCACAGAGGAGGTCACTATACACCACAGAGGAGGTCAGAATACATCATAGACGAGGTCACCATACATCATAAAGGAGGTCACTGTATGTCACAGAGGAGGTCACCATACATCACAGAGGAGGTCACTGTATGTCACAGAGGAGGTCACCATACATCACAGAGGAGGTCACCATACATCACAGAGGAGGTCACCATACACCACAGAGGAGGTCACCATACATCACAGAGGAGGTCACCATACACCACAGAGGAGGTCACCATACACCACAAAGGAGGTCACCATACATCATAGAGGAGGTCACTGTATGTCATAGAGCAGGTCACCATACATCATAGAGGAGGTCACCATACATCACAGACGAGGTCACCATACACCACAAAGGAGGTCACCATACATCACAGAGGAGGTCACCATACATCATAGAGGAGGTCACTGTATGTCATAGAGCAGGTCACCATACATCATAGAGGAGGTCACCATACATCACAGACGAGGTCACCATACACCACAAAGGAGGTCACCATACATCACAGAGGAGGTCACCATACACCACAGAGGAGGTCACCATACATCATAGAGGAGGTCACCATACACCACAGAGGAGGTCACCATACATCACAGACGAGGTCACCATACACCACAAAGGAGGTCACCATACATCACAGAGGAGGTCACCATACATCACAGACGAGGTCACCATACACCACAAAGGAGGTCACCATACATCACAGAGGAGGTCACCATACACCACAGAGGAGGTCACCATACATCATAGAGGAGGTCACTGTATGTCATAGAGCAGGTCACCATACATCACAGAGGAGGTCACCATACATCATAGAGGAGATCACTGTATATCACAGAGGAGGTCACCATACACCACAAAGGAGGTCACCATACATCATAGAGGAGGTCACTGTATGTCACAGAAGAGGTCACCATACATCACAGAGGAGGTCACTGTATATCACAGAGGAGGTCACCATACATCACAAAGGAGGTCACCATACATCATAGAGGAGGTCACTGTATGTCACAGAGGAGGTCACCATACACCACAGAGGAGGTCACCATACACCACAGAGGAGGTCACCATACATCATAGAGGAGGTCACTGTATGTCACAGAGCAGGTCACCATACACCACAGAGGAGGTCACCATACACCATAGAGGAGGTCACCATACACCACAGAGGAGGTCACTGTATGTCATAGAGCAGATCACCATACACCACAGAGGAGGTCTGAAAAAGAAAGAAGGAGTAGATATCCAGACCTGATTGAGTTCAGGTGTGTGCTGTTCCCTGACTCAAACAAACAATAATATATAGTGAATGGATGTCTTCTAGCCCAAAACAGATACAACTGTGAATCCAATATGAACTTAATATATAAACTCCTGAGTGTGGATGAGTGTCAGGCAATATACCTGACTCAATGCAACTTGTAATATAATAAATCGGTGAATAAAGTGCAATATATCTATTATTAATAAGCATATGCAATCCCATATATACAAAGTTAAATCTATATACAAATATAAAGTGCTAGTGTGAATGAACAGGTGAACATGTGACTGTTATAAGGTGCTGTAGTGCCAGTGAAGAGATCCGTTCTGGTGGGCTTTTCAATGAATAAACCTTCAGTGCGTGCCTTATCCGTGCTCCTAAAGTGTCTGCACTCACCAGATCCTTCACCCCCTCTTGGGGTCTCATACATCCACAGTATATGCCACTGTGTAGCGAAACAGGATACCTCCCTCCTTAATGTTGATTATGGGGAGGTTTCATTATGAAAAAAGAAAGAGGGAGCCCACATAGCGTGATACTGTATAAAAACTTGTTTATTGATGAAAAACGCTAAAAGGGTACTCACATTCGGTTAGGATAAAAAAAGCATATATTCCTGACACAAGCTTCTGTGACAGGAAGTGATGCAAGAACGCATGCTGACTCCGCTCTACATGTTTCGTCACTCTGACATCATCTGTGGCCTTCCTGCATTTTTTGTGCTTAGGGGTAATATGCAGGTTAATAACTGGCTTTGCATATATGGGGCTTTCCACTGGGGCTGCAATGAAGTGAATTACCACTGGGGGGAGCTCCCGGGTTCATATGATTATAGGTTTTTATTTATTATTTTATACTTACTTTTTATCTTTATTTTTTTGGTTATTAATTATACTAATTTTAAAATACTTTGCATGCCATATATAGCTGTATGATGCCTTTTATATGTGATTAATTTAAGTCTGCTAAATGTACAGGTGAGCGGAGATGCACCGGTCCCATATGATAAGCAATGGGATTATATCCTTCGGTGTTTCTCTCCCATGGTTTCTATGGCGGCCGCTATATGGGGGTGGGGTTTTCGTTGTGAAATTACGCCCCCTGAGCCTTAATCTAATTGTAAGGGGGGAGGACCCTGCATGTCCGCCCACCTTATAAGCTGCATGATGTACCAAGATGGCGCTGCCTTTGATAATGTCGATCACCAAACGCGTAAGGCGGGGCTACGCACGCACCCACGTCATTCCGGTACGGAAGCAGGGAGCCCGGAACGCAGCTGGAGCGCACGCTGCAAGACAGCTCTTCCTGCTTTCATTTTTACTATACTGTAGTGTGTTTTTTTGCGTGGTTTTAAAGTTTTTTTAATAAAGCCTTTATTTAAAACTACTACACTACGGGGCTATTTTATATCTCTTCCAACGAGCTTTCTAGATATGGATAACATGCGGATCCCCTCTGAAGTGACAACGGAAGCTGAGCTGAGTGAATGACTGCGGTCTGAAGTCCATCCGTAACGGAATACCTAGGGGGACCATCCAGTATTTATACATGCCTATTACCCCTACAGGGGTATGAGGAGTCCATGAGGGGTATGAGGAGTCGGTGAGGGGTATGAGGAGTCGGTGAGTGGTATGAGGAGTCGGTGAGGGGTATGAGGAGTCGGTGAGGGGTATGAGGAGTCGGTGAGGGGTATGAGGAGTCGGTGAGTGGTATGAGAAGTCCGTGAGGGGTATGAGGAGTCGATGAGGGGTATGAGGAGTCGGTGAGGGGTATGAGGAGTCGGTGAGTGGTATGAGGAGTCGGTGAGGGGTATGAGGAGTCGATGAGGGGTATGAGGAGTCGGTGAGGGGTATGAGGAGTCAGTGAGGGGTATGAGGAGTCGGTGAGGGGTATGAGGAGTCGGTGAGTGGTATGAGGAGTCGGTGAGGGGTATGAGGAGTCGATGAGGGGTATGAGGAGTCGGTGAGGGGTATGAGGAGTCGGTGAGGGGTATGAGGAGTCGATGAGGGGTATGAGGAGTCGGTGAGGGGTATGAGGAGTCGGTGAGGGGTATGAGGAGTCGGTGAGTGGTATAAGGAGTCGATGAGGGGTATGAGGAGTCGATGAGGGGTATGAGGAGTCGATGAGGGGTATGAGGAGTCGGTGAGTGGTATGAGGAGTCGGTGAGGGGTATGAGGAGTCGATGAGGGGTGTGAGGAGTCAATGAGGGGTATGAGGAGTCGGTGAGTGGTATGAGGAGTCGATGAGGGGTATGAGGAGTCGGTGAGTGGTATGAGGAGTCGGTGAGGGGTATGAGGAGTCGATGAGGGGTATGAGGAGTCGGTGAGGGGTATGAGGAGTCGGTGAGGGGTATGAGGAGTCGGTGAGGGGTATGAGGAGTCGATGAGGGGTATGAGGAGTCGGTGAGTGGTATGAGGAGTCGATGAGGGGTATGAGGAGTCGATGAGGGGTATGAGGAGTCGATGAGGGGTATGAGGAGTCGGTGAGTGGTATGAGGAGTCGGTGAGGGGTATGAGGAGTCAGTGAGGGGTATGAGGAGTCGGTGAGGGGTATGAAGAGTCGATGAGGGGTATGAGGAGTCGATGAGGGTTATGAGGAGTCGGTGAGGGGTATGAGGAGTCGGTGAGGGGTATGAGGAGTCGGTGAGGGGTATGAGGAGTCGGTGAGGGGTATGAGGAGTCGATGAGGGGTATGAGGAGTCGGTGAGTGGTATGAGGAGTCGATGAGGGGTATGAGGAGTCGATGAGGGTTATGAGGAGTCGGTGAGGGGTATGAGGAGTCGATGAGGGGTATGAGGAGTCGGTGAGGGGTATGAGGAGTCGGTGAGGGGTATGAGGAGTCGATGAGGGGTATGAGGAGTCGGTGAGTGGTATGAGGAGTCGATGAGGGGTATGAGGAGTCGATGAGGGGTATGAGGAGTCGGTGAGTGGTATGAGGAGTCGGTGAGGGGTATGAGGAGTCGGTGAGGGGTATGAGGAGTCGGTGAGGGGTATGAGGAGTCGGTGAGTGGTATGAGAAGTCGGTGAGGGGTATGAGGAGTCGATGAGGGGTATGAGGAGTCGGTGAGGGGTATGAGGAGTCGGTGAGTGGTATGAGGAGTCGGTGAGGGGTATGAGGAGTCGATGAGGGGTATGAGGAGTCGGTGAGGGGTATGAGGAGTCAGTGAGGGGTATGAGGAGTCGGTGAGGGGTATGAGGAGTCGGTGAGTGGTATGAGGAGTCGGTGAGGGGTATGAGGAGTCGATGAGGGGTATGAGGAGTCGGTGAGGGGTATGAGGAGTCGGTGAGGGGTATGAGGAGTCGATGAGGGGTATGAGGAGTCGGTGAGGGGTATGAGGAGTCGGTGAGGGGTATGAGGAGTCGGTGAGTGGTATAAGGAGTCGATGAGGGGTATGAGGAGTCGATGAGGGGTATGAGGAGTCGATGAGGGGTATGAGGAGTCGGTGAGTGGTATGAGGAGTCGGTGAGGGGTATGAGGAGTCGATGAGGGGTGTGAGGAGTCAATGAGGGGTATGAGGAGTCGGTGAGTGGTATGAGGAGTCGATGAGGGGTATGAGGAGTCGGTGAGTGGTATGAGGAGTCGGTGAGGGGTATGAGGAGTCGATGAGGGGTATGAGGAGTCGGTGAGGGGTATGAGGAGTCGGTGAGGGGTATGAGGAGTCGGTGAGGGGTATGAGGAGTCGATGAGGGGTATGAGGAGTCGGTGAGTGGTATGAGGAGTCGATGAGGGGTATGAGGAGTCGATGAGGGGTATGAGGAGTCGATGAGGGGTATGAGGAGTCGGTGAGTGGTATGAGGAGTCGGTGAGGGGTATGAGGAGTCAGTGAGGGGTATGAGGAGTCGGTGAGGGGTATGAAGAGTCGATGAGGGGTATGAGGAGTCGATGAGGGTTATGAGGAGTCGGTGAGGGGTATGAGGAGTCGGTGAGGGGTATGAGGAGTCGGTGAGGGGTATGAGGAGTCGGTGAGGGGTATGAGGAGTCGATGAGGGGTATGAGGAGTCGATGAGGGGTATGAGGAGTCGATGAGGGGTATGAGGAGTCGATGAGGGTTATGAGGAGTCGGTGAGGGGTATGAGGAGTCGATGAGGGGTATGAGGAGTCGGTGAGGGGTATGAGGAGTCGGTGAGGGGTATGAGGAGTCGATGAGGGGTATGAGGAGTCGGTGAGTGGTATGAGGAGTCGATGAGGGGTATGAGGAGTCGATGAGGGGTATGAGGAGTCGGTGAGTGGTATGAGGAGTCGGTGAGGGGTATGAGGAGCCGGTGAGGGGTATGAAGAGTCGATGAGGGGTATGAAGAGTCGATGAGGGGTATGAGGAGTCGGTGAGGGGTATGAGGAGTCGATGAGGGGTATGAGGAGTCGGTGAGTGGTATGAGGAGTCGATGAGGGGTATGAGGAGTCGATGAGGGGTATGAGGAGTCGGTGAGTGGTATGAGGAGTCGGTGAGGGGTATGAGGAGTCGGTGAGGGGTATGAAGAGTCGATGAGGGGTATGAAGAGTCGATGAGGGGTATGAGGAGTCGATGAGGGGTATGAGGAGTCGGTGAGTGGTATGAGGAGTCGGTGAGGGGTATGAGGAGTCGGTGAGGGGTATGAGGAGTCGGTGAGGGGTATGAGGAGTCGGTGAGTGGTATGAGGAGTCGGTGAGGGGTATGAGGAGTCGGTGAGGGGTATGAAGAGTCGATGAGGGGTATGAGGAGTCGATGAGGGGTATGAGGAGTCGGTGAGGGGTATGAGGAGTCGATGAGGGGTATGAGGAGTCGGTGAGTGGGGACCTACAGGGGGAGCACCAAAGTCACCAGATCAGCTTTGAGCACAAAAGTCACCAGACTGTTTGCACCTTTTCTTCTATTGGATCATCTCTATATTATACCTCTCTGTTTTGTTTTTTTGGACTTGATATGGTTTTGATGCATCGGGTTTATTGCTGTTTTTTATGATTTTTACATTTTTAATTTTAACTTTGGACTTGGTGATTAGTTCACATAGATGTACAAACTTTATTTGTCTATGTTTGGCGATAAGTTTATATAGATGCACATACAATTTCTTCACGTGATTATGAATGAATATATGATTCACTATTTTCACTATAATTATATATACACCTTTATGGTTACTTTCAGTCACATATTTCCTGGTGATTATACAATATCACGTATATAAACACACTTTTGCATTGTTTAAAGGGGGCATCCAATCTATTTATTTTATCTGTTATATCCTATCCTAATTCACACAGTGTTAGGGGTTTATGTTATTTTTGTTTAGGGTGCCTAAACTTTACATTACCCCCCTTAGTAGGGAGCGTCACTTTTCCCACCTTTTGTATTTATATAAATTAGCCCTCTAGGGGGTGTATTAGGGGAGGCTCCATACTTTATTCCTATCCTAAGCGCAGAGTTTTCATTTGTATTTCCATTGCTCACATTGATCGGAGCTCACCCTCCTCGGCTGAATGTTCCTCATCCTCCTCTGTCGTCTTCCTGGCCAGAGTACTGCCTATAATTTCTGCAACGTGTGAAACCTCACTGCTGGAAACCAATAAACATTTTTATCAAGAACTAATTTTTTCTTTTATTTTGAAGATCCTGCCAGAAACACACTTCCTGTCCTAGGGTGACAACATCCATTCACTGTACTGGAGGCTAGGAGCAGTGTTGTCACCTTAGGATTCCTTCCCATCTTCTCATCTCCAGGAGGATAACATTGCTATAGATTTCCGTTCAGCTGTTCAGGAAAACTAATGCAAACACCACATCTATGGAGGGTAAGAAGCAATATCTGACATTTTTCTTGGTATACTTTGCAGAGGACCTTCACATAAAATATCACACATTGCCCCCACCCCCCCCCCCCCAATCTAAAGAAGAGAACTGTCATGAGAGGGTTTACCCATTGGTGGCGCTATCGGTCTCTTGGATCGCAGTACCAGTGTCCACCAGCGGGTGTCTTCCAACACCTAGGACCTGTAGTAAGAAGACTCGCCTGCTTGTGGCACTGTTGCATCCTTGGGCCGTAGTACCGGTGTCCACCAGCGGGTGCACTCCGGCAGTTTGGAGCAGACAGCACCCTCTGCGCTCAGGTGTAACATGAGGTCAAATCACTGCAGTCTGATAAATACCCGGCAAGCCCTCACATCCTTGCCTTGGTGTCTCTCTCCCTGCATTCTGACCTTGCTACCTGTTATTTTGACCTTGAGCCTGCATCTGACCTGACCTGACCTGATCTGATCCAATCCCTATCCCGAGCCCTTCCTGGTCCTGTCCCTTCTGTTTCCTGGTTACCTTCGATCCCTGCCCTGCATCCCATCCATCCATCCTCTCCCTGTTCTGTTGGTTTCCCGTCCTTACCATCTGCTGATCTCCCGTTGTATGACCTTGGCCTGGCTTCTGTTTACGGTTCCGGTATCTCCCATTTTATTGTACATAATATTTTGTTGTTTGTGGGTCTTGTGGTTGGTTGTGCACTGTTATATTCACTTACCTGTCACCATTTTTATTCACTTATATACGTTTCTGGCTTCTTCTGTGCAGTCCACACAGTCTGGTTTACTAATTCCCTGACAAGAACAAAATGATGAAGATGATGATGATTTGTCTCCATTGTTGTCTAGGTGAAAATGATGAAGATGATGATGATTTGCCTCCATTGTTGTCTAGGTGAAAATGAGGAAGATGATGATGATTTGTCCCCATTGTTGTCTAGGTGAAAATGATGAAGATGATGATTTGCCTCCATTGTTGTCTAGGTGAAAATGATGAAGATGATGATGATTTGTCTCCATTGTTGTCTAGGTGATAATGATGAAGATGTTGATGATTTGTCTCCATTGTTGTCTAGGTGAAAATGATGAAGATGATGATGATTTGCCTCCATTGTTGTCTAGGTGAAAATGATGAAGATGATGATGATTTGTCTCCATTGTTGTCTAGGTGAAAATGATGAAGATGATGATGATTTGTCCCCATTGTTGTCTAGGTGAAAATGATGAAGATGATGATGATTTGTCCCCATTGTTGTCTAGGTGAAAATGATGAAGATGATGATGATTTGTCCCCATTGTTGTCTAGGTGAAAATGATGAAGATGATG
Source organism: Aquarana catesbeiana (assembly GCF_042186555.1). Taxonomy (NCBI): domain Eukaryota; kingdom Metazoa; phylum Chordata; class Amphibia; order Anura; family Ranidae; genus Aquarana; species Aquarana catesbeiana. The sequence goes on along the minus strand of NC_133332.1, from coordinate 323,015,886 downwards.
ATGATTTGTCCCCATTGTTGTCTAGGTGAAAATGATGAAGATGATGATGATTTGTCTCCATTGTTGTCTAGGTGATAATGATGAAGATGTTGATGATTTGTCCCCATTGTTGTCTAGGTGAAAATGATGAAGATGATGATGATTTGTCTCCATTGTTGTCTAGGTGAAAATGATGAAGATGATGATGATTTGCCTCCATTGTTGTCTAGGTGAAAATGAGGAAGATGATGATGATTTGTCTCCATTGTTGTCTAGGTGAAAATGATGAAGATGTTGATGATTTGTCTCCATTGTTGTCTAGGTGAAAATGATGAAGATGATGATGATTTGTCCCCATTGTTGTCTAGGTGAAAATGATGAAGATGATGATGATTTGTCCCCATTGTTGTCTAGGTGAAAATGATGAAGATGATGATGATTTGCCTCCATTGTTGTCTAGGTGAAAATGAGGAAGATGATGATGATTTGTCTCCATTGTTGTCTAGGTGAAAATGAGGAAGATGATGATGATTTGCCTCCATTGTTGTCTAGGTGAAAATGATGAAGATGATGATGATTTGCCTCCATTGTTGTCTAGGTGAAAATGATGAAGATGATGATGATTTGCCTCCATTGTTGTCTAGGTGAAAATGATGAAGATGATGGTGATTTGTCTCCATTGTTGTCTAGGTGAAAATGAGGAAGATGATGATGATTTGCCTCCATTGTTGTCTAGGTGAAAATGATGAAGATGATGATGATTTTTCTCCATTGTTGTCTAGGTGGAAATGATGAAGATGTTGATGATTTGTCTCCATTGTTGTCTAGGTGAAAATGATGAAGATGATGATGATTTGTCCCCATTGTTGTCTAGGTGAAAATGATGAAGATGATGATGATTTGCCTCCATTGCTGTCTAGGTGAAAATGATGAAGATGATGATGATTTGCCTCCATTGTTGTCTAGGTGAAAATGAGGAAGATGATGATGATTTGTCTCCATTGTTGTCTAGGTGAAAATGAGGAAGATGATGATGATTTGCCTCCATTGTTGTCTAGGTGAAAATGATGAAGATGATGATGATTTGTCTCCATTGTTGTCTAGGTGAAAATGATGAAGATGATGATGATTTGCCTCCATTGTTGTCTAGGTGAAAATGATGAAGATGATGATGATTTGTCTCCATTGTTGTCTAGGTGAAAATGATGAAGATGATGATGATTTGTCCCCATTGTTGTCTAGGTGAAAATGATGATGATTTGTCTCCATTGTTGTCTAGGTGAAAATTATGAAGATGATGATTTGCCTCCATTGTTGTCTAGGTGAAAATGATGAAGATGATGATGATTTGTCCCCATTGTTGTCTAGGTGAAAATGATGAAGATGATGATGATTTGCCTCCATTGTTGTCTAGGTGAAAATGATGAAGATGATGATGATTTGTCTCCATTGTTGTCTAGGTGAAAATGATGAAGATGATGATTTGCCTCCATTGTTGTCTAGGTGAAAATGATGAAGATGATGATGATTTGTCCCCATTGTTGTCTAGGTGAAAATGATGAAGATGATGATGATTTGCCTCCATTGTTGTCTAGGTGAAAATGATGAAGATGATGATTTGTCCCCATTGTTGTCTAGGTGAAAATGATGAAGATGATGATTTGTCTCCATTGTTGTCTAGGTGAAAATGAGGAAGATGATGATGATTTGTCTCCATTGTTGTCTAGGTGAAAATGATGAAGATGATGATGATTTGTCCCCATTGTTGTCTAGGTGAAAATGATGAAGATGATGATGATTTGTCCCCATTGTTGTCTAGGTGAAAATGATGATGATTTGTCTCCATTGTTGTCTAGGTGAAAATGATGAAGATGATGATTTGCCTCCATTGTTGTCTAGGTGAAAATGATGAAGATGATGATGATTTGTCCCCATTGTTGTCTAGGTGAAAATGATGAAGATGATGATGATTTGCCTCCATTGTTGTCTAGGTGAAAATGATGAAGATGATGATGATTTGTCTCCATTGTTGTCTAGGTGAAAATGATGAAGATGATGATGATTTGTCCCCATTGTTGTCTAGGTGAAAATGATGATGATTTGTCTCCATTGTTGTCTAGGTGAAAATGATGAAGATGATGATTTGCCTCCATTGTTGTCTAGGTGAAAATGATGAAGATGATGATGATTTGTCCCCATTGTTGTCTAGGTGAAAATGATGAAGATGATGATGATTTGTCCCCATTGTTGTCTAGGTGAAAATGATGAAGATGATGATGATGATTTGTCTCCATTGTTGTCTAGGTGAAAATGATGAAGATGATGATGATTTGTCTCCATTGTTGTCTAGGTGAAAATGATGAAGATGATGATGATTTGTCTCCATTGTTGTCTAGGTGAAAATGATGAAGATGATGATGATTTGTCTCCATTGTTGTCTAGGGGAAAATGATGAAGATGATGATGATGATTTGTCTCCATTGTTGTCTAGGTGAAAATGATGAAGATGATGATGATTTGTCCCCATTGTTGTCTAGGTGAAAATGATGATGATTTGTCTCCATTGTTGTCTAGGTGAAAATGATGAAGATGATGATTTGCCTCCATTGTTGTCTAGGTGAAAATGATGAAGATGATGATGATTTGTCCCCATTGTTGTCTAGGTGAAAATGATGAAGATGATGATGATTTGCCTCTATTGTTGTCTAGGTGAAAATGATGAAGATGATGATGATTTGTCTCCATTGTTGTCTAGGTGAAAATGATGAAGATGATGATGATTTGTCCCCATTGTTGTCTAGGTGAAAATGATGATGATTTGTCTCCATTGTTGTCTAGGTGAAAATGATGAAGATGATGATGATTTGCCTCCATTGTTGTCTAGGTGAAAATGATGAAGATGATGATGATTTGTCCCCATTGTTGTCTAGGTGAAAATGATGAAGATGATGATGATGATTTGTCTCCATTGTTGTCTAGGTGAAAATGATGAAGATGATGATGATTTGTCTCCATTGTTGTCTAGGTGAAAATGATGAAGATGATGATGATTTGTCTCCATTGTTGTCTAGGTGAAAATGATGAAGATGATGATGATTTGTCTCCATTGTTGTCTAGGGGAAAATGATGAAGATGATGATGATGATTTGTCTCCATTGTTGTCTAGGTGAAAATGATGAAGATGATGATGATGATTTGTCTCCATTGTTGTCTAGGTGAAAATGATGAAGATGATGATGATTTGTCTCCATTGTTGTCTAGGTGAAAATGATGAAGATGATGATGATGATTTGTCTCCATTGTTGTCTAGGTGAAAATGATGAAGATGATGATGATGATTTGTCTCCATTGTTGTCTAGGTGAAAATGATGAAGATGATGATGATTTGTCTCTATTGTTGTCTAGGTGAAAATGATGAAGATGATGATGATTTGTCTCCATTGTTGTCTAGGTGAAAATGATGTAGATGATGATGTTTGTCCCCATTGTTGTCTAGGTGAAAATGATGAAGATGATGATGATGATTTGTCTCCATTGTTGTCTAGGTGAAAATGATGAAGATGATGATGATTTGTCCCCATTGTTGTCTAGGTGAAAATGATGAAGATGATGATGATGATTTGTCTCCATTGTTGTCTAGGTGAAATTGATGAAGATGATGATGATTTGTCTCCATTGTTGTCTAGGTGAAAATGATGAAGATGATGATGATTTGTCTCCATTGTTGTCTAGGGGAAAATGATGAAGATGATGATGATGATTTGTCTCCATTGTTGTCTAGGTGAAAATGATGAAGATGATGATGATTTGTCTCCATTGTTGTCTAGGTGAAAATGATGAAGATGATGATGATTTGTCTCCATTGTTGTCTAGGTGAAAATGATGAAGATGATGATGATTTGTCTCCATTGTTGTCTAGGTGAAAATGATGTAGATGATGATGATTTGTCCCCATTGTTGTCTAGGTGAAAATGATGAAGATGATTATGATGATTTGTCTCCATTGTTGTCTAGGTGATAATGATGAAGATGTTGATGATTTGTCTCCATTGTTGTCTAGGTGAAAATGATGAAGATGATGATGATTTGTCTCCATTGTTGTCTAGGTGAAAATGATGTAGATGATGATGATTTGCCTCCATTGTTGTCTAGGTGAAAATGAGGAAGATGATGATGATTTGTCTCCATTGTTGTCTAGGTGAAAATGATGAAGATGTTGATGATTTGCCTCCATTGTTGTCTAGGTGAAAATGATGAAGATGATGATGATTTGTCCCCATTGTTGTCTAGGTGAAAATGATGAAGATGATGATGATTTGTCCCCATTGTTGTCTAGGTGAAAATGATGAAGATGATGATGATTTGCCTCCATTGTTGTCTAGGTGAAAATGAGGAAGATGATGATGATTTGTCTCCATTGTTGTCTAGGTGAAAATGAGGAAGATGATGATGATTTGCCTCCATTGTTGTCTAGGTGAAAATGAGGAAGATGATGATGATTTGCCTCCATTGTTGTCTAGGTGAAAATGATGAAGATGATGATGATTTGCCTCCATTGTTGTCTAGGTGAAAATGATGAAGATGATGATGATTTGCCTCCATTGTTGTCTAGGTGAAAATGATGAAGATGATGATGATTTGTCTCCATTGTTGTCTAGGTGAAAATGATGAAGATGATGATGATTTGTCTCCATTGTTGTCTAGGTGAAAATGATGAAGATGATGATGATTTGCCTCCATTGTTGTCTAGGTGAAAATGATGTAGATGATGATGATTTGTCCCCATTGTTGTCTAGGTGAAAATGATGAAGATGATGATGATGATTTGTCTCCATTGTTGTCTAGGTGAAAATGATGAAGATGATTATGATGATTTGTCTCCATTGTTGTCTAGGTGATAATGATGAAGATGTTGATGATTTGTCTCCATTGTTGTCTAGGTGAAAATGATGAAGATGATGATGATTTGTCTCCATTGTTGTCTAGGTGAAAATGATGTAGATGATGATGATTTGCCTCCATTGTTGTCTAGGTGAAAATGAGGAAGATGATGATGATTTGTCTCCATTGTTGTCTAGGTGAAAATGATGAAGATGTTGATGATTTGCCTCCATTGTTGTCTAGGTGAAAATGATGAAGATGATGATGATTTGCCTCCATTGTTGTCTAGGTGAAAATGATGAAGATGATGATGATTTGTCCCCATTGTTGTCTAGGTGAAAATGATGAAGATGATGATGATTTGCCTCCATTGTTGTCTAGGTGAAAATGAGGAAGATGATGATGATTTGTCTCCATTGTTGTCTAGGTGAAAATGAGGAAGATGATGATGATTTGCCTCCATTGTTGTCTAGGTGAAAATGAGGAAGATGATGATGATTTGCCTCCATTGTTGTCTAGGTGAAAATGATGAAGATGATGATGATTTGCCTCCATTGTTGTCTAGGTGAAAATGATGAAGATGATGATGATTTGCCTCCATTGTTGTCTAGGTGAAAATGATGAAGATGATGATGATTTGCCTCCATTGTTGTCTAGGTGAAAATGATGAAGATGTTGATGATTTGCCTCCATTGTTGTCTAGGTGAAAATGATGAAGATGATGATGATTTAACCCCATTGTTGTCTAGGTTAAAATGATGAAGATGATGATGATTTGTCCCCATTGTTGTCTAGGTGAAAATGATGAAGATGATGATGATTTGCCTCCATTGTTGTCTAGGTGAAAATGAGGAAGATGATGATGATTTGCCTCCATTGTTGTCTAGGTGAAAATGAGGAAGATGATGATGATTTGCCTCCATTGTTGTCTAGGTGAAAATGATGAAGATGATGATGATATTGTTGTCTAGGTGAAAACGAGGAAGATGATGATGATTTGCCTCCATTGTTGTCTAGGTGAAAATGAGGAAGATGATGATGATTTGTCTCCATTGTTGTCTAGGTGAAAATGATGAAGATGATGATGATTTGCCTCCATTGTTGTCTAGGTGAAAATGATGAAGATGATGATAATTTGTCCCCATTGTTGTCTAGGTGAAAATGATGAAGATGATGATGATATTGTTGTCTAGGTGAAAACGAGGAAGATGATGATGATTTGCCTCCATTGTTGTCTAGGTGAAAATGATGAAGATGATGATGATTTGCCTCCATTGTTGTCTAGGTGAAAATGATGAAGATGATGATGATTTGTCTCCATTGTTGTCTAGGTGAAAATGATAAAGATGATGATGATTTGCCTCCATTGTTGTCTAGGTGAAAATGATGAAGATGATGATGATTTGTCTCCATTGTTGTCTAGGTGAAAATGATGAAGATGATGATGATTTGTCACCATTGTTGTCTAGGTGAAAATAATGAAGATGATGATGATTTGTCCCCATTGTTGTGTAGGTGAAAATGATGAAGATGATGATGATTTGTCTCCATTGTTGTCTAGGTGAAAATGATGAAGATGATGATGATTTGTCCCCATTGTTGTCTAGGTGAAAACGATGATGATTTGTCTCCATTGTTGTCTAGGTGAAAATGATGAAGATGATGATTTGCCTCCATTGTTGTCTAGGTGAAAATGATGAAGATGATGATGATTTGTCCCCATTGTTGTCTAGGTGAAAATGATGAAGATGATGATGATTTGCCTCCATTGTTGTCTAGGTGAAAATGATGAAGATGATGATGATTTGTCTCCATTGTTGTCTAGGTGAAAATGATGAAGATGATGATTTGCCTCCATTGTTGTCTAGGTGAAAATGATGAAGATGATGATTTGTCTCCATTGTTGTCTAGGTGAAAATGATGAAGATGATGATGATTTGTCCCCATTGTTGTCTAGGTGAAAATGATGAAGATGATGATTTGCCTCCATTTTTGTCTAGGTGAAAATGATGAAGATGATGATGATTTGTCCCCATTGTTGTCTAGGTGAAAATGATGAAGATGATGATTTGTCTCCATTGTTGTCTAGGTGAAAATGAGGAAGATGATGATGATTTGTCTCCATTGTTGTCTAGGTGAAAATGATGAAGATGATGATGATTTGTCCCCATTGTTGTCTAGGTGAAAATGATGATGATTTGTCTCCATTGTTGTCTAGATGAAAATGATGAAGATGATGATTTGCCTCCATTGTTGTCTAGGTGAAAATGATGAAGATGATGATTTGCCTCCATTGTTGTCTAGGTGAAAATGATGAAGATGATGATGATTTGTCCCCATTGTTGTCTAGGTGAAAATGATGAAGATGATGATGATTTGTCTCCATTGTTGTCTAGGTGAAAATGATGAAGATGATGATGATGATTTGTCTCCATTGTTGTCTAGGTGAAAATGATGAAGATGATGATGATTTGTCTCCATTGTTGTCTAGGTGAAAATGATGAAGATGATGATGATTTGTCTCCATTGTTGTCTAGGTGAAAATGATGAAGATGATGATTTGCCTCCATTGTTGTCTAGGTGAAAATGATGAAGATGATGATGATGATTTGTCTCCATTGTTGTCTAGGTGAAAATGATGAAGATGATGATGATTTGTCTCCATTGTTGTCTAGGTGAAAATGATGAAGATGATGATGATTTGTCTCCATTGTTGTCTAGGTGAAAATGATGAAGATGATGATGATTTGTCTCCATTGTTGTCTAGGTGAAAATGATGAAGATGATGATGATGATTTGTCTCCATTGTTGTCTAGGTGAAAATGATGAAGATGATGATGATTTGTCCCCATTGTTGTCTAGGTGAAAATGATGAAGATGATGATGATGATTTGTCTCCATTGTTGTCTAGGTGAAAATGATGAAGATGATGATGATGATTTGTCTCCATTGTTGTTTAGGTGAAATTGATGAAGATGATGATGATTTGTCTCCATTGTTGTCTAGGTGAAAATGATGAAGATGATGATGATTTGTCTCCATTGTTGTCTAGGGGAAAATGATGAAGATGATGATGATGATTTGTCTCCATTGTTGTCTATGTGAAAATGATGAAGATGATGATGATTTGTCTCCATTGTTGTCTAGGTGAAAATGATGAAGATGATGATGATTTGTCCCCATTGTTGTCTAGGTGAAAATGATGAAGATGATGATGATTTGCCTCCATTGTTGTCTAGGTGAAAATGATGAAGATGATGATTTGCCTCCATTGTTGTCTAGGTGAAAATGATGAAGATGATGATTTGCCTCCATTGTTGTCTAGGTGAAAATGATGAAGATGATGATGATTTGTCCCCATTGTTGTCTAGGTGAAAATGATGAAGATGATGATGATTTGTCTCCATTGTTGTCTAGGTGAAAATGATGAAGATGATGATGATGATTTGTCTCCATTGTTGTCTAGGTGAAAATGATGAAGATGATGATGATTTGTCTCCATTGTTGTCTAGGTGAAAATGATGAAGATGATGATGATTTGTCTCCATTGTTGTCTAGGTGAAAATGATGAAGATGATGATTTGCCTCCATTGTTGTCTAGGTGAAAATGATGAAGATGATGATGATGATTTGTCTCCATTGTTGTCTAGGTGAAAATGATGAAGATGATGATGATTTGTCTCCATTGTTGTCTAGGTGAAAATGATGAAGATGATGATGATTTGTCTCCATTGTTGTCTAGGTGAAAATGATGAAGATGATGATGATGATTTGTCTCCATTGTTGTCTAGGTGAAAATGATGAAGATGATGATGATTTGTCCCCATTGTTGTCTAGGTGAAAATGATGAAGATGATGATGATGATTTGTCTCCATTGTTGTCTAGGTGAAAATGATGAAGATGATGATGATTTGTCCCCATTGTTGTCTAGGTGAAAATGATGAAGATGATGATGATTTGTCTCTATTGTTGTCTAGGTGAAATTGATGAAGATGATGATGATTTGTCTCCATTGTTGTCTAGGGGAAAATGATGAAGATGATGATGATGATTTGTCTCCATTGTTGTCTAGGTGAAAATGATGAAGATGATGATGATGATTTGTCCCCATTGTTGTCTAGGTGAAAATGATGAAGATGATGATGATTTGTCCCCATTGTTGTCTAGGTGAAAATGATGTAGATGATGATGATTTGTCTCCATTGTTGTCTAGGTGAAAATGATGAAGATGATGATGATGATTTGTCTCCATTGTTGTCTAGGTGAAAATGATGTAGATGATGATGATGTCACATATTCCAGGAGGCACTGACTTCCCCACAGCACAGGAAGATGCACCTACCACTATGTCATCAAGGGGGCGCCGTGAGAACCAGAACATTTCTTTATGACAAAGATAACAAATATGGCGGCTTGGGATGGGATGTGCAGAGGAATAGCGGGGGGGGGGGGGATGGGGGGCAACAGAGGGCTTGCTGGGTATCAAAGGTAAGTGGCATGTGGGGAATTATTTCATTGGCAGTTCCTTTGTAATACAATCATTTCATTGGAGGATCAGTTGGAGAGTTCACTATGATGTTTACACATGGCAGTGGGCTGATAGTGCTGGACACCGGGGTCATAGAAGAGCGTGCACCATGTGACCCTCGCACCATGTGACCCTCGCACCGTGTGACCCTCGCACCGTGTGACCCTCGCACCGTGTGACCCTCGCTCCGTGTGACCCTCGCTCCGTGTGACCCTCGCACCGTGTGACCCTCGCACCCTGTGACCCTCGCACCATGTGACCCTCGCTCCATGTGACCCTCGCACCATGTGACCCTCGCACCATGTGACCCTCGCACCATGTGACCCTCGCTCCATGTGACCCTCGCACCATGTGACCCTCGCTCCATGTGACCCTCGCACCATGTGACCCTCGCACCATGTGACCCTCGCTCCATGTGACCCTCGCACCATGTGACCCTCGCTCCATGTGACCCTCGCACCATGTGACCCTCGCACCATGTGACCCTCGCTCCATGTGACCCTCGCACCATGTGACCCTCGCTCCATGTGACCCTCGCACCATGTGACCCTCGCACCATGTGACCCTCGCTCCGTGTGACCCTCGCACCGTGTGACCCTCGCTCCATGTGACCCTTGCACCATGTGACCCTCGCTCCATGTGACCCTCGCACCATGTGACCCTCGCACCATGTGACCCTCGCTCCGTGTGACCCTCGCACCATGTGACCCTCGCACCATGTGACCCTCGCACCATGTGACCCTCGCTCCATGTGACCCTCGCACCGTGTGACCCTTGCTCTGTGTGACCCTCGCACCATGTGACCCTCGCACCATGTGACCCTCACACCGTGTGACCCTCGCTCCGTGTGACCCTCGCACCGTTTGACACCGGGGTCATAGAAGAGCGGGCACCATGTGGTCACATATAAGAGAACTCTCCATAGAGGCAGCAATTCTGAGGTTCTGGTTCAGTGCATTACAGAGAAAGATTAATGATTGGAAAATATAATTTCATGAAGGAAAAGGAAAAACATTGCAGACCAAAATATTCACAGAGAAAGATTTACACACAATAGACAATAACGGCAAAATGAACTGGAAGGGTGGAGCCCAGTCTGCGATACCAGGGAATGTTCCAGAATGGTTCCAGAGTCCAATGAATGTGGATTAGTCTGTGGTTCCAGAGTCCAATGAATGTAGATCAGTCTGTGGTTCCAGAGTCCAATGAATATAGATCAGTCTGTGGGTCCAGATTCCAATGAATATAGATCAGTCTGTGGTTCCAGAGCCCAATGAAGAGTCCAATGAATGTAGATCAGTCTGTGGGTCCAGATTCCAATGAATATAGATCAGTCTGTGGTTCCAGAGCCCAATGAAGAGTCCAATGAATGTAGATCAGTCTGTGGGTCCAGAGTCCAATGAATGTAGATCAGTCTGTGGGTCCAGAGTCCAATGAATGTAGACCAGTCTGTGGTTCCAGAGTCCAATGAATGTGGATCAGTCTGTGGTTCCAGAGTCCAATGAATGTAGATCAGTCTGTGGGTCCAGAGTCCAATGAATGTGGATCAGTCTTTGGTTCCAGAGTCCAATGAATGTAGATCAGTCTTTGGTTCCAGAGTCCAATGAAGAGTCCAATGAATGTAGATCAGTCTGTGGTTCCAGAGTCCAATGAATGTAGATCAGTCTTTGGTTCCAGAGTCCAATGAAGAGTCCAATGAATGTAGATCAGTCTTTGGTTCCAGAGTCCAATGAAGAGTCCAATGAATGTAGATCAGTCTTTGGTTCCAGAGTCCATTGAAGAGTCCAATGTGTAGATCAGTCTTTGGTTCCAGAGTCCAATGAAGAGTTCAATGAATGTAGATCAGTCTGTGGTTCCAGAGTCCAATGAATGTAGATCAGTCTTTGGTTCCAGAGTCCAATGAAGAGTCCAATGAATGTAGATCAGTCTTTGGTTCCAGAGTCCAATGAAGAGTCCAATGAATGTAGATCAGTCTTTGGTTCCAGAGTCCATTGAAGAGTCCAATGAATGTAGATCAGTCTTTGGTTCCAGAGTCCAATGAAGAGTCCAATGAATGTAGATCAGTCTTTGGTTCCAGAGTCCAATGAAGAGTCCAATTAATGTGGATCAGTCTGTGGATCCAGAGTCCAGTGAATATAGATCAGTCTGTGGGTCCAGAGTCCAATGAATGTAGATCAGTCTGTGGGTCCAGAGTCCAATGAATGTAGATCAGTCTGTGGGTCCAGAGTCCAATGAATGTAGATCAGTCTTTGGTTCCAGAGTCCAATGAAGAGTCCAATGAATGTAGATCAGTCTTTGGTTCCAGAGTCCAATGAAGAGTCCAATGAATGTAGATCAGTCTGTGGGTCCAGAGTCCAATGAATATAGATCAGTCTTTGGTTCCAGAGTCCAATGAAGAGTCCAATGAATGTAGATCAGTCTGTGGTTCCAGAGTCCAATGAATGTGGATCAGTCTTTGGTTCCAGAGTCCAATGAAGAGTCCAATGAATGTAGATCAGTCTTTGGTTCCAGAGTCCAATGAAGAGTCATAGTTACATAGTTACATAGTTAGTCAGGTTGAAAAAAGACACAAGTCCATCCAGTCCAACCATAAAAAAAAAAAAAAAAAAACGTACAATCCAATATACCCAATACTATACCCACAGTTGATCCAGAGGAAGGCAAAAAACCCCAGCAGAGCATGCTCCAATTTGCTACAGCAGGGGAAAAAATTCCTTCCTGATCCCAGAGAGGCAATCGGATTTTCCCTGGATCAACTTTACCTATAAATGTCAGTACCCAGTTATATTATGTCCATTTAGGAAAGTATCCAGGCCTTTCTTAAAGCAATCTACTGAGCTGGTCAGATCCACCTCTGGAGGGAGTCTATTCCACATTTTCACAGCTCTTACTGTGAAGAAACCTTTCCGTATTTGGAGATGAAATCTCTTTTCCTCCAGTCGTAAAGAGTGCCCCCTTGTCCTCTGTGTTGACCGTAAAGTGAATAACTCAACACCAAGTTCACTATATGGACCCCTTATATATTTAAACATGTTGATCATATCCCCCCTTATTCTCCTCTTCTCAAGAGTGAACAAATTCAGTTCCTCTAATCTTTCCTCATAGCTGAGCTCCCCATGCCTCTTATCAAGTCCAATGAATGTAGATCAGTCTTTGGTTCCAGAGTCCAATGAAGAGTCCAATGAATGTAGATCAGTCTTTGGTTCCAGAGTCCATTGAAGAGTCCAATGAATGTAGATCAGTCTTTGGTTCCAGAGTCCAAAGAAGAGTCCAATGAATGTAGATCAGTCTGTGGTTCCAGAGTCCAATGAATGTAGATCAGTCTTTGGTTCCAGAGTCCAATGAAGAGTCCAATGAATGTAGATCAGTCTTTGGTTCCAGAGTCCAATGAAGAGTCCAATGAATGTAGATCAGTCTTTGGTTCCAGAGTCCATTGAAGAGTCCAATGAATGTAGATCAGTCTTTGGTTCCAGAGTCCAAAGAAGAGTCCAATGAATGTAGATCAGTCTGTGGTTCCAGAGTCCAATGAATGTAGATCAGTCTTTGGTTCCAGAGTCCAATGAAGAGTCCAATGAATGTAGATCAGTCTTTGGTTCCAGAGTCCAATGAAGAGTCCAATGAATGTAGATCAGTCTTTGGTTCCAGAGTCCAATGAAGAGTCCAATGAATGTAGATCAGTCTGTGGGTCCAGAGTCCAATGAATGTAGATCAGTCTGTGGGTCCAGAGTCCAATGAATATAGATCAGTCTGTGGTTCCAGAGTCCAATGAAGAGTCCAATGAATGTAGATCAGTCTTTGGTTCCAGAGTCCAATGAAGAGTCCAATTAATGTGGATCAGTCTGTGGATCCAGAGTCCAGTGAATATAGATCAGTCTGTGGGTCCAGAGTCCAATGAATGTAGATCAGTCTGTGGGTCCAGAGTCCAATGAATGTAGATCAGTCTGTGGGTCCAGAGTCCAATGAATGTAGATCAGTCTTTGGTTCCAGAGTCCAATGAAGAGTCCAATGAATGTAGATCAGTCTTTGGTTCCAGAGTCCAATGAAGAGTCCAATGAATGTAGATCAGTCTGTGGGTCCAGACTCCAATGAATGTAGATCAGTCTGTGGGTCCAGAGTCCAATCAATGTAGATCAGTCTGTGGGTCCAGAGTCCAATCAATGTAGATCAGTCTGTGGTTCCAGAGTCCAATGAAGAGTCCAATGAATGTAGATCAGTCTGTGAGTCCAGAGTCCAATGAATGTAGATCAGTCTGTGGGTCCAGAGTCCAATGAATGTAGATCAGCCTGTGGGTCCAGAGTCCAATGAATGTGGATCAGTTTGTGGTTCCAGAGTCCAATGAATGTCGCCCATTCTGTGGCTCCAGTGAAGGAAGCATAGACTGATCCTTCAGAATGACTCTTGGCATATGTGCGGTGATGGAATATTTGCCGGCCTGGTTAGTATCTCTGAGCTGACTATTCATCCTGAGAATTAGATGGCTGAATATGAATGTAGCGCTGGTAGATTTACAATCTACCGCGGATTAGGTAAATTTAGTAAATTGGGTGTTAGGAAGGTTAAAAGTTCGCCTCTGTTCCAGCTTGGCTGACGTTGTGTGTGTTTCCGTGCTGACCAGTGGGTGTCGCTGTTACCACTGGTCAGTGTTGGAAAGGCAACGTGTCGAAGTGTATAGATGCTCCTCTGTCTCGGAGGCAAGCTCGGTGGAGGTGGTCCTCTGAGTTGCATTCTGGAAAGGGGGTATGTATGGGACAGACGCCATGTTTTAGGGTCGTATTACAGCCACCAGCTGGCCCTCCTGGCCGACGGGTATGCGTTAAGGAACTACCTTGTGGTCCTCCGATCGGGAGGCCCACGATGCTGCGATGGGGGGGTGGGTCCAGAGGCCTGTCTGGAGCCTACCACCGCGGCCGAGGAATGGTCCTGAGCTGTCGGTCCTGTGTGACGAAGCTGGACAGCCGAGGAGATCCCAGGGGAGGACCTGTCTTGGAGAGATCACGCAGTGTGCTGGTCTGTAGAGGGGCCTGGTGACTCGGTTGCAGGATGTATCCTAAAGAAGCGATTATAAAGCATAGTGTCGCCGGTTCGGCTTAAAGGTTCAGGCACTGTGACTGACTGTTCACTGCAGAAGATCTGATACATCCTGTGGCAGAGGATCGTGCAGATTTACCCCTCCAAGTAAGTCTGTGGCAGAGACTTTAGATTTGTGCTGCGTACTGACTGCTAGACCGGTGAGAGAGGCCTTTCCAAACGAGCAAAGAGTGCGTCCCATGAGGGGAACGCATTCCACATAATTATCGGAATTCTACCGGGACATTTGTCGCTAAGATATTGTAAGAAGATATTTGAGTTTCTCCTGAAAGTTACCTTTTCCACCTCTTTCCTGCTACTTCCTAAAGTTTGACTGTTCATTAAAGCATTGAAAACGTACTCCAGTGTTGGTGCGTGTGTTGTCCAGAAGTAAACTCAACGGAACCCTAGACCCGGTTCCGGTGAAACAGAGGGAAGCAAAGTGAAGGTAACAGATCCGCTTAAACCAATAGCTCCACCGTGAGTTAGTGCTACATGTGGGGGCTCGTCCGGGATTTGTTGACCGACAATTATTGCAACCCAGTGGAGTGTTTTACCGGGAGTTTACAGAGAGAGCTGGACTTAAAAGAAAGTCTTTTCAGGAAGAGGAAAGGTTGGGCTGCGGGACTTCGTTTTTGGTGCGTGGACGCTGGGCGCCAGAAGAGGCTCATGAGCTACGTGACTGAAAGAACAAGTGGGAGGAGTTACCCTACTTGCTACCGCGTGGGACGCGTGTAGTGTGCTTGGCACCAGAGGAGAAGAGAAGCCTTGTGATCATGCTGAAAAGATCAGAGTGTGGCCTTTCCGTGTGTCTTTTCCGGCGTTGCAATCGGTTGTGGGACCCAGAGTGTTCCCGGCAAGTACCGTGATGAATACTGTGCAATCTAGAACTCTGCTTACGGATACTGGAGTTTGAATGAAACTGCAGGGGAAGTTTGTCCTGTATACCTCGGGAGATGTTGAGGGACTGGGCATGACCTGCCATCGGTGTGGAGGATTGGCCGTACATCTTCGTCCATTTGGCCGATGTCCGCAGTGTGGAGAGTATTTGTTTGTAGTGGAGCCACCTACTATGCCACCCCGTGCCTACCGGATAGATTGGGTGACAGGTATCGCTACAGTGGAAGCTGTTACCGCTAGAGAAAAAGAGCGACGGGCCACCACTTCGCCTGTTGTTGCCGATAATGTTTTGGAGAGAGACACTGCTACTGCCGTCTCATCAGGAGACATTACTGTGATTCCTGAGTCCACTACACCTGTTCCTGTAGTACCTACTCAGAAGAAGGTGGGCTATGTGAAAGCTTCTCGTGGCCGTGGTCGAGGCCTACCCCAGAGGTTATCTGAGCCGGAGTTACCAGAGCCTATGTCTGGAACGGGTAAGCCACTGTTGGGGACTGTAAATAAGTATTTGCCAGCAGAGGAATTGAGAGACTCGGAAATAGAATCCATGTCGGATCTTTCCGGGGATGATGACTTGTTCGAAACCATGTTGCAAGAACTATTGTGGTCACAAGGCGAGGATGTTGCCTCCACAATGACCCTTCCTGAATGGACTGCCATGAGTTCTGGGAGGACGTCGCCCTGTGTGGAGACGCACAGTGCTGTTGCTGGGACTTTGTCTAAAGTTATTGATTCGCTACAGACACCGGCTGGGTCTATGGTGAAAAAGTCATTAGACTCCTGTGTACCGCCTGGTATGGGAAAAGACAGATCTTTGCCAAAACTTGCACGCTTGCAAAGGATGTTAAACAAGCGTGTGGCCGCAGAGTATGGATTGGAATTCCCTTATGTGCCCCAGGATGTCATGCGGGAGATTGAAGTTAATCGGGAACTTTGGTACAATGAAGCTATTTGGGACTACTTGTCTGTGCCTAAGCCCTTTAGAAAGACTGGATGTTCTGTCCGGATGGATGAACGTTTTAACGGATGCTTTGTACATTGGAACTATGGTCGGCACATCTATGCTGATAAAGTGGTGATCTGCAGACCGGGAAAGGACAATGCTGTATATTTTATCACCACTGTAGATAAAGAAGGAAAATATGTGACTCTACCAGATCCTCGGTTCTACTGGTAATTGTGGACACTAATACTTGAAGTTACTTAGCTAGATAGCGACAGGGCAAAGAAATCTGCGTGGTCAAGATCTACAGATCCTTTTCTGTGTATTAATCCAAGGACTTCTGTTTGATAGCCGTATTTCTTTTATAAGAAAAGTTCTTATGCAGGGGTGGACTCCTAAAGATTATATATATATTTTGGTATGGATCATAGGAAGAGAGTCTCATTTTAAATGAGGCTTTGCTCCTGGTGTTACGTAGTGTATATATGTGTGTTTAAATATGTTTCTTTTTCAGGGATCATCGGATCATCTGCAGAGCTGGGAGGCTTTTCAGCTAGTTAGTTAGTTAGAGGGAAAAAAATGTGTATTGTGGTTTTGTTTGCGGCTGTGAACATGATGTTTTATAGATATAAGTCTCATAATGTCTTTAAACTGTCCTTTTTCTCTCTCTTTGCCTATCTAAAGTTTTGAGAAACTCAAATGCTACTCTCAGGCTTGAGAGTTACTGTTACTGCCTTAAGGACAGACGTTGGGGACAACGTCTATTGTAGTGGGGGGAGTATGTAGCACTGGTAGATTTACAATTTACCGCGGATTAGGTAAATTTAGTAAATTGGGTGTTAGGAAGGTTAAAAGTTCGCCTCTGTTCCAGCTTGACTGACGTTGTGTGTGCTTCCGTGCTGACCGGTGGGTGTCGCTGTTACCATTAGTCAGTGTTGGAAGGGCAACGTGTCGAAGCGTATAGATGCTCCTCTGTCTCGGAGACAAGCTCGGTGGAGGTGGTCCTCCGAGTTGCATTCTGGGAAGAGGGTATTTATGGGACAGACGCCATGTTTTAGTGTTCGTTTTACAGCCACCTGCTGGCCCTCCTGGCCAACAGGTATGTGTTAAGGAGCTACCTTGTGGTCCTCCGATCGGGAGGCCCATGATGCTGCGGCACAGGGGTGGGTCCAGAGGCTTGTCTGGAGCCTACCACCACGGCCAAGGAATGGTCCTGAGCTGTCGGTCCTGTGTGATGAAGCTGGACAACCGAGGAGATCCCAGGGGAGGACCCGTCTTGGAGAGATCACGCAGCGTGCTGGTCTATAGAGGGGTCTGGTGACTCGGTTGAAGGACGTATCCAAAAGAAGTAATCATACAGCATAGTGTCGCCGATTCGGCTTAAAGGTTCAGGCACTGTGACCGACTGTTCACTGCAGAAGATCTGATACATGTTGTGGCAGAGGATCGTGCAGATTTACCCGCCCAAGTAAGTCTGTGGCAGAGACTTTAGATTTGTGCTGCATACTGGCTGCTAGACCGGTGAGAGAGGCCTATCCAGACGAGCAAAGAGTGCGGCCCATGAGGGGAGCGCATTCCACATAATTATCTGAATTCTACCGGGACATTTGTCACTAAGATATTAGAAGAAGATATTTGAGTTTCTCCTGAAGGTTTCCTTTTCCGTCTCTTTCCTGCTACTTCCTAAAGTTTGACTGTTTAATAAAGCATTGAAAACGTACTTCAGTGTCGGTGTGTGTGTCGTCCAGAAGTAAACTCAACGGAACCCCTAGACCCACAGAACCCCTAGACCCGCAGAACCTCTAGACCCACGGAACCCCTAGACCCACAGAACCCCTAGACCCACGGAACCCCTACATCCACGGAACCCCTAGATCCACGGAACCCCTAGATCCATGGAACCCCTAGATCCACGGAACCCCTAGACCCGCAGAACCTCTAGACCCACGGAACCCCTAGACCCGGTGCCGGTGAGACAGAGGGAAGCAAAGTGAAGGTAACAAGCCCGCTTAAATCAGCAGCTCCACCGAGAGTCATTGCTATATGAATATTGATTATGACACCTCATTACCATCTCAGATGACCACACACGATAAATCGGTATATTAATAGGGATGAGGGCGATGGGTCACCATCTTCACTCACCCCACAGGTAGTACAACCCACATCAGACAAATCCTTCTAATGTGGGAACATCCCGATCGATAGTATGGAGATCGTTTATCAATGTAGACCGGCTTTCAGTGCCGTTTGTACATCTCATGACTCACCATCCAGCCGTTGTTTCCAATATTCCTCCATTCACCAGAAATGTAAATCTTGTTTGTCTGGTGAAGCTGCCAAGTCATCTGGTGAGAGGTTTGAATATTTATGACGGGATTATTTTTGAAGCGTTTGACTTTGTTTCCAATGATGAGAAATGCGCAGTGGTTGGGCGGATGAGGACCTCGGCTTTGACCCCGCTGATTCACTCTCCACCAGTCACACTGACCAAACTTTAGGCTGGAAACAAATTCTATCCAACATGAAGGGAGGAGGACTTCCCGAAAGGAAGAGCGGCTTCCATGGATCAGAAAATAAAGTGAATCCCATCACTAAAATCTCCAATCGTCTTTAACTTGTAAATTTCAATCTTTTCATATCTGCGTCTTTTATTAAATCCCCGGTGATCCTGCCATGAAGATCTTTGCTCAGCCACTTCCTGTTACAGGGTGACAATGCTCTGTCCCCCAACTGGGCTCTAGGGTTGTCACCCCGTCACATGGACTTCCCATGGAGACTACAAGTGGCCTTTTCACATGTATGACACGGACACGATCCTCTGGTGTCACCATCCGGAAACCCCCCAGAGAAATGCAATCACTGGAGTGCATGGAGACAGGAAGTGGCTGCAAAGAGGCTGCAGGAGATCAGCAGCAAACATGACAATTGTTTAGGATACACGGAGCACAGAGAAAGCTAAATGTCCGTCAGTTAGAATCTACATTTACTTTACCTTCAGTTCCAATGTGATTTACATGAAAAAGACGCATTTCATAATTACATGCACGGTGTAAGAGTACCATAAATTAGTCTCACTTTATGAAGGTGCTCAAGTTGTGTGGCCCCCGACCCATAAGAAAAAATAGGGCCCTAAACTCCCACATCCAATCCAACCTGGACTGATGTGTAAATGTTTCATCTTTTAGTCTCACAACCCAAATCATCGAAAACTGGACTTCTCTGTGTCAGTGTAGTTATATAGTTATATAGTTTTATAGTTTTATAGTTACATAGTTATAAAGTTTTATAGTTATATAGTTATATAGTTTTATTATAGAGTTATATAGTTATATAGTTTTATTATAGAGTTATATAGTTATATAGTTTTATAGTTTTATTATAGAGTTATATAGTTATATAGTTTTATAGTTTTATTATAGAGTTATATAGTTATATAGTTTTATAGTTATAGAGTTATATAGTTATATAGTTATATAGTTTTATAGTTATATAGTTATAAAGTTTTATAGTTATATAGTTTATAGTTACATAGTTACATAGTTATATAGTTATATAGTTTTATAGTTATATAGTTATATAGTTTTATAGTTATATAGTTATATATTTTTATAGTTTTATAGTTATATAGTTATATAGTTATATAGTTTTATAGTTATATAGTTATATAGTTATATAGTTTTATAGTTTTATAGTTACATAGTTACATAGTTTTATAGTTATATAGTTATATAGTTATATAGTTTTATAGTTTTATAGTTACATAGTTACATAGTTTTATAGTTATATAGTTATATAGTTATATAGTTTTATAGTTATATAGTTTTATAGTTATATAGTTTTATAGTTACATAGTTACATAGTTACATAGTTTTATAGTTATATAGTTATATAGTTATATAGTTTTATAGTTATATAGTTTTATAGTTATATAGTTATATAGTTTTATAGTTATATAGTTATATATTTTTATAGTTTTATAGTTATATAGTTATATAGTTATATAGTTTTAGTTATATAGTTATATAGTTATATAGTTATATAGTTTTATAGTCATATAGTTATATAGTTTTATAGTTATATAGTTATATAGTCATATAGTTATATAGTTTTATAGTCATATAGTTATATAGTTTTATAGTTATATAGTTATATAGTTTTAGTTATATAGTTATATAGTTATATAGTTTTATAGTTATATAGTTATATAGTTATATAGTTTTATAGTTATATAGTTATATATTTTTATAGTTTTATAGTTATATAGTTATATAGTTATATAGTTTTAGTTATATAGTTATATAGTTTTATAGTTATATAGTTATATAGTTATATAGTTTTATAGTTATATAGTTATATATTTTTATAGTTTTAGTTATATAGTTATATAGTTATATAGTTATATAGTTTTATAGTTATATAGTTATATAGTTATATAGTTTTATAGTTATATAGTTATATATTTTTATAGTTTTATAGTTATATAGTTATATAGTTTTAGTTATATAGTTATATAGTTTTATAGTTATGTAGTTATATAGTTATATAGTTTTATAGTTATATAGTTATATATTTTTATAGTTATATAGTTTTAGTTATATAGTTATATAGTTTTATAGTTATATAGTTTTATAGTTATATAGTTTTATAGTTACATAGTTACATAGTTTTATAGTTTTATAGTTATATAGTCATATAGTTATATAGTTTTATAGTCATATAGTTATATAGTTTTATAGTTATATAGTTATATAGTTTTAGTTATATAGTTTTAGTTATATAGTTATATAGTTTTATAGTTATATAGTTATATAGTTATATAGTTTTATAGTTATATAGTTATATATTTTTATAGTTTTATAGTTATATAGTTATATAGTTATATAGTTTTAGTTATATAGTTATATAGTTTTATAGTTATATAGTTATATAGTTATATAGTTTTATAGTTATATAGTTATATATTTTTATAGTTATATAGTTATATAGTTTTAGTTATATAGTTATATAGTTTTATAGTTATATAGTTTTATAGTTACATAGTTACATAGTTTTATAGTTTTATAGTTATATAGTCATATAGTTATATAGTTTTATAGTTATATAGTTATATAGTTTTAGTTATATAGTTATATAGTTTTATAGTTATATAGTTTTATAGTTACATAGTTACATAGTTTTATAGTTTTATAGTTATATAGTCATATAGTTATATAGTTTTATAGTCATATAGTTATATAGTTTTAGTTATATAGTTATATAGTTTTATAGTCATATAGTTATATAGTTTTATAGTTATATAGTTATATAGTTTTAGTTATATAGTTATATAGTTTTATAGTTATATAGTTATATAGTTATATAGTTTTATAGTTATATAGTTATATATTTTTATAGTTATATAGTTATATAGTTTTAGTTATATAGTTATATAGTTTTATAGTTATATAGTTTTATAGTTACATAGTTACATAGTTTTATAGTTTTATAGTTATATAGTCATATAGTTATATAGTTTTATAGTCATATAGTTATATAGTTTTATAGTTATATAGTTATATAGTTATATAGTTTTAGTTATATAGTTATATAGTTTTATAGTTATGTAGTTTTATAGTAGGTGAGGGTGAAAAAAGACATCAAGTCCAACCCATGTGACATTTCAGACTTGATGGAACATTTCCTGGAGCGGGCGTGTTACTAGGGGCGGCAGAGGGATGGCCTTTTACATACACTATATTGTCAAAAGCATCCCAGTCTTAGTCCGGAGGGTTCAATATTGAGTTGGCTCCGCCCTTTGCAGCTATAACAGCTTCACCTCTTCTGGGAAGGCCGTCCACAAAGTTTAGGAGGGTGTCTATGGGAATGTTTGACCATTCTTCCAGAAGAGCATTTGTGAGGTCAGGCACTGATGTTGGACGAGAAGGCCTGGCTCATAGGCTCCGCTCTAATTCATCCCAAAGGAGTTCTATTGGGTTGAGGTCAGGACTCTGTGCAGGCCAGTCAATTTCCCCCACCCCAAACTCTCTCATCCATGTCTTTATGGACCTTGTTTTGTGCACTGGTCCAAATCATTTGGTGGAGGGGGATTATGGTGTGGGGGGAGGGATTATGATGTGGGGGTGGGGAGGTGGGGTTATGGTGTGGGGGGAAGGGGGGATTATGGTGTGGGGGGAGGGGGGATTATGGTGTGGTGGGATTATGGTGTTGGGTGGAGGGATTATGATGTGGGGGGGGGGAGGTGGGGTTATGGTGTGGGGGGAAGGGGGGATTATGGTGGGGGGTTGTTTTTCAGGGGTTCATCTTGGCCCCTTAGTTCCAGTGAAGGGAACTCTTAAGGCATCAGCATACCAAGACATTTTGGACAATTTTCTGCTCCCAACTTTTTGTGGGAACAGTTTGGGGACGGACCCTTCCTGATCCAACATGACTGCCCACCAGAGCACAAAGCAAGGTCCATAAAGACTTGGATGAGAGAGTTTGGGGTGGAGGAACGTGACTGACCTGCACAGAGTCCTGACCTCAACCTGATAGAACACCTTTGGGATGAATTCGATTCTTCTGGAAGAATGGTCAAACATTCCCATTTTCATACAGAATTTATAATATTGTTATTATTATACAGGAGTTATATTATTCATATTGTTATTATATATGATTTATATTATTGTTATTATTATACAGGAAGGATTTATGTTATTCAGTTATTATACAGGATTATATATTATTATTATAATTATTCAGGATTTTTTAGCACCAGCGGCACTTAACAACATACCTCTCAAGCGTCACCCCCATGTCCCTGCCGGGTCCCTAGCTTGGCACACCAGATACCCCTCAAGATTCACCCCCCATGTCCCTGCCGGGTCCCTAGCTTGGCACACCAGATACCCCTCAAGATTCACCCCCCATGTCCCTGCCGGGTCCCTAGCTTGGCACTCCAGATACCTCTCAAGCTTGACCCCCATGTCCCTGCCAGGTCCCTAGCTTGGCACACCAGATACCTCTCAAGCTTGACCCCCATGTCCCTGCCAGGTCCCTAGCTTGGCACACCAGATACCTCTCAAGCTTCACCCCCATGTCCCTGCCGGGTCCCTAGCGTGGCACACCAGATAACCTCTCAAGCGTCACCCCCGCTTCCCTGCTGGGTCCCTAGCTTGGCACACCAGATACCTCTCAAGCGTCACCCCCTTGTCCCTGCCGGGTCCCTAGCTTGGCACACCAGATAACCTCTCAAGCGTCACCCCCGCTTCCCTGCTGGGTCCCTAGCTTGGCACACCAGATACCTCTCAAGCGTCACCCCCTTGTCCCTGCCGGGTCCCTAGCTTGGCACACCAGATACCTCTCAAGCGTCACCCCCGCTTCCCTGCTGGGTCCCTAGCTTGGCACACCAGATACCTCTCAAGCGTCACCCCCTTGTCCCTGCCGGGTCCCTAGCTTGGCACACCAGATACCTCTCAAGCGTCACCCCCATGTCCCTGCCGGGTCCCTAGCTTGGCACACCAGATACCTCTCAAGCGTCACCCCCATGTCCCTGCCGGGTCCCTAGCTTGGCACACCAGATACCTCTCAAGCGTCACCCCCATGTCCCTGCCGGGCCCCTAGCTTGGCACTCCAGATACCCCTCAAGCTTCACCCCCATGTGCCTGCCGGGTCCCTAGCTTGGCACACCAGATACCTCTCAAGCTCCACCCCCTTGTCCCTGCCGGGTCCCTAGCTTGGCACACCAGATACCCCTCAAGCGTCACCCCCGTGTCCCTGCCGGGTCCCTAGCTTGGCACACCAGATACCTCTCAAGCTTCACCCCCGCTTCCCTGCTGGGTCCCTAGCTTGGCACACCAGATACCTCTCAAGCTTCACCCCATTGGCCTGCTCGGTCCCTAGCTTGGCACACTCATCTGCTCTGCAAGCGTCACCTCCACTGGTTGGGTCCCTGGCTTGACACCTGCTGAAGTTTCCTGATTCTTCGCCGTCCCCAGTTGGTGAGAATTCTGCTCTGGTACTTGCTTCAGTTACTCACTGAGGTCCCTGGTAATAAGGCGGATGGTCCCTTAGTGGTGACAGCTTCCCCTCTACCTCCGACCACGACAGGTTCTCCGACCGGCAGAACCGTCACTTCTGGTTGGACTGAAAGTCTCAATACCAACCCTACGCTGCTCTCTTACTTCTGAATAGGCCCTCAGACAGCCTAGCAGCCAGATGTCCCTGGGATAGGCCTCAGGTTCTGGCCTAGCAGCCCGGGGCAGTACAACACACGTCCACCCAGACAGCCGTCCAGGTGGCACCGAACCCCGATCACCTGACTCCACCCAAATAAATAGGTTCTCCCAGCAGGCCAAAGGACACAAGAAAATCCCTGTCCATTGGCTGAGACACCCCATTCATTCCTAATCTGTCCTTGCAATGCCCTTGTCTTATCTAATGTCACCAGAAATTCCACAATTAGGGTGAAGTTAATTGACCTCCTGACAATTGGCCAAGGCAACTATTACTTGACATATCAATTTACTAAACACATAGAAATGTCAAAAGTAGGGATCACATCTGATGGACGTGCTACACATAGAAATGTCAGAAGTAGGGATCACATCTGATGGACGTGCTACACATAGAAATGTCAGAAGTAGGGATCACATCTGATGGACGTGCTACACATAGAAATGTCAGAAGTAGGGATCACATCTGATGGACATGCTACACATAGAAATGTCAGAAGTAGGGATCACATCTGATGGACGTGCTACACATAGAAATGTCAGAAGTAGGGATCACATCTGATGGACGTGCTACACATAGAAATGTCAGAAGTAGGGATCACATCTGATGGACGTGCTACACATAGAAATGTCAGAAGTAGGGATCACATCTGATGGACGTGGTACACATAGAAATGTCAGAAGTAGGGATCACATCTGATGGACGTGCTACACATAGAAATGTCAGAAGTAGGGATCACATCTGATGGACGTGGTACACATAGAAATGTCAGAAGTAGGGATCACATCTGATGGACGTGCTACACATAGAAATGTCAGAAGTAGGGATCACATCTGATGGACGTCTTCTGACGTCACGTTACAGATGAATGGCAGCACGCCCCGGCGGTTGGATCATCTGCAGAGTTTTCTGCTACTTGACCAACAAATCTAATTAAAGAAAAGGTCTGAGAAGGAGAATCTGCCGGCCAGATGTGAGGAACGTTGGAGGAACGTGTGAGGAACGTTGGCGGTGAAGTCACATATTTCTTCATCCATTGCAGTCATAATGATCTTCTGGCTTTAGATGTGAAGCTGAGGAGAAGCAGAAATATTCCACCATTACCTGTGGAACATTCCTTGATCAGAAGATGTGATTACACCAATTACCGGACAGAATAGACCTTCCTATATATAGAAGAAGAGACGCCATTACTATACAATGAATGAGGTCATACGGAAATAAAGATGATCCTCCATTGAAGATTACCAGGAATCACATGAAGATCCATTTATATTGCTACCATTACAATGTATAGAAGTCCGATCAGTAAAATCTCCTAGAGGCTGGTTGAGTCATTCGGAAAGTCCATTTCAATCGATGGTGTTTTATATTCGGGGTGTGGGGGGATGGTGTTTTATATTCGGGGTGTGGGGGGGATGGTGTTTTATATTCGGGGTGTGGGGGGATGGTGTTTTATATAAGGGGTGTGGGGGGATGGTGTTTTATATAAGGGGTGTGGGGGGGATGGTGTTTTATATTCGGGGTGTGGGGGGATAGTGTTTTATATTCGGGGTGTGGGGGGGATGGTGTTTTATATTCGGGATGTGGGGGGGATGGTGTTTTATATTCGGGGTGTGGGGGGGATGGTGTTTTATATAAGGGGTGTGGGGGATGGTGTTTTATATAAGGGGTGTGGGGGGGATGGTGTTTTATATAAGGGGTGTGGGGGGGATGGTGTTTTATATAAGGGGTGTGGGGGGATGGTGTTTTATATAAGGGGTGTGGGGGGATGGTGTTTTATATTCGGGGTGTGGGGGGGATGGTGTTTTATATTCGGGGTGTGGGGGGGTGGTGTTTTATATTCGGGGTGTGGGGGGATGGTGTTTTATATAAGGGGTGTGGGGGGGATGGTGTTTTATATTCGGGGTGTGGGGGGGATGGTGTTTTATATTCGGGGTGTGGGGGGATGGTGTTTTATATTCGGGGTGTGGGGGGGATGGTGTTTTATATTCGGGGTGTGGGGGGATGGTGTTTTATATTCGGGGTGTGGGGGGATGGTGTTTTATATAAGGGGTGTGGGGGGGATGGTGTTTTATATTCGGGGTGTGGGGGGGGATGGTGTTTTATATAAGGGGTGTGAGGGGATGGTGTTTTATATTCGGGGTGTGGGGGGGATGGTGTTTTATATTCGGGGTGTGGGGGGATAGTGTTTTATATTCGGGGTGTGGGGGGGATGGTGTTTTATATTCGGGGTGTGGGGGGGATGGTGTTTTATATTTGGGGTGTGGGGGGGGATGGTGTTTTATATTCGGGGTGTGGGGGGGATGGTGTTTTATATAAGGGGTGTGGGGGGGATGGTGTTTTATATTCGGGGTGTGGGGGGGGATGGTGTTTTATATAAGGGGTGTGGGGGGATGGTGTTTTATATTCGGGGTGTGGGGGGGATGGTGTTTTATATTCGGGGTGTGGGGGGGTGGTGTTTTATATTCGGGGTGTGGGGGGATGGTGTTTTATATAAGGGGTGTGGGGGGGATGGTGTTTTGGGGGGATGGTGTTTTATATAAGGGGTGTGGGGGGGATGGTGTTTTATATTCGGGGTGTGGGGGGGATGGTGTTTTATATAAGGGGTGTGGGGGGGGATGGTGTTTTATATTCGGGGTGTGGGGGGATGGTGTTTTATATTCGGGGTGTGGGGGGGATGGTGTTTTATATAAGGGGGATGTCATGTAAATCAGCCCCCCATATAGGTACTGAATCTGAGGATTTCCCCGGAGTTCTCCTTTAATCTGATATAATAATGAACAGAATAGAAGATTTTCTTGTTGGGAAGTCTTCGGACACACAAAGCCCGGCCCGGATCGAGTCCCCCGGATCGAGTCCCCATAGTAAGTAACTTGCTATTGTGTCACTCAGAAGGGAGGAGGAGCCAGGAGCACCAGCCGGGGACTCCTGAAGAGGAGGATTATCATAGAAGGGGAAATACTGATTGTCTGCCCTGCAGATTGTGTAAGTTTTGCCCCCTTACATAGAAATGAAGGGTCTATAATTTTTATCATAGGTGTATTTTATATGATAGAGACAGAATATCAACCAAAAATCCAGAAAAATCACACAATACAAATGTTATAAATGGAGTAAAATAAGTATTTGATCCCCTTAGTAGTTGGTGGAGAAACCCTTGTTGGTGATCACAGAGGTCAGACGTTTCTTGTAGGTGGTGATCAGTTTCCACACATCTCAGGAGGGATTTTGTCTTCTTTACAGATCTTCTCTAAATCCTGAAGGTTTCTGGACATCTCGAAGTTTTCAGCTCCTCCATACATTTTCTATAGGATTAAGGTCTGGAGACTGGCTAGGCCACTCCATGACCTTAATGCGCTTCTTCTTGAGCCCCTCCTTTGTTGCCTTGGTGATATGTTTTGGGTCATTGTCATGCTGGAAGACCCATCCATGACCCATCTTCAGTGTTCTGGATGAGGGAAGAAGGTTCTCCTCCAAGATCTTACAATACATGGCCCCATTTATTGGCCCCTCAATGCGGCAAAGTCGGCCTGAACCTTTATCAGAGAAACAGCCCCAAATCATCATGTTTCCACCTCCGTGTGTGACTGTAGGGATGGGGTGTGACTGTAGGGATGATGATGTGACTGTAGGGATGATGTGACTGTAGGGATGGTGTGTGACTGTAGGAATGGGGTGTGACTGTAGGGATGATGTGTGACTGTAGGGATGATGTGACTGTAGGGATGATGTGTGACTGTAGGGATGATGTGACTGTAGGGATGATGTGTGACTGTAGGGATGATGTGACTGTAGGGATGGTGTGTGACTGTAGGCATGGGATGTGACTGTAGGGATGATGTGTGACTGTAGGGATGATGTGACTGTAGGGATGGTGTGTGACTGTAGGGATGGTGTGTGACTGTAGGGATGATGTGTGACTGTAGGGATGATGTGTGACTGTAGGGATGATGTGTGACTGTAGGGATGGGGTTCTTTTTTCTTCCTCCAAACACGGCGAGTCGAGTTGATGCCAAAGATCTGAATTTTGGTCTCATATGACCACAGAACTTTCTCCCAATCCTTCTCTGAATCATTTAGATGTTGATTGGTAGACTTCAGACGTTCCTCTACATGTGTCTTCCTGAGGGGGGACCTTGCAGGAGCGGCAGGATCTCAATCCATGGTGGTGTATTGTGTTACCAATGGTTTGTTTGGTGATTGTGGTCCCAACTACCTTGAGATCCTTCACAAGCTCCTCCCGTGTAGTTCTGGGCGGATCCCTCACTTTTCTCATGACCATCCTCACCCCATGAGGAGAAATCTTCCATGGGGCTCCAGACCGAGGACGATTGATGGTTATTTTGTATTTCTTCCATTTGTGAATAATCGCTCCAACAGTTGTCTCCTTCTCACCGATCTTCTTGCTGATGGTCTTGTAGCCCATTCCAGCCTTGTGTAGGTCTACAATCTTCTCCCTGACCTCCTCTGACAGATCTTTGGTCTTCCCCATGATGGTGAGGATTGGATGGAAGAAAGAGATTCTGTGGACAGGTGTCTTTTATACACATAACGAGTTGTCGTTAGGAGAACCTTCTTACATTGACAGGACTAATCTGTGTACCACATGAGCACCTACTGTAGTGTCTGTGTATACTCCATATATACCCCCCATATATACTATATACACTCTCTATATACCCCATATATACTATATACACTCTCTATATACCCCATATATACTATATACACTCTCTATATACTCCATATATACTATATACACTCTCTATATACTCCATATATACCCCCCATATATACTATATACACTCTCTATATACTCCATATATACCCCCCACATATACTATATACACTCTCTATATACCCCTCATATATACTATATACACTCTCTATATACTCCATATATACCCCCCGTATATACTATATACAGTCTCTATATACTCCATATATACTATATATATACTCTCTATATACTCCATACATACTATATACACTCTCTATATACTCCATATATACTATATACGCTCTATATATACTCCATATATACTATATACACTCTCTATATACTCCATATATACTATATACACTCTCTATATACTCCATATATACTATATACACTCTCTATATACTCCATATATACTATATACACTCTCTATATACTCCATATATACTAAATACACTCTCTGTATACTCCATATATACTATATACACTCTTTATATACTCCATATATACTATATACACTCTATATATTCATATATACTATATACACTCTCTATATACTCCATATATACTATATACACTATCTATATACTCCATATATACTATATACACTCTCTATATACTCCATATATACTATATACACTCTCTATATACTCCATATATACCCCCCATATATACTATATACACTCTCTATATACCCCTCATATATACTATATACACTCTCTATATACTCCATATATACTATATACACTCTCTATATACTCCATATATACTATATACACTCTCTATATACTCCATATATACTATATACACTCTCTATATACTCCATATATACTATATACACTCTATATATACTCCATATATACCCCCCATATATACTATATACACTCTCTATATACTCCATATATACCCCCCGTATATACTATATACACTCTCTATATACTCCATATATACTATATACACTCTCTATATACTCCATATATACTATATACACTCTCTATATACTCCATATATACTATATACACTCTCTCTATACTCCATATATACTATATACACTCTCTATATACTCCATATATACTATATACACTCTATATACTCCATATATACTATATACACTCTCTATATACCCCATATATACTATATACACTCTCTATATACTCCATATATACTATATACACTCTCTATATACTCCATATATACTATATACACTCTATATACTCCATATATACCCCCCATATATACTATATACACTCTCTATATACTCCATATATACCCTCCACATATACTATATACACTCTCTATATACCCCTCATATATACTATATACACTCTCTATATACTCCATATATACCCCCCGTATATACTATATACACTCTCTATATACTCCATATATACTATATACACTCTCTATATACTCCATACATACTATATACACTCTCTATATACTCCATATATACTATATACGCTCTATATATACTCCATATATACTATATACACTCTTTATATACTCCATATATACTATATACACTCTATATACTCCATATATACTATATACACTCTCTATATACTCCATATATACTATATACACTATCTATATACTCCATATATACTATATACACTCTCTATATACTCCATATATACTATATACACTCTCTATATACTCCATATATACCCCCCATATATACTATATACACTCTATATACCCCTCATATATACTATATACACTCTCTATATACTCCATATATACCCCCGTATATACTATATACACTCTCTATATACTCCATATATACTATATACCCTCTCTATATACTCCATATATACTATATACACTCTCTATATACTCCATGTATACTATATACACTCTCTATATACTCCATATATACTATATACACTCTTTATATACTCCATATATACTATATACACTCTATATACTCCATATATACTATATACACTCTCTATATACTCCATATATACTATATACACTATCTATATACTCCATATATACTATATACACTCTCTATATACTCCATATATACTATATACACTCTCTATATACTCCATATATACCCCCCATATATACTATATACACTCTCTATATACTCCATATATACCCCCCGTATATACTATATACACTCTCTATATACTCCATATATACTATATACACTCTCTATATACTCCATATATACTATATATATGTAGTTCTGGGTGGATCCCTCACTTGTCTCATGACCATCCTCACCCCATGAGGAGAAATCTTCCATGGGGCTCCAGACCGAGGACGATTGATGGTTATTTTGTATTTCTTCCATTGTGAATAATCGCTCCAACAGTTGTCTCCTTCTCACCGATCTTCTTGCTGATGGTCTTGTAGCCCATTCCAGCCTTGTGTAGGTCTACAATCTTCTCCCTGACGTCCTCTGACAGATCTTTGGTCTTCCCCATGATGGTGAGGATTGAATGGAAGAAAGAGATTCTGTGGACAGGTGTCTTTTATACACATAACGAGTTGTCGTTAGGAGAACCTTCTTACATTGACAGGACTAATCTGTGTACCACATGAGCACCTACTGTAGTGTCTGTGTATACTCCATATATACCCCCCATATATACTATATACACTCTCTATATACTCCATATATACCCCCCATATATACTATATACACTCTCTATATACTCCATATATACCCCCCCATATATATTATTATTATTATTATTATTATACAGTATTTATATAGCGCCAACAGTTTACGTAGCGCTTTACAACTTGAGGGTAGACAGTACAAGTACAATACAATTTGATACAGTAGGAATCAGAGGGCCCTGCTCCTTAGAGCTTACAATCTAAGAGGGGAGGTCAAGAGATACAAGAGGTAATAACTGTGGGTGGTGTGCTGATTGAGAAGATAAATGTACAGTTGTTAGGTGGGGGGCAGATAGGCTTCTCTGAAGAGATGAGTTTTCAGGGATCGTCTGAAAGTGGATAAAGTAGGAGAAAAACGGACGGATTGGGGTAGAGCATTCCAGAGGATGGGGGAGGCTCTGGAGAAGTCCTGAAGGCGAGCATGGGATGAGGTGACAAGGGAGTTTGAGAGCAGGAGGTCTTGGGAGGAGCGAAGAGAACGATTAGGTTGGTATTTTGTGACTAGGTTAGAGATGTAGCTAGGGGCCAAGTTGTGGATGGCTTTGTAAGTTATAGTTAGTATCTTGAATTTAATTCGGTGACTGAGTGGCAGCCAATGGAGGGATTGGCAGAGGGGTGTAGCAGACGCTGAGCGGTTTGTGTGGTGGATGAACCTGGCCGCAGCGTTCATGATGGACTGAAGTGGGGATAGCCTATTTAGAGGTAAACCAATGAGGAGGGAGTTGCAGTAGTCAAGGCGGGAGATGACCAGGGAGTGGATTAGAAGCTTTGTGGTGTCAATGGTTAGGAAGGGGCGTATCTTGGAGATGTTGCGAAGACAGAGGCGGCAAGCTTTGGATAGTGATAGAATGTGGGGTGGAAAGGTTAGTTCAGAGTCCAGGATTACACCTAGGACCTTGGCGTGGGGAGATGGGTTGATAGTTGAGCCGTTGATCTTGACAGGGAGATCAGGGGAAGTGGCACCTGAGGGAGGAAATATCATGAGCTCGGTTTTGGATAGGTTGAGTTTGAGAAAGTGATGTGACATCCAGGCTGATATGTCTGCTAATAAGTTGGTAATGCGTGAGGAGACAGATGGAGAGAGCTGGGGGGTGGAGAGATAGATTTGGGTGTCATCAGCGTAGAGATGATATTTAAAGCCGTGGGAGGCCATCAACTGACCCAAGGAGGTGGTGTAGATTGAGAAAAGGAGAGGTCCGAGAACAGAACCTTGGGGGACCCCAACGGAAAAAGGAAGAGGAGAGGAGGAAGTAGAGTTGTAAGTGACACTGAAGGAGCGGTGGGATAGGTAGGATGAGAACCAGCGAAGAGTGCAGTCACGGAGACCAAAGGAGTGGAGTTTTTCGAGGAGGAGTGGGTGGTCCACTGTGTCAAAGGCAGCAGAGAGATCCAGGAGAAGTAGTACAGAATAGTGTCCATTGGCTTTAGCCATTAGTAGGTCATTTGAGAGTTTAAGGAGAGCAGTTTCCGTGGAGTGTTGAGGGCGAAAACCGGACTGAAGGGGATCAAGAAGTTTATTCATGGTCAGATGGTCACTTAATCGGTTGTAGACCAGTCTTTCAAGAAGTTTGGAGGAGAAGGAGAGTAAGGAGATGGGACGTAAGTTGTTGAGATTGGTGGGATCCAGTGAGGGCTTTTTTAGTATGGGGGCGACTAGTGCATGTTTTAGAGAGTTTGGGAAGATGCCACAAGAGAGGGAGAGGTTGAAAATGTGAGTTAGAGAGCGTAGAATCGAGTCAGAGGGTGAGCGTAGCATTTGCGAGGGAACAGGATCCAGGGGGCAAGTGGTTAGATGAGTGCTAGATAAAAGTTTAGCAACCTCAGTAGTAGTAGCAGGGTTGAATGAGGGAAGTAATGACTGTATCTGTGGACATGGGGTGTTGCATGGGGGAGGTTTTTGCGCATTGGCGATCTCCTCATGAATTGTATCAATCTTAGTTTTGAAGTGATTGGCAATCTCCTGGGCGGTGATTGAGTTGGTGGGTGGAGGCAGTGGAGGACAGAGTAGAGTGTTGAAGGTAGAGAAGAGTTGACGTGGACTGGATGAGAAGGTGTTGATGAGTGTGATAAAGTAGGTCTGTTTGGCAGTGTGAAGGCAGGAGTAGTATTTTAGGAGGGCAGATTTATATTGTGTGAAGTCTTCCTGGGTCTTAGTCTTATGCCACAGGCGCTCAAGAGCGCGGCTACGTTTTCTGAGACTTCTGGTGTCATCTGTTTGCCAGGGTTGTAGCAGTCGGGGCCTAATTCTGCGTGTAGTGAGGGGGGCCAGCTTGTCTAGGGAGGAGGACAGTGAGCTGTTGTAAATGAAAGTAGCTAGGTTGGGGCAGGACAGGGGGGAGATTTTGTCATAGAGGTGATCAGTAGCAGAGTAGAGAAGAGAAGGGTTGAGGTGGCGAAGGTTTCTGCGTGTAACTGTTGGGCGGTTGGAGGGAGAAGAGGTGGAAGACAAGGAGAGAGCAAAACTAATAAGGTGGTGATCAGAGAGTGGGAATGGATTGTTGGAAAGGTTGCACGGAGTGCACAGATAGGAGAAGGCAAGGTCAAGGGTGTTGCCGTTGGAGTGGGTAGGAGCCTGTATCCATTGCTTCAGGTCAAGCGATGAGGTTAGACTGAGAAGTTTAGAAGTAATAGTAGTGTTAGTGTTGACAGGGATGTTGAAGTCCCCAAGAATAATTGTGGGGATTTCAGAAGAGAGAAAGTAGGGTAGCCAGGCAGAGAAGTCATCAAGAAAGGCTGATACCGGTCCAGGGGGCCGGTAGATGACAGCAATTCTTAGAGAAATGGGAGAGAAAAGACGAATGCAATGTGCCTCAAAAGAGGAGTGTGTCAGAGAGGGAGGTGGGTGAAGAACCTGATAGGTGCTGCATGGGGCTAGAAGGATTCCCACTCCACCTCCCTTCCGTCCACTTGGTCTGGGGGAGTGAGTCCAAAGAAGGCCCCCATGGGAGAGGGAAGCAGGAGAAATAGTATCCGATTCATGAAGCCAGGTTTCAGTAATGGCAAGTAGGTTAAAGGAATTTGTGATGAAGAGGTCGTGGAGGGCGGTGAGTTTGTTGCAGACAGAACGTGCGTTCCACAGGGCACAGGAAAAGGGGGGGCTGGTATTGGAAAGAGGAATAGAGACCAAGTTCTGTGGGTTGCGGCTCCTGCCAGAGGGTGTAGGGGGATGGGAGCAATGGGCAATGACAGATGATGGTGGCCCAGGGTTTGGGGATATGTCACCAGAGATTAGGAGAAGCAGGAGGGTGAGGGAGGTAATGTGGGACTGTGGTTTATGTGAAGGGGCATGTTTCAGAGTACTGGAGGTTTTATCAGTATATGGATGTAGAATGAGCGAGAGTTGGTAAGAGCAGTAGTAGGGGGAAGACAGAAGGCAGGGTGATATGTATAAGCAGGCGGGTGGAGAGGGGGGTGAAGGTAAGAGAGTTTGAGGAGAGAGGACAGGAGTGTCAAAGATAGTGGTAGAGAGTGCATGTTACAGAGTGGAAGGAGAGCTTAATAGAGAGACGGGTCACCTGCAGTCTGTTAGCTGCTTTCCAGTGCAGATTGCTGTATTTGTTTGCTTCGTGCAATCACTGAAGTGCAGAGAATGAAGTGCATATCACTTATAGAAAGAATCACTTAGAGAAAGAAGCCTTAACGATAGAAGCCCCTGCAATGTGCTACCCCAGCAATGTGCTACCCCCTTAAGGATGCTCAAATTTATACTGTTATGAGGGTGGGGTTGAAGTTCGTTAATTAATCATGAGTGACTATAAGAGTGCCTAGCAATCAAAGTGAACTTTTTGCTTCAAAAGTCAGAATAGCAAGAGGCCAAGACAAGATCAACACATAAAACTTAGGTAAGACAGTCCAGAAAAACAAATAATGTCATGGTTGTACGCACAGGGCAACAGATAGAGAAGGCCACATACCAGAGAGACACACACACACAGAGACAGCAAGCAGATCCCAATTGCAGTTAACGGTGGAAGATGTGGATGAGCTGACACATACCAGAGAGACACACACACACAGAGACAGCAAGCAGATCCCAATTGCAGTTAACGGTGGAAGATGTGGATGAGCTGACACATACCAGAGAGACACACACACACAGAGACAGCAAGCAGATCCCAATTGCAGTTAACGGTGGAAGATGTGGATGAGCTGACACATACCTGTAAAGAGACAGAAGGAATGATCAGGTGAGGCAGAACCCAGTGCAGAGAATGAAGTGCATATCACTTGTAGAAAGAATCACTTAGAGAAAGAAGCCTTAATGATAGAAGCCCCTGCAATGTGCTACCCCAGCAATGAGGTATATACACTCTCTATATACCCCCCATATGTACTATATACACTCTCTATATACCCCATATATACTATATGCACTCTCTATATACCCCATATATACTATATACTCCATATATACTATATACACTCTCTATATACTCCATATATACCCCCCATATATACTATATACACTCTCTATATACTCCATATATACCCCCGTATATACTATATACACTCTCTATATACTCCATATATACTATATACACTCTCTATATACTCCATATATACTATATACACTATATACTCCATATATACTATATACACTCTCTCTATACTCCATATATACTATATACACTCTCTATATACTCCATATATACTATATACACTCTCTATATACTCCATATATACCCCCCATATATACTATATACACTCTCTATATACTCCATATATACCCCCCATATATACTATATACACTCTCTATATACTCCATATATACCCCCATATATACTATATACACTCTCTATATACTCCATATATACCCTCCGTATATACTATATACACTCTCTATATACTCCATATATACTATATACACTCTCTATATACTCCATATATACTATATACACTCTCTATATACTCCATATATACCCCCCATATATACTATATACACTCTCTATATACTCCATATATACTATATACACTCTCTATATACTCCATATATACTATATACACTCTCTGTATACTCCATATATACTAAATACACTCTCTGTATACTCCATATATACTATGTACACTCTCTATATACTCCATATATACTATATACACTCTATATATACACCATATATACTATATACACTCTCTATATACTCCATATATACTATATACACTCTCTATATACTCCATATATACCCCCCATATATACTATATACACTCTCTATATACTCCATATATACCCCCCATATATACTATATACACTCTCTATATACTCCATATATACCCCCATATATACTATATACACTCTCTATATACTCCATATATACCCCCCGTATATACTATATACACTCTCTATATACCCCCCGTATATACTATATACACTCTCTATATACTCCATATATACTATATACACTCTCTATATACTCCATATATACTGTATACACTCTCTCTATACTCCATATATAATATATACACTCTCTATATACTCCATATATACTATATACACTCTCTATATACTCCATGTATACTATATACACTCTCTATATACTCCATATATACTATATACACTCTCTATATACTCCATATATACTATATACACTCTATATATACTCCATATACTCTCTATATACTCCATATATACTATATACACTCTCTATATACTCCATATATACTATATACACTCTCTATATACTCCATATATATACCACATGAGCACCTACTGTAGCCAGTCTGTGGGGGGAGAATTATTGTTGGTAGGGGATCAAATACTTATTTTACTCCATTTATAACATTTGTATTGTGTGTTTTTTTCTGGATTTTTGGTTGATATTCTTTCTCTATCATATAAAATACACCTATGATAAAAATTATAGACCCTTCATTTCTATGTAAGGGGGCAAAACTTACACAATCTGCAGGGGAGACAATCAGTACCCCCCCCCCCACTGTATAACATGTTTCTTATATTTTAAAAAATAACCTTTAGAATCACTTTAAATAAATCTTCAGCCTTATTTACTAAGCTCAGTGAACATTTAATCTGAATAGTGACATTGATAATAGTAGCATTAGTAGACCTGGACCCCAGAGCCGACGTCATGTATTATTGTACATGGAATATAATAAACGATGGATTATCCATAGACCAGAAATGAGCTCCACCCATGTCATGCTACATGTCCTCCTCCATGTCCTCCTCCATGTCCTGCTCCATGTCCTCCTCCATGTCCTGCTCCATGTCCTCCTCCATGTCCTCCTCCATGTCCTCCTCCATGTCCTGCTCCATGTCCTCCTCCATGTCCTCCTCCATGTCCTGCTCCATGTCCTCCTCCATGTCCTCCTCCATGTCCTGCTCCATGTCCTCCTCCATGTCCTCCTCCATGTCCTGCTCCATGTCCTCCTCCATGTCCTTCTCCATGTCCTCCTCCATGTCCTGCTGACCGTTCCTCCAATCTCCACTCTGCAACCTCTCACAGAATCTTCCATCATTGGCGGGAGTGGTGTCAGATGTTTGCAGCACCCCCTAGTGGTTGCTAATAAGCCAGATTCTGCACTAGGGGGCCTCCATGAACTCACCTCTGGGCGGGAGGGGGGGGGGTTAGAAACATTCCCTGATTACTCCACAGCTGGAAGGCTTTTGGAAAAGAGACAATGTGATTGACACACATTGCACAGGGTCATGACTTTCCCAGCTGGTGGTTCAGACTGGGCACCACTTCGCCTGACCACCACCAGCCCCCTGCCCAAACCAGTTCTTGCCCACCCTGGGTATGAGCCATTGGGATGAAAAACTGGTAATGAGAGTCAGTGGGTGATGGAAGTCGGTGGGTGATGTAAGTCGGTGGGTGATGGGAGTCGGTGGGTGATGGGAGTCGTTGGGTGATGGGAGTCGGTGGGTGATGGGAGTCGGTGGGTGATGGAAGTCGGTGGGTGATGTAAGTCGGTGGGTGATGGGAGTCGGTGGGTGATGGGAGTCGGCGGGTGATGGGAGTCGTTGGGTGATAGGAGTCGTTGGGTGATAGGAGTCAGCGGGTGATGGGAGTCGGTGGGTGATGGGAGTCGGTGGGTGATGGGAGTCGGCGGGTGATGGGAGTCGGCGGGTGATGGAAGTCGGTGGGTGATGGAAGTCGGTGGGTGATGAGAGTCGGTGGGTGATGGAAGTCGGCGGGTGATGGGAGTCGGCGGGTGATGGGAGTCGGCGGGTGATGGGAGTCGGCGGGTGATGGGAGTCGGTGGGTGATGGAAGTCGGTGGGTGATGAGAGTCGGTGGGTGATGGAAGTCGGTGGGTGATGGGAGTCGGTGGGTGATGGAAGT
Organism: Aquarana catesbeiana; assembly: GCF_042186555.1. Lineage (NCBI taxonomy): Eukaryota > Metazoa > Chordata > Amphibia > Anura > Ranidae > Aquarana > Aquarana catesbeiana. Next base: position 322,976,710 of record NC_133332.1, on the reverse strand, counting down.
CGGTGGGTGATGAGAGTCGGTGGGTGATGGAAGTCGGTGGGTGATGGGAGTCGGTGGGTGATGGGAGTCGGCGGGTGATGGGAGTCTGTGGGTGATGGAAGTCGGTGGGTGATGTAAGTCGGTGGGTGATGGGAGTCGGTGGGTGATGGGAGTTGGCGGGTGATGGGAGTCGTTGGGTGATAGGAGTCGGCGGGTGATGGGAGTCGGTGGGTGATGGAAGTCGGTGGGTGATGGGAGTCGGCGGGTGATGGGAGTCGGTGGGTGATGAGAGTCGGTGGGTGATGGAAGTCGGTGGGTGATGGGAGTCGGTGGGTGATGGGAGTCGGCGGGTGATGGGAGTCTGCGGGTGATGGGAGTCGGCGGGTGATGGGAGTCGGCGGGTGATGGGAGTCGGTGGGTGATGAGAGTCGGCGGGTGATGGGAGTCGGCGGGTGATGAGAGTCGGCGGGTGATGAGAGTCGGCGGGTGATGGGAGTCGTTGGGTGATGGGAGTCGTTGGGTGATGAGAGTCGTTGGGTGATGAGAGTCGGCGGGTGATGGGAGTCGGCGGGTGATGACAGTCGGCGGGTGATGACAGTCGGCGGGTGATGGGAGTCGTTGGGTGATGGGAGTCGTTGGGTGATGAGAGTCATTGGGTGATGAGAGTCGGCGGGTGATGAGAGTCGGCGGGTGATGGAAGTCGGCGGGTGATGGAAGTCGGCGGGTGATGGGAGTCGTTGGGTGATGGGAGTCGGCGGGTGATGGGAGTCGGCGGGTGATGGGAGTCGGCGGGTGATGAGAGTCGGTGGATGATGGGAGTCGGCGGGTGATGGGAGTCGGCGGGTGATGGGAGTCGGCGGGTGATGGGAGTCGTTGGGTGATGGGAGTCTGCGGGTGATGGGAGTCGGCGGGTGATGGGAGTCGGCGGGTGATGGGAGTCGTTGGATGATGGGAGTCGGCGGGTGATGGGAGTCGGCGGGTGATGGGAGTCGGCGGGTGATGGGAGTCGTTGGGTGATGGGAGTCTGCGGGTGATGGGAGTCGGCGGGTGATGGGAGTCGGCGGGTGATGGGAGTCGGCGGGTGATGGGAGTCGTTGGGTGATGGGAGTCGGCGGGTGATGGGAGTCGGCGGGTGATGGGAGTCGTTGGGTGATGGGAGTCGGCAGGTGATGGGAGTCGGTGGGTGATGGGAGTCGTTGGGTGATGGGAGTCGGCGGGTGATGAGAGTCGGCGGGTGATGGGAGTCGGTGGGGCGGTGGGTGATGGAAGTCGGTGGGTGATGGGAGTCGGCGGGTGATGGGAGTCGGTGGGTGATGGGAGTCGGTGGGTGATGGGAGTCGGCGGGTGATGAGAGTCGGTGGGTGATGGGAGTCGGCGGGTGATGGGAGTCGGTGGGTGATGGGAGTCGGCGGGTGATGGGAGTCGGCAGGTGATGGGAGTCGGCGGGTGATGGAAGTCGGTGGGTGATGGGAGTCGTTGGGTGATGGGAGTCGGCAGGTGATGAGAGTCGGTGGGTGATGAGAGTCGGCGGGTGATGGGAGTCGGCGGGTGATGGGAGTCGGTGGGGCGGTGGGTGATGGAAGTCGTGGGTGATGGGAGTCGGTGGGGCGGTGGGTGATGGAAGTCGGTGGGTGATGGGAGTCGGTGGGTGATGGGAGTCGGTGGGTGATGGAAGTCGGTGGGTGATGGGAGTCGTTGGGTGATGGGAGTCGGCGGGTGATGGAAGTCGGTGGGTGATGGGAGTCGGCGGGTGATGGGAGTTGGTGGGTGATGGGAGTCGGCGGGTGATGGGAGTCGGCGGGTGATGAGAGTCGATGGGTGATGGGAGTCGGCGGGTGATGGAAGTCGGTGGGTGATGGGAGTCGGCGGGTGATGGGAGTCGGCGGGTGATGGGAGTCGGTGGGTGATGGAAGTCGGTGGGTGATGGGAGTCGGCGGGTGATGGGAGTCGGCGGGTGATGGAAGTCGGTGGGTGATGGGAGTCGTTGGGTGATGGGAGTCGGCGGGTGATGGGAGTCGGCGGGTGATGGGAGTCGGTGGGTGATGGAAGTCGGTGGGTGATGGGAGTCGGCGGGTGATGGGAGTCGGCGGGTGATGGGAGTCGGCGGGTGATGGAAGTCGGTGGGTGATGGGAGTCATTGGGTGATGGGAGTCGGCTGGTGATGGAAGTCGTTGGGTGATGGGAGTCGTTGGGTGATGGGAGTCGGCGGGTGATGGAAGTCGGTGGGTGATAGGAGTCAGCGGGTGATGGGAGTCGGCGGGTGATGGGAGTCGGTGGATGATGGGAGTCGGCGGGTGATGGGAGTCGGCGGGTGATGGGAGTCGTTGGGTGATGGGAGTCGGCGGGTGATGGAAGTCGGCGGGTGATGGGAGTCGTTGGGTGATGGGAGTCGGCGGGTGATGGAAGTCGTTGGGTGAGGGGAGTCGGCGGGTGATGGGAGTCGGCGGGTGATGGGAGTCGGCGGGTGATGGAAGTCGGCGGGTGATGGGAGTCGTTGGGTGATGGGAGTCGGCGGGTGATGGAAGTCGTTGGGTGATGGGAGTCGTTGGGTGATGGGAGTCGGTGGGTGATGGGAGTCGTTGGGTGATGGAAGTCGGTGGGTGATGGGAGTCGGTGGGTGATGGAAGTCGGTGGGTGATGGGAGTCGTTGGGTGATAGGAGTCAGCGGGTGATGGGAGTCGGCGGGTGATGGGAGTCGGTGGATGATGGAAGTCGTTGGGTGATGGGAGTCGGCGGGTGATGGAAGTCGTTGGGTGATGGAAGTCGGTGGGTGATGGGAGTCGGCGGGTGATGGGAGTCGGCGGGTGATGGAAGTCGGCGGGTGATGGGAGTCGTTGGGTGATGGGAGTCGGCGGGTGATGGAAGTCGGTGGGTGATGGGAGTCGTTGGGTGATGGGAGTCGGCGGGTGATGGGAGTCGTTGGGTGATGGAAGTCGGTGGGTGATGGGAGTCGTTGGGTGATGGGAGTCGGCGGGTGATGGAAGTCGGTGGGTGATGGGAGTCGTTGGGTGATGGGAGTCGGCGGGTGATGGGAGTCGTTGGGTGATGGAAGTCGGTGGGTGATGGGAGTCGGCGGGTGATGGAAGTCGTTGGGTGATGGGAGTCGGCGGGTGATGGAAGTCGTTGGGTGATGGAAGTCGGTGGGTGATGGGAGTCGGCGGGTGATGGGAGTCGTTGGGTGATGGGAGTCGGCGGGTGATGGAAGTCGTTGGGTGATGGAAGTCGGCGGGTGATGGGAGTCGGCGGGTGATGGAAGTCGGCGGGTGATGGGAGTCGTTGGGTGATGGGAGTCGGCGGGTGATGGAAGTCGTTGGGTGATGGGAGTCGTTGGGTGATGGGAGTCGGCGGGTGATGGGAGTCGGCGGGTGATGGGAGTCGGCGGGTGATGGGAGTCGGCGGGTGATGGAAGTCGTTGGGTGATGGGAGTCGGCGGGTGATGGGAGTCGGCGGGTGATGGGAGTCGGTGGGTGATGGGAGTCGGCGGGTGATGGGAGTCGTTGGGTGATAGGAGTCAGCGGGTGATGGGAGTCGGCGGGTGATGGGAGTCGGTGGATGATGGAAGTCGTTGGGCGATGGGAGTCGGCGGGTGATGGAAGTCGTTGGGTGATGGAAGTCGGTGGGTGATGGGAGTCGGCGGGTGATGGGAGTCGGCGGGTGATGGAAGTCGGCGGGTGATGGGAGTCGTTGGGTGATGGGAGTCGGCGGGTGATGGAAGTCGGTGGGTGATGGGAGTCGTTGGGTGATGGGAGTCGGCGGGTGATGGGAGTCGTTGGGTGATGGAAGTCGGTGGGTGATGGGAGTCGTTGGGTGATGGGAGTCGGCGGGTGATGGAAGTCGGTGGGTGATGGGAGTCGTTGGGTGATGGGAGTCGGCGGGTGATGGGAGTCGTTGGGTGATGGAAGTCGGTGGGTGATGGGAGTCAGCGGGTGATGGAAGTCGTTGGGTGATGGGAGTCGGCGGGTGATGGAAGTCGTTGGGTGATGGAAGTCGGTGGGTGATGGGAGTCGGCGGGTGATGGGAGTCGTTGGGTGATGGGAGTCGGCGGGTGATGGAAGTCGTTGGGTGATGGAAGTCGGCGGGTGATGGGAGTCGGCGGGTGATGGAAGTCGGCGGGTGATGGGAGTCGTTGGGTGATGGGAGTCGGCGGGTGATGGAAGTCGTTGGGTGATGGGAGTCGTTGGGTGATGGGAGTCGGCGGGTGATGGGAGTCGGCGGGTGATGGGAGTCGGCGGGTGATGGGAGTCGGCGGGTGATGGAAGTCGTTGGGTGATGGGAGTCGTTGGGTGATGGGAGTCGGCGGGTGATGGGAGTCGGCGGGTGATGGGAGTCGTTGGGTGATGGGAGTCGTTGGGTGATGGGAGTCGGCGGGTGATGGGAGTCGGCGGGTGATGGGAGTCGGCGGGTGATGGGAGTCGGCGGGTGATGGGAGTCGGCGGGTGATGGAAGTCGTTGGGTGATGGGAGTCGTTGGGTGATGGGAGTCGGCGGGTGATGGGAGTCGGTGGGTGATGGAAGTACAGGTTACTGCGAATATCTCAATAGGCTGATGGCCACCTTCTACTGAACCTTCCTCACCAATCTTCTAATGAAGTGCGGGGGAAGGGAGGATAAGGTTGGTGATATGAAACATATAAGAGAACATTCAATAAGCCATCTCCACATCCTCCAATCTAATAGCATCTAGAAGTTCAAAGTCCTTCCATTACAGGGATTTGTGAATGTCTGCGTGCGTATCAGATTTCCATGTATATCTAGCCATCCATGTCTAGGAGCACCTACCTCCCAGTGCCCCCTAGCAGACCAGAGGTATGTTCTGATGGACCATTGGAAGCGGACTTTTTCTCCATGTCTGGATGGCGTGCGGCCGGTAACGGCAGGAAATCTGGTGCTCAGCAAGATGCTGAGAATTGGATGAAAACCTGCGATGGAATGTCAAGGTGAGGCGTCATGTTTGAGGCATTTCCTCCTGCAGATTGGGTGACTGCAGAGAAAAAATAAATAGAAAGTATCAGACTTCCAGCGAACAACCTGACGTCTTTATCTAGAAATGTTAACATGGAATGGAATTCCTCTCATGCTTCTCACTACCTTGCCGAAGGTAAGTATCGGACTTTGGGAAAACCAATCTGTCTTGAAAGCAGGAAGAAATCCGCCCCTGTCTAGCTAGTCTAAATAAAATGATGACTTACATCACCCCGGCTTGAACTTTCCACCACAATTAGCTAAAGTATCTCAATTTATCTTTTCCTGACAGTTTATGATTTTAAGGAAATTTGAGATGTTTTCTGAAAAAAAAAAAAAAAAAGAAAAGAATTCTTAGCACCATCTGCCGGTGTGAAAATTAGCCGTGAGAGGCAAGAAACAAGAAAACAGAAGAGGAGTGTTCCTGGCTGTAATTAGGAGGGAGATTTGACTCTGTGGAGTCTCTCGCCTTGTCGAAGGATCACAAACTCAATGAAGGAAAACATCGCACACTCCAGATTAATGTGACTTCAAGTCCAACTCCGGGGCAACCACAAAGAGGCTCCTTCACTGGCAACTGGTGGGCTGGATCCAAAAGGTTCACTGTTGTCACTGGAACAGGAAGTGGTGGGAAATCTTCCAATAGTGTGTCTAGGAGGAGATTTCCCAGCAGACATTTCCTCTCACTTCCTGTTGTTTTCCTGGGAGAGGAAGTGAAGGGAACCCCCCCCCCCCCCCCAAATTGGGACTCATGAAATAATTCTAACCATACTCTACTGCATCCGAGATATTAAAATGTATTCATCTTTAGGAGAAGATATTTCCTTGTAAGAAAGCTTTGCGTAGGATGAAAGTTTCATGATGAACATAATAATAATGGGGCGAGCGGGAGGGTATCTCAGGGTCCTCCAGAAACCACACACAATCTTTCCCAGTATCACCATTTCAAAGGAAATCTCTTCTGCACCAGGCACTGGCTTTTCTTGCACATCTGAGCCTCCCGCCAGTGAAAACACTTCATATTAAGTACCCCGGCAAACCATAACATGTCAGTCCACATTAAACACAACTTTGTGATGGAAGACCTACAAGACGTTGTAAAGTGATCCAAGGCAAGCCGTTCCAGCACTCTGGGGGGTGATAAGGAAATCTCTCCAACCCCCGTACCTGCTCCTTGTTATGTGATTGAAGGATCCATAGTCTGGACAATAAAAACGATATCTAAAATAAATCAATGATGTCAGGTGATGGCTGAGACTATAATTGGGAAAAGGTGTCGGGGGAAGGGACGATGACCTAGATAGGGAGAGGAGATTTCTGGGAAGTTTATGGGAAACATCTGAGCAGATCCCAAACCTGCGATAAGGAATGGGGGGCTTCATGCCTACGATATTTAAATGTCTTTGACTAATAAAGGACCAGTAAAGGAAAATCTTCTGGTACCAATATGGGGGTAATGCCTATCATCATAAATATAAAAACAAGGCCCTAACCTTTAATCATAGTATTTATTTTTATTTCTATAGCCTTGTGCATTGTGGGGAGGGCTGTGTACCGGGGGGGGGGGGCATGTACAAGAGTGGGGGGCTGTGTACGAAGGTGGGGGCTGTGTACAAGAGTGGGGGCTGTGTATGATAGTGGGGACCATGTATGAGGGTGGGGGCTGTGTACAAGTGTGGGGGCTATGTATGAGGGTGAGGGGTTGTATACATGGGTGGAAGCTGTGTATGACAGTGAGGACTGTGTAAAAGAGTAGGGATGTGTACGTGGGGGGAGGCTGTATTTAATGTGTACAAGAGTGGGGGGCTGTGTATGGTAGTGGGGGCCATGTACGAGGGCAGGGGCTGTGTACAAGAGTGATGGATGTATTTAATGTGTACAAGAGTGGGGGGCTGTGAACGATAGTGGGGGGCTGTGTACGAGGGCGAGGGGCTGTGCTCGAGGGTGGGGCTGTGTACATGGATGGGGAGCTGTGTCTAAGGATGTGGGGTTGTGTACAAGGTTGGGGGCTGTGTATTAGAGTGAGGGGATGTGTACAAGTGTGGGGGCAGTGTACGAGCGTGGGGAGCTTTATACAAGGGTGGGGGTTGTGTACAAGAGTGGGGGCTTTATATTATGGCGGGGGGCTGTGTACAAGAGTTGGGGGGCTGTGTACAAGGGCGGAGACTGTGTATGAGGGTGGGGGTCATGTACAAGGATGGGGCTATGTACAAGGGTGAGAGGATGTGTATGAGGCATGGGGCCTGTGTATAAGTGTGGAGGCTGTGTTCAAGGGTGGGTAGCTGTGTACGAGGGTGGGGGCTGTGTACAAGCATGGGTGTTCTATGTATAAATGTGGGGGGGTTGTGTACAAGGGTGAGTAGCTGTGTATAACAATGGAGGACTGTGTACAAGTGTGGGGGCTATGTATGAGGGTGAGGGGTTGTATACATGGGTGGGAGCTGTGTATGACAGTGAGGACTGTGTACAAGAGTGGGGGGCTGTGTACGAGAGAAAAGTGGATCTGTAAGAGGGTTTAATTATGTCCTAAGCATAAAGTTTAGTCTTAAAAACAAATATAGGGAAAAAACCTTCGGGAGCCAGTGAGGACTGTTTGAGGGCTCTGTGATGGACGGGCGATAGACAACAGGAAGTGACATGAGAACTTCAAAAAGTGCTGTCATGTGACCAATGTTTTAGGTAAGTTATTGGAGATTTTGGTTCAACTTTTATAAATGAAAACTATTGATTAGTGGGCAGAGAAGATAAGTAATAGACTGAGGAAGGGTTCTGGGCAGGAGTCAAACAGGGTTCCCCTTGGCTGAAGGCTGCAGCAACATGACACTGTTCATATGGAAATGAATGTTCTACTCACAATAGGAAAAAGAAATAGCTTGGAGGAGTTACAAAACTTCTTCCGAAAAGTCCAGCTGAATGTGAATAACTCTCACTAGATACACCATGACCTGAATCCATGAGAATAACTACCACTAGATACACATGACTTGGATCCATGACAATAACTACCACTAGATACACATGACCTGGATCCATGAAAATAACTACCACTAGATACACCATGACCTGAATCCATGAGAATAACTACCACTAGATACACATGACTTGGATCCATGAGAATAACTACCACTAGATACACATGACTTGGATCCACGAGACCAACCACTATTAGATCTACCATGACCTGAATCCATGAAAATAACTACCACTAGATACACATGGCCTGAATCCATGAGAATAACTACCACTAGATACACATGACTTGGATCCATGAGAATAACTACCACTAGATACACATGACTTGGATCCACGAGACCAACCACTATTAGATCTACCATGACCTGAATCCATGAAAATAACTACCACTAGATACACATGACCTGAATCCATGAGAATAACTACCACTAGATACACATGACTTGGATCCACGAGACAAACCACTATTAGATCTACCATGACCTGAATCCATGAGACCAACTACTACTAGACAGACATCCCAACCTGCAGAAACTCATCTTAGAGAGGTGGCGCTTCGCGCCCGCAAACGCCCCCCACCCCCTGCAGCAAAATATTATTTAAATCGCTTTTTCAATATTTTTTCGCAGTGCTCCTGTGGAAGGGGGTGGGGGTGGGGTGGTTAGGTATGTGGACGGTGTCAGTCATTTTTTAAAATTTTTAATAATTGATTTTTTTTACAATTTAGTTTGTTTTTATTTTTTTTTCACAATGCTTTTTGGGGGCAGGGGGTTGGGGCAGTGGACAATGTTGGTAGGGCAAGGGGGAGTGGTGTCAGTTTTTTTACACTTTTTAAATTTTTTTACAATTTTTTAAAAATATTTTTTGGGGGGCTTTGGTGAGATGTCAGGGGTCCAAACAAATCCCTGACATCTCCCCTTTGAGACAGACAAAGGGACTGAGGACACAGATTCCCCAGTCCCTTTTTCAGAACTAAAGATGAATGAACAGGAGACAGAGGCTCCTCTCCATTCATAAACTGAGCAGAGAAAACACAGTTTACTCCGCTCAGTTATCACAGGACACGGGAGCGATCTCACTCACTGTGTCCATTAACTAGTTCCCCCCGCAGCCGACGGGAGAGGAGAGGAGGGGAGCCAGCTGCGGGGGACATGGGGGGCCGGAGAAGAACAAGGGGGGTGCGGAGAAGGACATGGAGGGGGCCGGAGGAGAACAAGGGGGGTGCGGAGAAGGACACAGAGGGGGCCGGGGGTGAACGGGGGTGGAGAAGTACATGGAGGGGGCTGGAGGAGAACGGGGGCGGAAAAGGACATGGAGGGGGCTGGAGGGACATGGAGGGGGCTGGGGGAGGAGCACACAGAGCAGCTGGGAATGATCGGTGCAGCAGGAGGGACGCTGTGATCATCAATCTCCCTGTATAGCTTTTTAGCTGACAGCCACAGGAGGGAAAGAAGGAGAAGCGGCTGTCAGCTAAAAACTATACAAAGGAGATTGGCGATCACAGCTGATCCCCGCCGCACCCATCATTCCCGGGAGTTCGCGAGGCACTTGCGGGTGTACGGGAGCCGCCACAGAAATGTGGGAGTCTCCCGCACCTTCCGGGAGACTTGAGATGTCTGACTAGATATACCATGACCTGGATCCATGAGAGTAACTACCACTAGATATACCATGACCTGGATCCATGAGAATAACTACTACTAGATATACCATGACCTGGATCCATGAGACCAACTACTACTAGATATATCATGACCTGGATCCATGAGAATAACTACTACTAGATCTACCATGACCTAGATCCATGAGACCAACTACTACTAGATATACCATCACCTGGATCCATGAGACCAACTACTACTAGATATATCATGACCTGGATCCATGAGAATAACTACTACTAGATATATCATGACCTGGATCCATGAGAATAACTACTACTAGATATACCATGACCTGGATCCATGAGAATAACTACTACTAGATATACCATGACCTGGATCCATGAGAATAACTACTACTAGATATATCATCACCTGGATCCATGAGACCAACTACTACTAGATATATCATGACCTGGATCCATGAGAATAACTACTACTAGATCTACCATGACCTGGATCCATGAGACCAACTACTACTAGATATACCATCACCTGGATCCATGAGACCAACTACTACTAGATATATCATGACCTGGATCCATGAGAATAACTACTACTAGATATACCAAGACCTGGATCCATGAAAATAACTACTACTAGATCTACCATGACCTGGATCCATGAAAATAACTACTACTAGATATATCATGACCTGGATCCATGAGAATAACTATTACTAGATATACCATGACCTGGATTCATGAGAATAACTACTACTAGATATACCATTACCTGGATCCATGAGAATAACTACTACTAGATATACCATGACCTGGATCCATGAGAATAACTACTACTAGATATATCATGACCTGGATCCATGAGAATAACTACTACTAGATATACCATGACCTGGATCCATGAGAATAACTACTACTAGATCTACCATGACCTGGATCCATGAGACCAACTACTACTAGATATACCATGACCTGGATCCATGAGAATAACTACTACTAGATATATCATGACCTGGATCCATGAGACCAACTACTACTAGCTATACCATGACCTGGATCCTTGAGAATAACTACTACTAGATATACCATGACCTGGATCCATGAGAATAACTACTACTAGATATACCAAGACCGGGATCCATGAGAATAACTACTACTAGATATACCAAGACCTGGATCCATGAGAATAACTACTACTAGATATACCATGACCTGGATCCATGAGAATAACTACTACTAGATATACCATGACCTGGATCCATGAGAATAACTACTACTAGATATACCATGACCTGGATCCATGAGAATAACTACTTCTAGATATACCATGACCTGGATCCATGAGAATAACTACTACTAGATATATTATGACCTGGATCCATGAGAATAACTACTACTAGATATACCAAGACCTGGATCCATGAGAATAACTACTACTAGATATACCAAGACCTGGATCCATGAGAATAACTACTACTAGATATACCATGACCTGGATCCATGAGAATAACTACTACTAGATTTACCAAGACCTGAATCCATGAGAATAACTACTACTAGATATACCATGATCTGGATCCATGAGAATAACTACTACTAGATATACCATGACCTGGATCCATGAGAATAACTACTACTAGATATACCATGACCTGGATCCATGAGAATAACTACTACTAGATATATCATGACCTGGATCCATGAGAATAACTACTACTTGATATACCAAGACCTGGATCCATGAGAATAACTACTACTAGATATACCAAGACCTGGATCCATGAGAATAACTACTACTAGATATACCATGACCTGGATCCATGAGAATAACTACTACTAGATATACCAAGACCTGGATCCATGAGAATAACTACTACTAGATATACCAAGACCTGGATCCATGAGAATAACTACTACTAGATATACCATGACCTGGATCCATGAGAATAACTACTACTAGATATACCATGACCTGGATCCATGAGACTAACTACTACTAGATATACCATGACCTGGATCCATGAGAATAACTACTACTATAACCACTACTATATACAGCAAAAAAAAAAAAATAGTGCCACATCCCGATATATACAAATATTGAAGAAATTAGAAAGGAATGAAAAATTGAACACCTACGTTTTTTGTTTCTTTCTCATTTCTTCGATACCACTAGACATACCTTGACCTGTATCAATGGGAATAACTACTACTAGCGACTAACTACATAGTTACATAGTTATGCAGCACGCATTAGGTGTACTCAACCGGACTTGCAGAAGGAGGATTTTTCCAATGTAGTTTGATAAATGCCAACATTGTGGCATGGCACAGCCCGCCTTTCTTATGACAAATACAGTAGTCAAGCTACTTTCACACTGGGGCGGGTGGGCGTCGGCGGTAAAGCGGCGCTATTTTTAGCGCCACTTTACCGTTGTTTTATCTGCGCTATTCGGCCGCTAGCTGGGCGGTTATAACCCCCGATATCGGCCAAAAAAGGATTAAAACCGCCCGAGATTCGCCAGCGCTACTCCATTGTTTTCAATGGGCAGGGGTGCTTTAGGAGTGGTGTTTACATCGCTCCTACATCGCTGCAAAGATGCGGCTTGCAGAACTTTTTTATCGTCCTGTAAGGGCTTTCTCACTGGAGAGACAGGAAACGCTCTTTACAGGCACTATTTTTAGCAATGTAGCGCCTGTAAAGCGCCTCAGTGTGAAAGTAGCTTTACATACGCCGGTATAAATTCCCACAAGGGGTTGGCAGCAATAACAGCCGCGGAGCCTGGCCAACAACGTCACCCACAGGCTTACTATAGAAGCCGAACATCCGTTGTCAGCTGTCCCTCCTCTACACTAAAGCTGGTGCTGGGACCCAATCATGTGACCGGACTGGAGCAGCTTCAGAAGAGGTAAGTATAGACATCTTTTCTTTCACAGGGTAGATGTAATAGTAGAATGGGGTGGGAGTAGGTTTTTAGGCCTAGCTAAAATCTGACTTGAATTGCACTTGAAATGTTTCTGAAAACCCAGAACTGTTTATTGATGGCTGAACTCTCTCAGAATGCCGAGTCCTACGGTCACTGACATCTCTTCACATGAACTGTTGTATATGTGGCCCCTTTGGAGTGTTCCAATACACGTCTGAAGAGTCTTCTTATCATTCGAGTGTTTTGTAGACAACCCTCTGTTCTATGTGTTCTTGCAGCAGATCCTGATACTTGACCCGTAGATTGGTCACATGAAGAGCATTCCTACCTGAGAAATCGTCACCTTGTTTCCTCCTTGTCTTTATTTTAAGAGGACTCTTGTGGGTCCTTTGAGAAAATGCACCCCGCTTTTATTGCACTGAACTCTAGAAACAAAGAAATAGAAATAGAGCCGGGATCAAAAATATGTTTGATGAATATGAGATGAATGTTTCCATCTTTACTGCCTTGGAGAGAAATAACTTAAACCTTAAGTTTGGTTCCAAGTTTGGGGTTAGGGTTTGACAGTGACACATTTGAATTATACATGACCTTTTTCTTGTGATCAGGACAAATGGAGTCCACTTTGTCTCTCCTCCAGCGGTGAGCGGTCTTCTGTGTGTCAGAGAAGTTGTGACTTCAGCACTGTTACATAGTTACATAGTTAATCTGGTTAAAAAATGACCCAAGCCCATCCAGTTCAACCAACACAGAAAGATAGTACTGCAAGCCCAGGCTAACGTGATGACACGCCCCAGGGGGTGTGTCCATGACAACCTGTGCTCACAGGATGTGTCTTCAATGACAATCAGCATCCTTCAACCTGAAAGTCAGCTGATATTGCAGAACAGAGGAAGACATGAAGGGGGTAGTATTTGGAAATAGGGTTGGGAGGAAGGAGGTCATTTATTTGATTAAATTGGAAAAGGTGGAGATGTCCTTTAAATATTTGAAATGTTGCAGAAAGAAATTCTGAGATGCTTCTCCAATAAAGTGCTGCGTTTGCTCTGCAGGAACATGTGCTGATACAAAGCTTTCTCTGATTTCACTTCCCTGGAGAACTCTAAATGCTGCGTACACCTGGCTCACTTTACACGACTTCATACATGACGATACTCACTGCCGAGGTCTGCTTAGAGGAAACCCATGAGGAGGAAACACGGAGGCTTCCATTGCAGATTGTTTGTATGAAAAGTATGAAAATAGGGAGTTCTGACCCTCTTCTATCTCTCTATGATTAGCGATCAGCAAATCCCCCCAGGTTCCATTCACAGGCAAGTTTGGCAAACACGGCCAAAAATCCACAAATTGTGAACTTTAATGTGAACCCCACTAAAGTCAATGGGAGGCAAATCGTGAAAATCAGTTCCCTTCATTTTCACGGAAAATAGACAAGGGATTGTCAAACAAAGGGCATGGGGAATTACATGGGGGTGAGGAGCACTGCACTAAAAGAAATGTATTAAAGCTTTTGCCCTCTTTTGGGGATGAGGGGGGGTGGTTATAAGAAATGGTCCTCCCCAAACAAAATATTGCATTAAACCTGTAGGTAAGTAAGAGAGCCAGAACCTTCGCTAAGTGCAAGAGTCTGATTGGTAATAAGGTTGGCGGAAGTTTCCCCACCCAGGACTGGGCCTCCCCCCAGGAGACAGGGCCCCAACCCAGTACAGGGCCTCCACCCAGGACAGGTTAGGGTAGGGTAGAGAGAAGGCCTACACCCAGGACAGGGCCCCCACACAAGACAGGGCCCCCACCCAGTACAGGGTCTTCACCCAGGACAGGTCCCCCCACCCAGGAGAAGGCCTACTATCAGGACAGGGCCCCTGATGGTAATAACACACTCTCACACACTCAGTCCAAAAATAGCAGAATGAAGCCCAACTGGGAACACTCACGGATCACAACAGCGGGTAGCGGAGCAGGTCTTAGCTGAACTGACAGCATCTAACTGGAGGGGCAGGATGCGGCCTGGCCAGTCCGAGCCTAAATGGGAAGGTGTTCAAGGAGAGCGGCAGATCCCTAAGCTTTCCTTACTCGCCTCTCACACACTCAGTCCAGGTGCAAGTGATGAAACTTGTATTGAAGTTAATGAAAAACAGTTCCAAGCCCATCCAGTTCAACCATCATAGAAAGCATAGTACTGTGTCCATGACAACCTGTGCTCATAGGATGTGCCTTCAATGACAATCAGCGTCCTTCAACCTGGAAATCAGCTGATATTGCAGAACAGAGGAAGACATGAAGAGGGTAGTATTTGGAAACAGGGTTGGGAGGAAGGAGGTCATTTATTTGATTACATTGGAAAAGGTGGAGATGTCCTTTAAATACTTGAAATGTTGCAGAAAGAAATTCTGAGATGCTTCTCCAATAAAGTGCTACCTAACCCTAAACAAAGAGAAGGCCTACACCCAGGACAGGGCCCCCACACAAGACAGGGCCCCCACCCAGTAAAGGGTCTTCACCCAGGACAGGTCCCCCCACCCAGGAGAAGGCCCACAATCAGGACAGGGCCCCTGACGGTAATAACACACTCTCACACACTCAGTCCAAAAATAGCGGAATGAAGCCCAACTGGGAACACTCACGGATGACAACAGCGGGTAGCGGAGCAGGTCTTAGCTGAACTGACAGCATCTAACTGGAGGGGCGGAATGCGGCCTGGCCAGTCCGAGCCTAAATGGGAAGGTGTTCAAGGAGAGCGGCAGATCCCTAAGCTTTCCTTACTCGCCTGGAACCCTTTGCCATTGCTTATACTGTCCTTAGACCTGTCCCCTGTACACTAACCACATGCTAAATGTGCACCAAACCCAGGAGCCAGGGTCTTAAATAAACTTTGTCTTACCCAAGATGGCTGTCAGGGTCACATGGGTTGTCAGCATCCAACCGGATCGCTGCCCTAGTGACCCCGGAAACCATACAGGAACCATGTTCCTCCTGCCTTCCTCTCCCTCTTTACTGCGGCTGCAGAAGAGCGCCACCTGCAGTGGAGACAACAGAGTTCACCTTCTTACAATTGGGATGAACAAAAAAAACCTGACAGATCCCTGCATCAAAACAATCGATGTGATCTCCCCCGCTGCACTATTGTATTGTGACACAGGGACCCCCCCCCCAAGAATACACTGATCAACGCTTGCAGCCATTGGACAAAAGCCCTGATTGAATGTTGGTTTTCCAACAAGACCATTCAGCTGTTGAACAGACAGCAGTACACATGTACAGGATGTCGGTCAGTTTCTTCTATATTGGCCAACCTTTGGCGTGTATGTACCGGGCTTTACCTTGACACGGTACTGAAGAGGATAAAATAGATCTCATGACAGGTCCACTTTACATAAATCAAATCTCTATTTGTAGGAACGGCTCAGGTATCAGAGCTCTGTGAATGTGGATTTGGTGGTGTGCAGGAAAAGGCAGCCCCTCCCCCCTACAATATTATGGCTAATTTCAGGATCACCCCACCCTTCACTGCTTGTTATGGGCCTCTCATCTCCGTTAAATAAAGACTTCAATTTCAAGAATAACTCAGCTGGAGAAATCCAATTCTTGTAAATGGCCTGAGATGGGTGAGAATTGTGGGCATCGTTCCAAGACTCTTCTATAAGAACATCTGCTCCGGGGTGGACTCCTCCGTCTCCAGGAATACGTCTCATTTTCAGGTTATTTTAATCCTGAGTCATGAAATAGTCCAGCATGGGAATCCTATGGCTATAGTACACCTGGGGGGCGGGGGACATTAACCCCAGGACCAGGACAAATAATATATGTTGGGCTGGTAACAAATGCTGGCCATGATATGAACCCACGAGGACGGTGTCTGGCAGAGGGACGTCTGTGATGTCATATGAACAAACCTCATATTCCTGGTGATGATAGTGTGGGACTTCATTGAATTCTTCTCATTTTATCATCTTGTTGCGTTCAAAGAGACCTTTCTTATTTACCTTTCTTCCTTCCCTTCATCTATACAGTATAAGACAGTGTCTTACAATGTTGTCACCGGTCCTACCAAAACCACCAGTCACTAGGCCACGATTTGTGTGGGGCGCTTTTGGCCCACGGGAAGGCTTCCCACCCACGGAAGGCCAGTTGGTAGTTGGTTGGTTCTCCAGGCCCCCCTCTTCCTCAGAAGGTGTTGTCTCTGTTATACTTTGGGCTCATCTACTCACAATGGTTCAGAATTGGGAAGCGCAGAGAAGCGTAGAAATGTTGATCCTGATGACAAATTAGAGACCAAGTCTAATTTCTCCAGATTAGAGAACAAAGCCAACACCTGACTGTTATCTGCCAGCAACACATTTGTATGCAAAGCCTCCAAGAAGGAGGACCTTAACCCAGAGAGAGCCGGATGACTGCCACACACATAAGAAAAGACACTCACTATATACTCAGATGGAGGACCATGACATGGACACTCACTATATACTCAGATGGAGGACCATGACATGGACACTCACTATATACTCAGATGGAGGACCATGACATGGACACTCACTATATACTCAGATGGAGGACCATGACATGGACACTCACTATATACTCAGATGGAGGATCATGGCATGGACACTCACTACATACTCAGATGGAGGATCATGACATGGACACTCACTATATACTCAGATGGAGGACCATGACATGCACACTCACTATATACTCAGATGTATGACCATGACATGGACACTCACTATATACACAGATGGAGGAACATGACATGGACACTCACTATATACTCAGATGGAGGACCATGACATGGACACTCACTATATACACAGATGGATGGCCATGACATGGACACTCACTATATACACAGATGGAGGACCATGACATGGACACTCACTATATACTCAGATGGAGGATCATGGCATGGACACTCACTATATACTCAGATGGAGGACCATGACATGGACACTCACTATATACTCAGATGTATGACCATGACATGGACACTCACTATATACTCAGATGTATGAACATGACATGGACACTCACTATATACTCAGATGTATGAACATGACATGGACACTCACTATATACACAGATGGATGACCATGACATGGACACTCACTATATACACAGATGTATGACCATGACATGGACACTTACTATATACTCAGATGGAGGAACATGACATGGACACTCACTATATACTCAAATGGAGGACCATGACATGGACACTCACTATATACACAGATGGATGACCATGACATGGACACTCACTATATACACAGATGGAGGACCATGACATGGACACTCACTATATACACAGATGGAGGACCATGACATGGACACTCAATATATACACAGATGGAGGACCATGACATGGACACTCACTATATACACAGATGGATGACCATGACATGGACACTCACTATATACACAGATGGAGGACCATGACATGGACACTCACTATATACACAGATGGAGGACCATGACATGGACACTCACTATATACACAGATGGATGACCATGACATGGACACTCACTATATACACAGATGGATGACCATGACATGGATGCTCACTATATACACAGATGGATGACCATGACATGGACACTCACTATATACTCAGATGGAGGAACATGACATGGACACTCGCTATATACACAGATGGATGACCATGACATGGACACTCACTATATACTCAGATGGAGGAACATGACATGGACACTCGCTATATACACAGATGGAGGACCATGACATGGACACTCACTATATACACAGATGGATGACCATGACATGGACACTCACTATATACACAGATGGATGACCATGACATGGATGCTCACTATATACACAGATGGATGACCATGACATGGACACTCACTATATACTCAGATGGATGACCATGACATGGACACTCACTATATACACAGATGGATGACCATGACATGGACACTCCCTATATACCGTACTCAGATGTATGACCATGACATGGACACTCACTATATACTCAGATGTATGACCATGACATGGACACTCACTATATACTCAGATGTATGACCATGACATGGACACTCACTATATACTCAAATGTATGACCATGACATGGACACTCACTATATACTCAGATGGAGGACCATGACATGGACACTCACTATATACACAGATGGAGGACCATGACATGGACACTCGCTATATACACAGATGGAGGACCATGACATGGACACTCACTATATACACAGATGGAGGACCATGACATGGACACTCACTATATACTCAAATGTATGACCATGACATGGACACTCGCTATATACTCAGATGGAGGACCATGACATGGACACTCACTATATACACAGATGGAGGACCATGACATGGACACTCGCTATATACACAGATGGAGGACCATGACATGGACACTCACTATATACACAGATGGAGGACCATGACATGGACACTCACTATATACACAGATGGATGACCATGACATGGACACTCACTATATACACAGATGGATGACCATGACATGGACACTCACTATATACTCAGATGGAGGACCATGACATGGACACTCACTATATACTCAGATGGAGGACCATGACATGGACACTCACTATATACACAGATGGAGGACCATGACATGGACACTCACTATATACACAGATGGAGGACCATGACATGGACACTCACTATATATACAGATGGAGGACCATGACATGGACACTCACTATATACACAGATGGAGGACCATGACATGGACACTCGCTATATACTCAGATGGAGGACCATGACATGGACACTCGCTATATACACAGATGGAGGACCATGACATGGACACTCGCTATATACACAGATGGAGGACCATGACATGGACACTCGCTATATACACAGATGGAGGACCATGACATGGACACTCGCTATATACACAGATGGAGGACCATGACATGGACACTCGCTATATACTCAGATGGAGGAACATGACATGGACACTCGCTATATACTCAGATGGAGGAACATGACATGGACACTCGCTATATACACAGATGGAGGACCATGACATGGACACTCGCTATATACACAGATGGAGGACCATGACATGGACACTCACTATATACACAGATGGAGGACCATGACATGGACACTCACTATATACACAGATGGAGGACCATGACATGGACACTCACTATATACACAGATGGAGGACCATGACATGGACACTCACTATATACACAGATGGAGGACCATGACATGGACACTCACTATATACTCAGATGGAGGACCATGACATGGACACTCACTATATACACAGATGGAGGACCATGACATGGACACTCACTATATACACAGATGGAGGACCATGACATGGACACTCACTATATATACAGATGGATGACCATGACATGGACACTCACTATATACACAGATGGATGACCATGACATAGACACTCACTATATACACAGATGGAGGACCATGACATGGACACTCACTATATACACAGATAGAGGACCATGACATGGACACTCACTATATACACAGATGGAGGACCATGACATGAATACTCACTATATACACAGATGGAGGACCATGACATGGACACTCACTATATACACAGAGGGATGACCATGACATGGACACTCACTATATACACAGATGGAGGACCATGACATGGACACTCACTATATACACAGATGGAGGAACATGACATGGACACTCACTATATACACAGATGGAGGACCATGACATGGACACTCCCTATATACTCAGATGGAGGACCATGACATGGACACTCACTATATACACAGATGGAGGACCATGACATGGACACTCCCTATATACACAGATGGATGACCATGACATGGACACTCCCTATATACACAGATGGATGACCATGACATGGACACTCACTATATACACAGATGGATGACCATGACATGGACACTCGCTATATACTCAGATGGAGGACCATGACATGGACACTCACTATATACTCAGATGGAGGAACTTGATATGGACACTCACTATATACTCAGATGGATGACCATGACATGGATACTCACTATATACACAGATGGATGACCATGACATGGACACTCACTATATACTCAGATGGATGACCATGACATGGACACTCACTATATACTCAGATGGATGACCATGACATGGACACTCACTATATACTCAGATGGATGACCATGACATGGATACTCACTATATACACAGATGGATGACCATAACATGGACACTCGCTATATACACAGATGGAGGACCATGACATGGACACTCACTATATACACAGATGGAGGAACATGACATGGACACTCGCTATATACACAGATGGATGACCATGACATGGACACTCACTATATACACAGATGGATGACCATGACATGGACACTCCCTATATACACAGATGGATGACCATGACATGGACACTCACTATATACTCAGATGGATGACCATGACATGGACACTCACTATATACACAGATGGATGACCATGACATGGACACTCACTATATACACAGATGGAGGACCATGACATGGACACTCACTATATACACAGATGGAGGACCATGACATGGACACTCACTATATACTCAGATGGAGGACCATGACATGGACACTCACTATATACTCAGATGGATGACCATGACATGGACACTCGCTATATACACAGATGGAGGACCATGACATGGACACTCGCTATATACTCAGATGGAGGAACGTGACATGGACACTCGCTATATACACAGATGGAGGACCATGACATGGACACTCGCTAGATACACAGATGGATGACCATGACATGGACACTCCCTATATACACAGATGGATGACCATGACATGGACACTCACTATATACTCAGATGGATGACCATGACATGGACACTCACTATATACTCAGATGGAGGACCATGACATGGACACTCACTATATACTCAGATGGATGACCATGACATGGACACTCACTATATACTCAGATGGATGACCATGACATGGACACTCACTATATACTCAGATGGATGACCATGACATGGACACTCACTATATACTCAGATGGAGGACCATGACATGGATACTCACTATATACACAGATGGATGACCATGACATGGACACTCACTATATACACAGATGGAGGACCATGACATGGACACTCACTATATACACAGATGGATGACCATGACATGGACACTCGCTATATACTCAGATGGAGGAACATGACATGGACACTCACTATATACACAGATGGAGGACCATGACATGGACACTCGCTATATACACAGATGGATGACCATGACATGGACACTCACTATATACTCAGATGGATGACCATGACATGGACACTCACTATATACACAGATGGATGACCATGACATGGACACTCACTATATACTCAGATGGATGACCATGACATGGACATTCACTATATACTCAGATGGATGACCATGACATGGACACTCACTATATACACAGATGGATGACCATGACATGGACACTCCCTATATACCGTACTCAGATGTATGACCATGACATGGACACTCGCTATATACTCAGATGTATGACCATGGCATGGACACTCACTATATACTCAGATGGAGGACCATGACATGGACACTCACTATATACCCAGATGTATGACCATGGCATGGACACTCACTATATACTCAGATGGATGACCATGGCATGGACACTCACTATATACACAGATGGATGACCATGGCATGGACACTCACTATATACACAGATGGATGACCATGGCATGGACACTCACTATATACTCAGATGTATGACCATGGCATGGACACTCGCTATATACATAGATGGAGGACCATGACATGGACACTCACTATATACACAGATGGAGGACCATGACATGGACACTCCCTATATACACAGATGGAGGACCATGACATGGACACTCACTATATACTCAGATGGAGGACCATGACATGGACACTCACTATATACTCAGATGTATGACCATGACATGGACACTCGCTATATACATAGATGGAGGACCATAACATGGACACTCGCTATATACACAGATGGAGGACCATGGCATGGACACTCACTATATACTCAGATGTATGACCATGGCATGGACACTCAGTATATACTCAGATGGAGGACCATGACATGGACACTCACTATATACACAGATGGATGACCATGGCATGGACACTCACTATATACTCAGATGTATGACCATGGCATGGACACTCAGTATATACTCAGATGGAGGAACATGACATGGACACTCGCTATATACACAGATGGAGGACCATGACATGGACACTCATTATATACACAGATGGAGGACCATGACATGGACACTCATTATATACACAGATGGAGGACCATGGCATGGACACTCGCTATATACACAGATGGATGACCATGACATGGACACTCACTATATACTCAGATGGATGACCATGACATGGACACTCACTATATACACAGATGGATGACCATGACATGGACACTCACTATATACTCAGATGGATGACCATGACATGGACATTCACTATATACTCAGATGGATGACCATGACATGGACACTCACTATATACACAGATGGATGACCATGACATGGACACTCCCTATATACCGTACTCAGATGTATGACCATGACATGGACACTCGCTATATACTCAGATGTATGACCATGGCATGGACACTCACTATATACTCAGATGGAGGACCATGACATGGACACTCACTATATACCCAGATGTATGACCATGGCATGGACACTCACTATATACTCAGATGGATGACCATGGCATGGACACTCACTATATACACAGATGGATGACCATGGCATGGACACTCACTATATACACAGATGGAGGACCATGACATGGACACTCACTATATACTCAGATGTATGACCATGGCATGGACACTCGCTATATACATAGATGGAGGACCATGACATGGACACTCACTATATACACAGATGGAGGACCATGACATGGACACTCCCTATATACACAGATGGAGGACCATGACATGGACACTCACTATATACTCAGATGGAGGACCATGACATGGACACTCACTATATACTCAGATGTATGACCATGACATGGACACTCGCTATATACATAGATGGAGGACCATAACATGGACACTCGCTATATACACAGATGGAGGACCATGGCATGGACACTCACTATATACTCAGATGTATGACCATGGCATGGACACTCAGTATATACTCAGATGGAGGACCATGACATGGACACTCACTATATACACAGATGGATGACCATGGCATGGACACTCACTATATACTCAGATGTATGACCATGGCATGGACACTCAGTATATACTCAGATGGAGGAACATGACATGGACACTCGCTATATACACAGATGGAGGACCATGACATGGACACTCATTATATACACAGATGGAGGACCATGACATGGACACTCACTATATACACAGATGGAGGACCATGGCATGGACACTCACTATATACACAGATGGAGGACCATGACATGGACACTCAGTATATACACAGATGGATGACCATGGCATGGACACTCACTATATACACAGATGGAGGACCATGACATGGACACTCACTATATACACAGATGGAGGACCATGACATGGACACTCACTATATACACAGATGGATGACCATGACATGGACACTCACTATATACACAGATGGAGGACCATGACATGAATACTCACTATATACATAGATGGAGGACCATGACATGGACACTCACTATATACACAGAGGGATGACCATGACATGGACACTCACTATATACTCAGATGGAGGACCATGACATAGACACTCACTATATACACAGAGGGATGACCATGACATGGACACTCACTATATACTCAGATGGAGGACCATGACATAGACACTCACTATATACACAGAGGGATGACCATGACATGGACACTCACTATATACACAGATGGATGACCATGACATGGACACTCACTATATACTCAGAGGGATGACCATGACATAGACACACTATACAGGATATCCAGGTGGTATGGCTGCTGTACTGCAGATCTGGTTAGTAAATTCAGGCGAATTGTGTGTCCTTCTCTTGGTTTCATGACTGGAATCTCCATGTGAAGTGAGAGTTAATTGCTCTTCATACCTTCTGACTTCTCTGGTTACACAAGGAGGACAAACAGCCGACTAAGACTTGGCTCCAGTTCAGGATATTTGGGTGCAGATTGTGGCTTTGAGCGGCTGCTCTCTGGAACATCCTTTCCTTGGATGAAGGATTCTTCCACCCACTGAAAATATCTTGCTGACTCAGAAGAAGTAATATGGGCTTTTCCCAGGCCACATACGCAGACAAGGCCTTGCCACAGATGACGGCCATGCTGGTTCCTGGCCAATGTATCTTTACTATGCTTCCCCGGAGTAAAAAACTCATCCAAATATTTCTTCTTTTTACTAATAATGACAATATTCACAGGAAAAAGGTTTTTTTTTTTTTTTTTTATTTCCTGACAAGGAAGACCAGTGTTATTTCTAGAGTATAACTCATTCAATTCTGAAGTTCAATGTCATGAATTTGCTTCTTCAGTTACAGAATTATCATTAGAATTATTCTTTCAAGTGATAGAAGGAAAGTCCACACAATATCCTCCTGATACTCTAATAAATAACAATGTTAACGCCTTTTTGACGCTTTTGTTTGAGTCCATAGCCTGGCTGTAGGCAGGTGTAGGTGAAGGTGTGGCACTGTGGCATTTCTTCAGACTGGCAGGAGCCCATTGAGGAATAATTATCTCCTGACCTGGACTACAGGCAGCCATCTTGGAGAGGATGGCAATCCTATTGGATGCCAAAGTTCCTTGAGATTTGGGCAGCCATCTTGACAGAGGATTCTTTAAATAGTGGAATACTGCTTCATTCAGAGTGCCCCCGCTGTGGGATAGGGACAGGGGCCCCGCTGGATAGGGAGAGAACAGGAGGGGCGTTAGGGGGAGGAACCTGACAAGAAGGGAAAGGGTTCTCCTACACGGTGTCCCTACTGCTGGCTTCTGAGAACACTCCATTGGCAGCCGGATTTCAGTGGGGACTTTTGGGGGTCGCGGTGTGACTCCTCCCTCCAGGGGAAGTGCTCCTCTGGTGTCCTGTCATCTGTATGTATCATAAGATGCCCCAAACCTGCCTTAGGAACAGTCATGACTTTATCTGGCAGAAGAACTGTACAGTGTACTATGTATGTGGTACCATTGCTGGACCTGCCTTGGATGTGTCTTTCTACAACATATACGCAGTGCGCCGGGTCCTCGCAGGTCTCAGGCTGGGTGCACACTGCTGTAAATTCGTGCATTTGTGTAGCACATTTTTTTTGCATATTTTTAAAATAGTTACAGTATGTGACAAAAGTAAGTACACCCCTCAGTGACATTTGTGTAAATCTTTTCTTCTATCTTTTCATGTGACAACACTGAAGAAATGACACTTGTCTACAATGTAAAGTAGTGAGTGTACAGCTTGTATAACAGTGTAAATTTACTGTCCCCTCAAAATAACTCAACACAGCCATTAATGTCTAAACCGCTGGCAACAAAAGTCAGTACACCCCTAAGTGAAAATCTCCAAATTGGGCCCAAAGTGTCAATATTTTGTGTGGCCACCATTATTTTCCAGCACTGCCTTAACCCTCTTGGGCATGGAGGTCACCAGAGCTTCACAGGTTGTCACTGGAGTCCTCTTCCCCTCCCCCATGATGACATCACAGAGCTGGTGGATGTTAGAGACCTTGCGCTCCTCCACCTTCCATTTGAGGATGTCCCACAGATGATCAATAGGGTTTAGGTCTGGAGACATGCTTGGCCAGTCCATCACCTTTACCCTCAGCTTCTTTAGTAAGGCAGTGGTGGTCTTGGAGGTGTGTTTGGGGTGGTTATCATGTTGGAATACTGCCCTGCGGTCCAGTCTCTGAAGGGAGGGGATCATGCTCTGCTTCAGTATGTCACAGTACATGTTGGCATTCATGGTCCCCTCAATGATCTGTAGCCCCCCCAGTGCCGGCAGCACTCATGCAGCCCCAGACCATGACACTCCCACCACCATGCTTGACTGTAGACAAGACACACTTGTCTTTGTCCTCCTCACCTGGTTGCCCCCACACACGCTTGTCACCATCTGAACCAAATACGTTTATCTTGGTCTCATCAGACCACAGGACATGGTTCCAGTAATCCATGTCCTTAGTCTGCTTGTCTTCAGCAAACTGTTTGCGGACTTTCTTGTACATCATCTTTAGAAGAGGCTTCCTTCTGGGATGACAGCCATGCAGACCAATTTGATGCAGTGTGCGGCGTATGGTCTGAGCACTGACAGGCTGACCCCCCACCCCTACAACCTCTGCAGCAATGCTGGCAGCACTCATATGTCTATTTCCCAAAGACAACCTCTGGATATGATGCTGAGCACGTGACCTCAACTCCTTTGGTGGACCATGGCGAGGCCTGTTCTGAGTGGAACCTGTCCTGTTATACCGCTTTATGGTCTTGGCCACCGTGCTGCAGATCAGTTTCAGGGTCTTGCCAATCTTCTTATAGCCTAGGCCAGTGATGGCAAACCTTGGCACTCCAGATGTTTTGGAACTACATTTCTCATGATGCTCAACTACACTTCAGAGTGCATGCGCAACATGGGAAATGTAGTTCCAAAACATCTGGGGTGCCAAGGTTTGCCATCACTGGCCTAGGCCATCTTTATGTAGAGCAACAATTCTTTTTTTCAGATCCTCAGAGAGTTCTTTGCCATGAGGTGCCATGTTGTACTTCCAGTGACCAGTATGAGAGAGTGAGAGCGATAACACCAAATTTAACACACCTGCTCCCCATTCACACCTGAGACCTTGTAACACTAACGAGTCACATGACACCGAGGAGGGAAAATGGCGAATTGGGCCCAATTTGGAGATTTTCACTTAGGGGTGTACTGACTTTTGTTGCCAGCGGTTTAGACATTAATGGCTGTGTGTTGAGTTATTTTGAGGGGACAGTAAATTTACACTGTTATACAAGCTGTACACTCACTACTTTACATTGTAGACAAGTGTCATTTCTTCAGTGTTGTCACATGAAAAGATAGAAGAAAAAATTTACACAAATGGGACTGAGGGGTGTACTTACTTTTGTCAGATACTATAAATAATTAGTCTGTTTGAAAAAAAACAGACCAACCAATGCATTTTTGATGCGTTTATTTGTAGAAAGAGGAGACGGGTTGAACACAAAATCCTGCCAAAAACACACCAGAATCGCATGTACCTGCGTTTTTTGTGCACTTTTCAGGTGCTCCTGTTGAAGTCAATGTTGAAAAAAAAAACGCATTGTGCGGCACAAAGAGAAGCACCTGCAGCTTTTCAAACATCGTAGTGCTCCATGTTGCATTGATGTGAGCGGCACCATAGAGAATGTGGTGCATTGCAGCGTGATGGCATTCGCAGGGAAAAGCGCACCGTGTGAATGGGGGCCTCGGGGGACACTGATTGGACCCCAGCTACATGAGGTCAGTGACATCTCATAGTCATTTACAGAGGAATAGAATGGAAGGTGTAAATCCGGCAATCCCAGAGTCCTTATTATTTATTTATTCAATTTCCGGTAATTCTGTTATTAGGATCTCAGGAATTGCATTTGGGAGAACTCCGGGGGTAGTCTGATAATCCAGAACATTTCATATCCTCTCTGTACATGTTTACCAAATCCATCCAAAACCAGCTGCCAGGACAGGTTTTCACCCTTTGAGGTTTAGCAAGCAGCTGCTTCCCTGAGGGATCTGAGAAGCTTCTCTGGATTAGAAGAATTAGAAATCTTCAGTTCTCAGACACCATCAATGTGTGTGATGGCCCTTTCTTGGGCGTATCTGACGGCCCTTTCTGGGGAGTATCTGATGGTCTTTTCTGGGGAGTATCTGATGGTCTTTTCTGGGGAGTATCTTATGGCCATTTCTAAGGAGTATCTGATGGCCATTTCTGGGGAGTATCTGATGGCCCTTTCTGGGAGTATCTGATGGTCTTTTCTGGGGAGTATCTAATGGCCATTTCTAAGGAGTATCTGATGGCCATTTCAGGGGGGTATCTGATGGCCCTTTCTGGGGAATATCTGATGGCCATTTCTGGGGAGTATCTGATGGCCATTTCTGGGGAGTATCTGATGGCCATTTCTGGGGAGTATCTGATGGCCCTTTCTGGGGAGTATCTGATGGCCATTTCTGGGGAGTATCTGATGGCCATTTCTGGGGAGTATCTGGTGGTCATTTCTGAGGAGTATCTGGTGGTCATTACTGGGGAGTATCTGATGGCCATTTCTGGGGAGTATCTGATGGTCATTTCTGAGGAGTATCTGATGGTCATTTCTGGGGAGTATCTGATGGTCATTTCTGGGGAGTATCTGATGGTCATTTCTGGGGAGTATCTGATGGTCATTTCTGGGGAGTATCTGATGGCCATTTCTGGGGAGTATCTGATGGCCATTTCTGGGGAGTATCTGATGGCCATTTCTGGGGAGTATCTGATGGTCATTTCTGAGGAGTATCTGATGGTCATTTCTGGGGAGTATCTGATGGCCATTTCTGGGGAGTATCTGATGGTCATTTCTGAGGAGTATCTGATGGTCATTTCTGGGGAGTATCTGATGGTCATTTCTGGGGAGTATCTGATGGCCATTTCTGGGGAGTATCTGATGGTCATTTCTGGGGAGTATCTGATGGTCATTTCTGAGGAGTATCTGATGGTCATTTCTGGGGAGTATCTGATGGTCATTTCTGGGGAGTATCTGATGGTCATTTCTGGGGAGTATCTGATGGTCATTTCTGGGGAGTATCTGATGGCCATTTCTGGGGAGTATCTGATGGACATTTCTGGGGAGTATCTGATGGCCATTCCTCATGTGAAGGGCGACCAATCCACCATGCCTCATGTTACTCCAATATCTAGGAGGACACATGGTCACACACAACAAGAATGAAGATCTGCAGGTTGGAGGATTGTTCTGAGAGTTAGTTTATACATTTTAAAAACAGACAGCCAGGAAATCAGCATTTTCACAAGGAGCTCAGCAATGGCCCCCACATTCTTTCTCAGTACGGGTAAATGAAAGGATAGCTAACCCTACAAACAGAAATATCATCTATCGCCGCTTTAGATGTGGTGGCTACATTTGTTTTCTTTTTCAGGCTAATACTATTTCCAATAAGTACAGAAAACATCTGTGGATCCTGCCTGAAAAGCAGTGTCTTATCTTTAATCTGCGATTACCATTGACCCCCATATAAAGAAGATAAATAGAGAAAGACGTGTGTGAGTCCAGCCTTCGTGACAACCATGACCTGTGCAGTCAGTGAGCATTGTCACCCTCTCACAGGAAGTGTTACTGGCAGGATCACCAGGTGAAACTAAAGAAAAAAGCTAGAAGAAAGAAAACTAATGCAGCCATCACATTCAACATAAATATTGATGATCAAAACCTGAGTTTTCATTTCCCCAAAATTTCTGTAAAAATCAGCAAATTTGGGGGAAAGTTAAACATTTTGGCAAAATACATTAGGGTCACTAGGGGTGACAAAATAAAGAGGGATTCTGGTGGGTTTTAGGAGTGCAAAGAGCATTAAATATCTCCTGAGAATTAGAGAAACAACTTTATATTATTCTGGACCGATTCTTGTGCCGGAAATACTAACCCTAATGATAACCCTGACCCCCTAATCATAATCCTGACCCCCTAATCATAACCCTGACCCCCTAATGATAACCCTGACCCCCTAATCATAATCCTGACCCCCTAATCATAACCCTGACCCCCTAATGATGACCCTGACCCCCTAATCATAACCCTGACCCCCTAATCATAACCCTGACCCCCTAATGATGACCCTGACCCCCTAATCATAACCCTGACCCCCTAATCAGAACCCTGACCCCCTAATCATAACCCTGACCCCCTAATGATGACCCTGACCCCCTAATCATAATCCTGACCCCCTAATCATAACCCTGACCCCCTAATGATGACCCTGACCCCCTAATCATAACCCTGACCCCCTAATCATAACCCTGACCCCCTAATGATGACCCTGACCCCCTAATCATAATCCTGACCCCCTAATCATAACCCTGACCCCCTAATGATGACCCTGACCCCCTAATCATAACTCTGACCCCCTAATCATAACCCTGACCCCCTAATGATGACCCTGACCCCCTAATCATAACCCTGACCCCCTAATCAGAACCCTGACCCCCTAATGATGACCCTGACCCCCTAATCATAACCCTGACCCCCTAATGATAACCCTGACCCCCTAATCAGAACCCTGACCCCCTAATCATAACCCTGACCCCCTAATGATGACCCTGACCCCCTAATCATAACCCTGACCCCCTAATAATAACCCTGACCCCCTAATGATGACCCTGACCCCCTAATCATAACCCTGACCCCCTAATCAGAACCCTGACCCCATAATCATAACCCTGACCCCCTAATGATGACCCTCACCCCCTAATCATAACCCTGACCCCCTAATCATAACCCTGACCCCCTAATGATGACCCTGACCCCCTAATCATAACCCTGACCCCTTAATCAGAACCCTGACCCCCTAATGATGACCCTGACCCCCTAATCATAACCCTGACCCCCTAATCATAACCCTGACCCCCTAATGATGACCCTGACCCCCTAATCATAACCCTGACCCCCTAATCAGAACCCTGACCCCCTAATGATGACCCTGACCCCCTAATCATAACCCTGACCCCCTAATCAGAACCCTGACCCCCTAGTGATGACCCTGACCCCCTAATCATAACCCTGACCCCCTAATCAGAACCCTGACCCCCTAATCATAACCCTGACCCCCTAATGATGACCCTGACCCCCTAATCATAACCCTGACCCCCTAATGATAACCCTGACCCCCTAATGATGACCCTGACCCCCTAATGATAACCCTAACCCCCTAATCATAACCCTGACCCCCTAATCAGAACCCTGACCCCCTAATGATAACCCTAACCCCCTAATCATAACCCTGACCCCCTAATCAGAACCCTGACCCCCTAATCAGAACCCTGACCCCCTAATGATGACCCTGACCCCCTAATCATAACCCTGACCCCCTAATGATGACCCTGACCCCCTAATCATAACCCTGACCCCCTAATCAGAACCCTGACCCCCTAATCAGAACCCTGACCCCCTAATGATGACCCTGACCCCCTAATCATAACCCTGACCCCCTAATAAGAACCCTGACCCCCTAATGATAACCCTGACCCCCTAATGATGACCCTGACCCCCTAATGATAACCCTAACCCCCTAATCATAACCCTGACCCCCTAATCATAACCCTGACCCCCTAATCAGAACCCTGACCCCCTAATGATAACCCTAACCCCCTAATCAGAACCCTGACCCCCTAATCATAACCCTGACCCCCTAATCATAACCCTGACCCCCTAATCATAACCCTAACCCTAATGATAACCCTGACCCCCTAACCCTAATCATAACCCTGACCCCCTAATCATAACCCTGACCCCCTAATCATTACCCTGACCCCCTAATCATAACCCTGACCCCCTAATCATAACCCTAACCCTAATGATAACCCTGACCCCCTAATCATAACCCTGACCCCCTAACCCTAATGATGACCCTGACCCCCTAATCCTAATCATAACCCTGACCCCCTAACCCTAATCATAACCCTGACCTCCTAATCCTAATCATAACCCTGACCCCCTAACCCTAATCATAACCCTGACCCCCTAACCCTAATCATCACCCTGAGCCCCTAATCATAACCCTGACCCCCTAACCTTAATCATAACCCTGACCCCCTAATCATAACCCTGACCCCCTAATCATAACCTTGACCCCCTAATCATAACCCTGACCCCCTAATCATAACCCTGACACCCTAACCCTAATCATAACCCTGACCCCCTAATCATAAGCCTGACCCCCTAATGATGACCCTGACCCCCTAATCATAACCCTGACCCCCTAATCAGAACCCTGACCCCCTAATGATAACCCTGACCCCCTAATGATGACCCTGACCCCCTAATGATAACCCTAACCCCCTAATCATAACCCTGACCCCCTAATCATAACCCTGACCCCCTAATCAGAACCCTGACCCCCTAATGATAACCCTAACCCCCTAATCAGAACCCTGACCCCCTAATCAGAACCCTGACCCCCTAATCATAACCCTGACCCCCTAATCATAACCCTAACCCTAATGATAACCCTGACCCCCTAACCCTAATCATAACCCTGACCCCCTAATCATAACCCTGACCCCCTAATCATTACCCTGACCCCCTAATCATAACCCTGACCCCCTAATCATAACCCTAACCCTAATGATAACCCTGACCCCCTAATCATAACCCTGACCCCCTAACCATGATAACCCTGATCCCCTAACCCTAATGATGACCCTGACCCCCTAATCCTAATCATAACCCTGACCCCCTAACCCTAATCATAACCCTGACCTCCTAATCCTAATCATAACCCTGACCCCCTAACCCTAATCATAACCCTGACCCCCTAACCCTAATCATCACCCTGACCCCCTAATCATAACCCTGACCCCCTAACCTTAATCATAACCCTGACCCCCTAATCATAACCCTGACCCCCTAATCATAACCTTGACCCCCTAATCATAACCCTGACCCCCTAACCCTAATCATAACCCTGACCCCCTAACCCTAATCATAACCCTGACCCCCTAATCATAACCCTGACCCCCTAATCATAACCCTGACCCCCTAATCATAACCCTGACCCCCTAAGCCTAATGATGACCTTGACCCCCTAATCCTAACCCCAACCCTAATGATGACCCTGACCCCCTAATCATAACCCTGACCCCTAATCATAACCCTGACCCCCTAACCATAATGATAACCCTGACCCCCTAATCATAACCCTAACCCTAATGATAACCCTGACCCCCAACCCTAATCATAACCCTGACCCCCTAACCCTAATCATACTCCTGACACCCTAACCCTAATGATGATAACCCTGACCCCCTAATCATTACCCTGACCCCCTAATCATAACCCTGACCCCCTAATGATAACCCTGCCCCCTAACCCTAATGATAACCCTGACCCCCTAATCATAACCCTAAGCCTAATGATAACCCTGACCCGTAATCATAACCCTGACCCCCTAATCATAACCCTAACCCTAATGATAACCCTGACCCCTAATCATAACCCTGACCCCCTAAAAATAACCCTGCCCCCGTAACCCTAATCATAACCCTGACCCCCTAATCATAACCCCAACCCTAATCATAACCCTGACCCCCTAATCATAACCCTGACCCCCTAACCCTAATCATACTCCTGACACCCTAACCCTAATGATGATAATCCTGACCCCCTAATCATAACCCTGACCCCCTAATGATAACCCTGCCCCCCCTAACCCTAATGATAACCCTGACCCCCTAATCATAACCCTGACCCCCTAATCATAACCCTAACCCTAATGATAACCCTGACCCCCTAATCATAACCCTGACCCCCTAATCATAAACCTAACCCTAATGATAACCCTGACCCCCTAATCATAACCCTGACCCCCTAATCATAACCCTGACCCCCAACCCTAATCAGAACCCTGACCCCCTAATCATAACCCTGACCCTCTAATGATAACCCTGACCCCCTAATCATAACCCTGACCCCCTAACCCTAATGATGACCCTGACCCCCCTAACCCTAATCACAACCCTGACCCCCTAACCCTAATCACAACCCTGACCCCCTAACCCGAATCATAACCCTGACCCCTAACCTTCGTCATAACCCTGACCCCCTAACCCTAATGATAACCCTGACCCCCTAATCATAACCCTGACCCCCTAATCATAACCCTAACCCTAATGATAACCCTGACCCCCTAATCATAACCCTGACCCCCAAGCCTAATCATAACCCTGACCCCCTAATCATAACCCTGACCCCCTAATGATGACCCTGACCCCCTAATGATGACCCTGACCCCCTAATGATAACCCTAACCCCCTAATCATAACCCTGACCCCCTAATCATAACCCTGACCCCCTAATCAGAACCCTGACCCCCTAATGATAACCCTAACCCCCTAATCATAACCCTGACCCCCTAATCAGAACCCTGACCCCTAATCAGAACCCTGACCCCCTAACCTTAATCATAACCCTGACCCCCTAATCATAACCCTGACCCCCTAATCATAACCCTGACCCCCTAACCTTAATCATAACCCTGACCCCCTAATCATAACCCTGACCCCCTAATCATAACCCTAACCCTAATGATAACCCTGACCCCCTAACCCTAATCATAACCCTGACCCCCTAATCATAACCCTGACCCCCTAATCATTACCCTGACCCCCTAATCATAACCCTGACCCCCTAACCCTAATGATAACCCTGACCCCCTAATCATAACCCTAACCCTAATGATGACCCTGACCCCCTAATCATAACCCTAACCCTAATGATAACCCTGACCCCCTAATCATAACCCTGACCCCCAACCCTAATCATAACCCTGACCCTCTAATGATAACCCTGACCCCCTAATCATAACCCTGACCCCCTAACCATGATAACCCTGATCCCCTAACCCTAATGATGACCCTGACCCCCTAATCCTAATCATAACCCTGACCCCCTAACCCTAATCATAACCCTGACCTCCTAATCCTAATCATAACCCTGACCCCCTAACCCTAATCATAACCCTGACCCCCTAATCATAACCCTGACCCCCTAACCTTAATCATAACCCTGACCCCCTAATCATAACCCTGACCCCCTAATCATAACCTTGACCCCCTAATCATAACCCTGACCCCCTAACCCTAATCATAACCCTGACCCCCTAATCATAACCCTGACCCATTAATCATAACCCTAAGCCTAATGATGACCTTGACCCCCCAATCATAACCCTGACCCCCTAATCATAACCCCAACCCTAATGATGACCCTGACCCCCTAATCATAACCCTGACCCCTAATCATAACAATGACCCCCTAACCCTAATGATAACCCTGACCCCCTAATCATAACCCTAACCCTAATCATAACCCTGACCCCCTAACCCTAATCATACTCCTGACACCCTAACCCTAATGATGATAACCCTGACCCCCTAATCATTACCCTGACCCCCTAATCATAACCCTGACCCCCTAATCATAACCCTGATCCCCTAACCCTAATGATAACCCTGACCCCCTAATCATAACCCTGACCCTAATGATAACCCTGACCCCTAATCATAACCCTGACCCCCTAACCCTAATCATAACCCTGACCCCCTAATCATAACCCTGACCCCCTAACCCTAATCATAACCCTGACCTCCTAATCCTAATCATAACCCTGACCCCCTAACCCTAATCATCACCCTGACCCCCTAACCCTAATCATAACCCTGACCCCCTAACCCTAATCATAACCCTGACCCCCTAATCATAACCCTGACCCCCTAACCTTAATCATAACCCTGACCCCCTAATCATAACCCTGACCCCCTAATCATAACCTTGACCCCCTAATCATAACCCTGACCCCCTAACCCTAATCATAACCCTGACCCCCTAATCATAACCCTGACCCATTAATCATAACCCTAAGCCTAATGATGACCTTGACCCCCCAATCATAACCCTGACCCCCTAATCATAACCCCAACCCTAATGATGACAACTGACCCCCTAATCATAACCCTGACCCCTAATCATAACAATGACCCCCTAACCCTAATGATAACCCTGACCCCCTAATCATAACCCTAACCCTAATCATAACCCTGACCCCCTAACCCTAATCATACTCCTGACACCCTAACCCTAATGATGATAACCCTGACCCCCTAATCATTACCCTGACCCCCTAATCATAACCCTGACCCCCTAATCATAACCCTGACCCCCTAACCCTAATCATAACCCTGACCCCCTAATCATAACCCTAACCCTAATGATAACCCTGACCCCTAATCATAACCCTGACCCCCTAATAATAACCCTGCCCCCCTAACCCTAATCATAACCCTGACCCCCTAATCATAACCCCAACCCTAATGATGACCCTGACCCCCTAATCATAACCCTGACCCCCTAATCATAACCCTGCCCCCCTAACCCTAATGATGACCCTGACCCCCTAATCATAACCCTGACCCCCTAATCATAAACCTAACCCTAATGATAACCCTGACCCCCTAATCATAACCCTGACCCCCTAATCATAACCCTGACCCCCTAATCATAACCCTGACCCTCTAATGATAACCCTGACCCCCTAATCATAACCCTGACCCCCTAATCATAACCCTGACCCTCTAATGATAACCCTGACCCCCTAATCATAACCCTGACCCCCTAACCCTGATAACCCAGATCCCCTAACCCTAATGATGACCCTGACCCCCTAATCCTAATCATAACCCTGACCCCCTAACCCTAATCACAACCCTGACCCCCTAACCCTAATCATAACCCTGACCCCTAACCCTCATCATAACCCTGACCCCCTAACCCTCATCATAACCCTGACCCCCTAACCCTAATGATAACCCTGACCCCCTAACCCTAATGATAACCCTAACCCCCTAACCCTAATCATAACCCTGACCCCCAAACCATAATCCTAACCCTGACCCCCTAACCCTAATGATAATCCTGACCCCCTAACCATAATCCTAACCCTGACCCCCTAACCCTAATGATAACCCTGACCCCCTAACCCTAATCATAACCCTGACCCCCTAACCCTAATCATAACCCTGACCCCCAAACCATAATCCTAACCCTGACCCCCTAACCCTAATGATAACCCTGACCCCCTAACCATAATCCTAACCCTGACCCCCTAACCCTCATCATAACCCTGATCCCCCATCATAACCCTGACCCCCTAACCCTAATAATAACCCTGACCCCCTAATCCTAATCATACTCCTGACACCCTAACCCTCATCATAACCCTGACCCCCTAACCCTAATCATACTCCTGACCCCCTAACCCTCATCATAACCCTGACCCCCTAACCCTAATGATGACCCTGACCCCCTAACCTTCATCATAACCCTGACCCCCTAACCCTCATCATAACCCTGACCCCCTAACCCTAATGATAACCCTGACCCCCTAACCCTAATGATAACCCTAACCCCCTAACCCTAATCATAACCCTGACCCCCAAACCATAATCCTAACCCTGACCCCCTAACCCTAATGATAACCCTGACCCCCTAACCATAATCCTAACCCTGACCCCCTAACCCTAATGATAACCCTGACCCCCTAACCCTAATCATAACCCTGACCCCCTAACCCTAATCATAACCCTGACCCCCAAACCATAATCCTAACCCTGACCCCCTAACCCTAATGATAACCCTGACCCCCTAACCATAATCCTAACCCTGACCCCCTAACCCTCATCATAACCCTGATCCCCCATCATAACCCTGACCCCCTAACCATAATCCTAACCCTGACCCCCTAACCCTCATCATAACCCTGATCCCCCATCATAACCCTGACCCCCTAACCCTAATAATAACCCTGACCCCCTAATCCTAATCATACTCCTGACACCCTAACCCTCATCATAACCCTGACCCCCTAACCCCAATCATACTCCTGACCCCCTAACCCTCATCATAACCCTGACCCCCTAACCCCAATCATACTCCTGACCCCCTAACCCTCATCATAACCCTGACCCCCTAACCCCAATCATACTCCTGACCCCCTAACCTTCATCATAACCCTGACCCCCTAACCCTATTTATAACCCTGACCCCCTAACCCTAATGTTGACCATGACCCCCTAACCCTAATCATAACCCTGACCCCCAACCCTAATCATAACCCTGACCCCCTAACCCTAATCATAACCCTGACCCCCAACCCTAATCATAACCCTGACCCCCTAACCCTAATCATAACCCTGACCCCCTAACCCTAATTATAACTCTGACCCCCTAACCCTAATGATAACCCGGACCCCCTAACCCTAATTATAACTCTGACCCCCTAACCCTAATGATAACCCGGACCCCCTAACCCTAATTATAACCTTGACCCCCTAACCCTAATGATAACCCGGACCCCCTAACCCTAATTATAACCTTGACCCCCTAATCATAACCCTGACCCCCTAACCCTAATGATAACCCAGACCCCCTACTCATAACGCTGACCCCCTAACCTTCATCATAACTCTGACCCCCTAACCCTAATAATAACCCTGACCCTAGAATTAACTCTAATAGTAACCCTAATTCAAACCCTTGTACTAACCCTAGTCATAACCCTGACCCCCATTACTAGCCCCAATTGTACCCCCTAACCCTAATGATACCCCTGACCCTAGTACTAACCCTAATTGTAACCCTAAACCCCAAACCCTAAAATTAAAAACCCTGCCCCCCCCTAACCCTAATGATAACCCTGACCCCTAACCCTAATCATAACCCTGACCCCCTAACCCTAATCATAACCCTAACCCCCTAACCCTAATCATAACCCTGACCCTAGAATTAACTCTAATAGTAACCCTAATTCAAACCCTTTGTCAGAGTCCTGGATGTGAGGCCGAATTGCAGAGGGGGCGCCCCTTGCGGCTAAGTGCAGCGTAACCCTGGGAGTGAGACAGGGAGTACGATGCCCAAAGGTGCACGGGTTGCCAGAGCGCTGTTGCTGAGTAGCAGATAGCAGGGAGCTGCTGGGGTGCGCTGGTAAGGTTGAAGGGCAACTGTGCAAGGAGGGATTCCAGGTATGGAGCCGTGGAGCAACCGGGAGCGGAGTCAGAGCCAGGCCAATGGTCATTCAGCACAGGAATCAGTCCAAGGTGAGGTACAGCAGGATAATCAGGAACAGAGAAGGTAGCCGAGCCGGGGGTCAAACACAGGAGGACGATCAAGGTACAGATGCGGAGCCACAGAATAGTCAGGTCCAAGCCGGGGTCAATGCAGGCGGAATACTGGAGCAGTCAGGCAAGCCGAATAGTAACAGGAAGCAGATATCACAACAGGAACAAGGAACACAGGAACAAGGAACACAGGAAGCTGATGATAATCCAGCAACCAGCATGCACCAGCAGCAGGCTTAAATAGGCAGAAGGGCGCCACCATGCGGAATACTGGCAGAATTACCCGTCCTACGGTTATCACCCTGACAGTGCCCCCCCCCCCCCCCCCCCCCAGGGGCAGCCTCCGGATGCCCAATCTGGCCCATTTTTCAGGGTATCGGGATTGAAATCTCTGCAACAGTCTAGGGGCATGAATGTTATCTGCTGGTTCCCAAGAATTATCTTCTACAGAGTAACCTTTCCATTTAACAAGAAATTGAACAGTCCTACCTCTCCGACGGCAGTCCAGAATGGCTTCTACTTCGTATTCTGTTTCATTGTCCACCAAGATTGGAGGGGCCGGAGCTTCTTCTCTCCCTGGAAAAGGACTGGAGACAACAGATTTTAATAAAGAAACATGGAATACTGGGTGGATTTTATAGGAACTTGGTAAAGGCAATTCAAATGCCACTAGGTTAATTTCCTTCTTAATTGTGAATGGACCGATAAACCTTGGTCCTAACTTCCGGGAGGGGCAAGGAAGCTTAAGATTTATTGAGGAAAGCCACACTCTATCTCCAACCTTAAAGACGGGAACTCTCCTCCCCTTGTCATAATGTTTTTTATAATTCTTTTGGGCCTTCTGCATAGTTGCCTGGAGAGTTAGGTAATTAGCCTGAATGGCATTTATCCTGTCCTGGACTGCGGGGACTGAGGTCTCTGGTATAACATTAGGCAAGAATGAGGGATGGAAACCGTAGTTGGCCCAGAAAGGTGACTGATTGGTGGAAGCATGGATTGAGTTGTTGTATGCAAACTCCGCACACGGGAGTAGCAAGGACCAGTCGTCCTGGGAGAAGGAGCAGAAGCAACGTAAGTACTGTTCTAAAGTTTGATTAGTTCTTTCAGTTTGGCCGTTGCTTTGAGGATGGTAAGCTGAAGATAGGCACACTTTAATGGAAAGCATTTTGCAGAGCTCCTTCCAGAACCTAGAGGTGAATTGCACCCCTCTGTCGGACACAATGTTGCTCGGTAGGCCGTGAAGTCTGACTATCTCCTTTATGAAGATCTTCGCTGTGTCAGCAGCAGATGGTGTACCCATCATGGGCAAGAAATGCGCCATCTTGGACAGGCGGTCAACGGCTACCAAGATGGTTGTAAATTTCTAGGAGGGTGGTAACTCTACTATGAAATCCATAGATATTTCTTTCCATGGTTGCTCCGGCACAGGCAATGGACGTAGTAGACCCCAAGATCTGACGTTAGACCCCTTGTTACGTTGACAAATGGTGCAGGAACTGACATATTCCCTGCAGTCAGGCTTCAGAGTGGGCCACCAAAAAGATCGTTGAACAAGCTCCAAAGTCTTTCATACCCCGAAGTGACCAGCAAGTTGGTGGTCATGTAAAGTCTTTAGGACCTGGGCTCTGGCTTGCTGCGGAACAAAAATTTTGTTCTGATACCAAAGAAAACCTTCCTGGTTTCCTTAAAGACAGTGCTTCTGGTTCAGAGCATTGGTAAGAAGCTTGTTTCAGTGAGGAACTCAGGTCGGTTTGAATCTTGAGGAAATTCTGTGGAGACAATATAGTGCTAGGAGTAATTTCTTCAGGAGTGTCAGGAAACATCCGGGACAAGGCATCGGCCTTCCCGTTCTTAGACCCCGGGCGGAAGGAGATATGAAAATTGAATCTGGCAAAAAACAAGGCCCATCGAGCTTATCGGGGTCTCAATCGTTTAGCAGTGCGAAGATACTCCAGGTTTCTGTGATCCGTGAATATCATGATGGGATGCTGAGCACCTTCAAGGAGGTACCGCCATTCCTCCAGGGCAGTTTTAATAGCCAAGAGCTCTCGATCTCCCACATCATAATTCCTTTCAGACGGACTCATCTTCCACGAGGAGAAGGCCACAGGATGGAGTAACGACTTAGAACCCTGACGTTGGGATAAGACTGCCCCTGTGGCAACTTCAGAGGCGTCAACCTCTAAGATGTAAGGGAGGGCCGGATCAGGATGTTGCAGGATAGGTGCGGAGGTAAAGAGGGATTTGAGCTTATCAAAAGCTGATTGGGCTTCTGAAGACCACAGGAACCGAGTATGTAAACGGGTAACTTGGGTGATTGGTGAGATGATGGAGGAAAAGTTCTTTATAAACCTCCTATAAAAGTTTGCAAACCCCACAAATCTTTGTACTCCCTTTTTTATCCGATGGAGTTGGCCAGTCCAAGATTGCCTGTACCTTTTGCGGGTCCATGGCAACACCACCAGTTGAGATAATTAGCCCCAGGAATTGTATTGACTCCTTTTCAAAATCACACTTCTCTGCTTTTACATAGAGTTTGTGCTTACGTAGAGTGTGCAGAACTGTCCTTACATGTGTACGATGGAGCTCCAGGGTGGTTGAAAATATCAGGATATCATCCAGGTAGATGATGACGAAGTAATCCAGAAATTCTCGAAAGATATCGTTTACGAAATGTTGGAATGTGGCCGGGGCGTTGCACAATCCAAATGGCATCACTAAGTACTCGAAATGTCCAAAGCGAGTTCTAAATGCTGTCTTCCATTCGTCACCCTCTCGGATGCGAACGAGATTGTAGGCTCCTCGAAGGTCAAGCTTAGTAAATATTCAGGCAGTACGGAGTCTCTGGAAAAGTTCCGTAACTAGAGGAAGAGGGTAACGTTTTTTTATAGTGATTTTATTGAGCTCCCTGTAATCCACACATGGTCTTAGGGATTTGTCCCTTTTTTC
Source organism: Aquarana catesbeiana (assembly GCF_042186555.1). Lineage (NCBI taxonomy): Eukaryota > Metazoa > Chordata > Amphibia > Anura > Ranidae > Aquarana > Aquarana catesbeiana. The sequence continues at coordinate 322,934,368 of NC_133332.1, read as the reverse complement.
GACAAAAAAGATTCCGGCTCCAGCAGGAGAAGAGGAGGAACGGATGAAGCCTTTCTCCAGGTTTTCATCAATGTATTGTCGCAATGTTCCTAGTTCCATCTCCGAGAGGGGGAATATGCAACCAAATGGGATTTCGGCTCCTGAGAGTAATTCAATTGGACAATCGTATGACCGGTGTGGTGGCAGGACATCAGCCTTTTTCTTGTCAAAGACATCTGCAAACTCCTGGTAGGCCGGTGGAATACTCTGGTTGTTGACAGGTACAGGTTGAACTGACAGGCAACTGGCTACATTACTGGTTTCAGGGGCAAGACAGTGCTGTAGGCAATAAGGTGAAGTGAATGAAATTTCTTTCCTGATCCAGTTGATCTGGGGGTTGTGGGCTTGGAGCCATGGGGTACCCAAGATGACGGGGAACATAGGTGAGCTTAGAATGTCGAAACGTATGAATTCCTGATGACCATCAGGAGTAGTAACCAAAAGAGGAGCGGTCTCTTGTGTCACGGGACCGGAACTAGGCAGGGTGCCATCAGCCAGGAGAACTTCCAATCTACGGTTCTTGGGAAGTAGGGCCAGACCGAGCTTTAGTGCTAAGTCCAAGTCCAAGAAACAACTGCATGCCCCGGAGTCGACTATGGCCTGAAGCTGAACCCCCTTGTTGGCCAACTGTAGCGTGATGGAAAGGATAAGGTGAGAAGTGGAAGTTCCGGACATCTGGAAGTACACTGGAGAGTTCTTGGGTACCTTGCTGGGCCTTATGGGGCAGTTGCTCAGGAAATGTCCCTTTCGGCCACAATATAGACAGAGATTGGCTTGACGCCGACGCTGTTTTTCCTCAGGAGTCAGTGCGGATCGCACCAAACCAACAGGCATAGCGCCGATCTCTGGTACCAGCACCTTGGGAGTCTGAGAACGTTCAGCCTGGTGCTCCCGAAGGCGTCTATCCAACTGGATGGATAGTTGAATGAGCCCCTCGAGGGTAGCAGGGATGCCGACCCTGGCCAACTCGTCCTTAAGGGATTCAGAAAGCCCCAGGCGAAACTGATATTTCAACGCAGCCTCATTCCAGTCTGTATCGGCAGACCACCGGTGGAAGTCCACAGTATAGTCTTCCACCGGGCGCCGTTTCTGTTGAAGAGAATGCAGAGCAGCCTCAGCGGTGGCTGTACGCTGGGGGTCTTCTTACAATTGCGACAAGGCCGTAAAGAACGTTTCCACTGAACTAGTAGCTGGGTCCTTCTGTTCCCATAACCTGTGGGCCCATGCCTGGGGTTCATTGGTCAGCAGGGAGATAAGAAAGCCAACTTTGACAGTCTCAGTGGAAAAGGTATGGGGTTGCAGAGCCAGATATAACAGGCAGGCATTCTTGAAGGATCTGAATTTCTGCCGGTCTCCAGAGAAAGGTTCAGGGGTAGGTACCCGCAGTTCTGGGGGCAAAGTCAGTACTGAAGAGGCCGTAGCAGGGAGATTGGTGGAGGAAGAACCAGGATCCAAAAAGGCAGATGGTAGCATAAAATGTTGGAGTTTTCCTTCTAATTGAAGGTATCTTTCCTGAAGAACTTGGACCACTCGTGTAAGGGTAGCGGCCTATTGGCATAAAGTCTCTATTGGGGACGCACCCCCGCCGGCCTCATTCATGGCTGGATTATACTGTCAGAGTCCTGGATGTGAGGCCGAATTGCAGAGGGGGCGCCCCTTGCGGCTAAGTGCAGCGTAACCCTGGGAGTGAGACAGGGAGTACGATGCCCAAAGGTGCACGGGTTGCCAGAGCGCTGTTGCTGAGTAGCAGATAGCAGGGAGCTGCTGGGGTGCGCTGGTAAGGTTGTAGGGACAACTGTGCAAGGAGGGATTCCAGGTATGGAGCCGTGGAGCAACCGGGAGCGGAGTCAGAGCCAGGCCAATGGTCATTCAGCACAGGAATCAGTCCAAGGTGAGGTACAGCAGGATAATCAGGAACAGAGAAGGTAGCCGAGCCGGGGGTCAAACACAGGAGGACGATCAAGGTACAGATGCGGAGCCACAGAATAGTCAGGTCCAAGCCGGGGTCAATGCAGGCGGAATACTGGAGCAGTCAGGCAAGCCGAATAGTAACAGGAAGAAGATACCACAACAGGAACAAGGAACACAGGAACAAGGAACACAGGAACAAGGAACACAGGAAGCTGATGATAATCCAGCAACCAGCATGCACCAGCAGCAGGCTTAAATAGGCAGAAGGGCGCCACCATGAGGAATACTGGCAGAATTACCCGTCCTACGGTTATCACCCTGACACCCTTGTACTAACCCTAGTCATAACCCTGACCCCCATTACTAGCCCCAATTGTACCCCCTAACCCTAATGATAACCCTGACCCTAGTACTAACCCTAATTGTAACCCTAAACCCCAAACCCTAAAATTAAAAACCCTGACCCCCTAACCCTAATCATAACCCTGACCCCTAACCCTAATCATAACCCTGACCCCCTAATCCTAATGATGACCCTGACCCCCTAACCTTCATCATAACCCTGACCCCCTAACCCTATTTATAACCCTGACCCCCTAACCCTATTTATAACCCTGACCCCCTAACCCTAATGTTGACCCTGACCCCCTAACCCTAATAACCCTGACCCCCTAACCCTAATTATAACACTGACCCCCTAACCTTAATGATAACCGTAACCCTAATCATAACCCTGACCCCCAAAACATAATCATAACCCTGGCCCCCTAACCCTAATCATAACCCTGACCCCCAAAACATAATCATAACCCTGACCCCCTAACCCTAATGATAACCCGGACCCCCTAACCCTAATTATAACTCTGACCCCTAACCCTAATCATAACCCTGACCCCCTAACCCTAATGATAACCCTGACCCCCTAACCCTAATTACAACTCTGACCCCCTAACCCTAATGATAACCCTGACCCCCTAACCCTAATTATAACTCTGACCCCCTAACTCTAATCATAACCCTGACCCTAGAATTAACTCTAATAGTAACCCTAATTCAAACCCTTGTACTAACCCTAGTCATAACCCTGACCCCCATTACTAGCCCCAATTGTACCCCCTAACCCTAATGATAACCCTGACCCTAGTACTAATCCTAATTGTAAACCTAAACCCCAAACCCTAAAATTAAGAACCCTGACCTCCCTAACCCTAATGATAACCCTGACCCCTAACCCTAATCATAACCCTGACCCCCTAACCCTAATTCTAACCCTGACCCCCTAACCATAATGATAACCCTGACCCAATAACCCTAATCATAACTCTGACCCCTAACTCTAATCATAACCCTGACCCCCTAACCCTAATGATAACCCTGACCCCCTAACCCTAATCATAACCCTGACCCCCTAACCCTAATTATAACTCTGACCCCTAACCCTAATCATAACCCTGCCCCCCTAACCCTAATCATAACCCTGACCCCCTAACCCTAATGATAACCCTGACCCCCTAACCCTAATCATAACCCTGACCCCCTAACCCTAATTATAACTCTGACCCCCTAACCCTAATTAAAACCTGGCCCCCTAACCCTAATCATAACCCTGACCCCCAAAACATAATCATAACCCTGACCCCCTAACCCTAATGATAACCCTGACCCCCTAACCCTAATTATAACTCTGACTCCCTAACCCTAATCATAACCCTGACCCCCTAACCCTTATCATAACCCTGACCCCCTAACCCTAATGATAACCCTGACCCCCTTACCCTAATTACAACTCTGACCCCCTAACCCTAATTATAACTCTGACCCCCTAACTCTAATCATAACCCTGACCCTAGAATTAACTCTAATAGTAACCCTAATTCAAACCCTTGTACTAACCCTAGTCATAACCCTGACCCCCATTACTAGCCCCAATTGTACCCCCTAACCCTAATGATAACCCTGACCCTAGTACTAATCCTAATTGTAACCCTAAACCCCAAACCCTAAAATTAAAAACCCTGACCTCCCTAACCCTAATGATAACCCTGACCCCTAACCCTAATCATAACCCTGACCCCCTAACCCTAATCACAACCCTGACCCCCTAACCATAATGATAACCCTGACCCCTAACCCTAATCATAACCCTGACCCCCTAACCCTAATCATAACCCTGACCCCCTAACCCTAATTCTAACCCTGACCCCCTAACCATAATGATAACCCTGACCCAATAACCCTAATCATAACTCTGACCCCTAACCCTAATCATAACCCTGCCCCCCTAACCCTAATCATAACCCTGACCCCCTAACCCTAATGATAACCCGGACCCCCTAACCTTTATCATAACCCTGACCTCCTAACCCTAATCATAACCCTGACCCTAGAATTAACTCTAATAGTAACCCTACTTCAAACCCTTGTACTAATCCTAGTCATAACCCTGACCCCCATTACTAGCCCCAATTGTACCCCCTAACCCTAATGATACCCCTGACCCTAGTACTAACCATAATTGTAACCCTAAACCCCAAACCCTAAAATTAAAAACCCTGACCCCCCTAACCCTAATGATAACCCTGACCCCTAACCCTAATCATAACCCTGACACCCTAACCCTAATCATAACCCTGACCCCCAAACCACAATCATAACCCTGACCCCCTAACCCTAATCAAACCCTGACCCCTAACCCTAATCATAACCCTGACCCCCTAACCCTAATTCGAACCCTGACCCCCTAACCATAATGATAACCCTGACCCCCTAACCCTAATCATAACCGTGACTCCCTAACCCTAATCATAACTCTGACCCCTAACCCTAATCATAACCCTGACCCCCTAACCCTAATGATAACCCTGACCCCCTAACCCTAATGATAACCCTGACCCCTAACCCTAATCATAACCCTGGTCCCCTTACCCTAATGATAACCCTGACCCCCTAACCCTAATGATAACCCTGACCCCTAAGCCTAATGATAACTTTGACTCCCTAACTCTAATCATAACCCTGACCCTAGAATTAACTCTAATAGTAACCCTAATTCAAACCCTTGTACTAACCCTAGTCATAACCCTGACCCCCATTCCTAGCCCCAATTGTACCCTCTAACCCTAATGATAACCCTGACCCTAGTACTAACCCTAATTGTAACACTAAACCCCTTACCCTATTGCTAACTCTGATAGTACCCTAATTCCAACCCTAGCACTAACCTTAATAACAACCCTGACCCTAGTACTAACCCTAATGATAGCCCTAGTACTAACCCCAACTGTGACCCTGACCCTAGTACTAACCTTAAGAATTACCCTGACCCTAACCTTTACCCCCAACCCTATTATTACCTCTAATAGTAACCCCAGTACTAACTCCAATTGGAATCCTAACCATAATGATAACCCCCTAGCTGTATTGATAACCCTTATCCTAGTACTAATTCTAGTGGTAACCCTTATCCTAGTACTAATCCTAGTGGTAAACCTTATCCTAGTACTAGTCCTAGTGGTAACCCTTATCCTAGTACTAGTCCTAGTGGTAACACTTATCCTTGTACTAGTCTTAGTGGTAACCCTTATCCTAATACTAGTCCTAATGGTAACCTTTATCCTTGTACTAGTCTTAGTGGTAACCCTTATCCTAGTATTAATCCTAGTGGTAACCCTTATCCTGTACTAAACCTAGTGGTAACCCTTATCCTAGTACTAATTCTAGTGGTAACCCTTATCCTAGTACTAATTCTAGTGGTAACCCATATCCTAGTACTAATCCTAGTGGTAACCCTTATCCTAGTACTAATCCTAGTGGTAACACTTATCCTAGTACTAATCCTAGTGGTAACCCTTATCCAGGTACTAAACCTAGTGGTAACACTTATCCTAGTACTAATCCTAGTGGTAACCCTTATCCTAGTACTAATCCTAGTGGTAACCCTTAACCTTGCTAGTACTAGTCTTAGTGGTAACCCTTATCCTAGTATTAATCCTAGTGGTAACCCTTATCCTGTACTAAACCTAGTGGTAACCCTTATCCTAGTACTAATCCTACTGGTAACCCTTATCCTAGTACTAATCCTACTGGTAACCCTTATCCTAGTACTAATCCTAGTGGCAACCCTTATTCTAGTACTAATCCTAGTGGTAACCCTTATCCTAGTACTAATTCTAGTGGTAACCCTTATCCTAGTACTAATCCTAGTGGTAACCCTTATCCTAGTACTAATCCTGGTGGTAATCCTTATCCTAGTACTAATTCTGGTGGTAACCCTTATCCTAGTACTAATTCTAGTGGTAACCCTTATCCTAGTACTAATTCTAGTGGTAACCCATATCCTAGTACTAATCCTAGTGGTAACCCTTATCCTAGTACTAATCCTAGTGGTAACACTTATCCTAGTACTAATCCTAGTGGTAACCCTTATCCAGGTACTAAACCTAGTGGTAACACTTATCCTAGTACTAATCCTAGTGGTAACCCTTATCCTAGTACTAATCCTAGTGGTAACCCTTAACCTTGCTAGTACTAGTCTTAGTGGTAACCCTTATCCTAGTATTAATCCTAGTGGTAACCCTTATCCTGTACTAAACCTAGTGGTAACCCTTATCCTAGTACTAATCCTACTGGTAACCCTTATCCTAGTACTAACCCTACTGGTAACCCTTATCCTAGTACTAATCCTAGTGGCAACCCTTATTCTAGTACTAATCCTAGTGGTAACCCTTATCCTAGTACTAATTCTAGTGGTAACCCTTATCCTAGTACTAATCCTAGTGGTAAACCTTATCCTAGTACTAATCCTAGTGGTAACCCTTATCCTAGTACTAATCCTGGTGGTAACCCTTATCCTAGTACTAATCCTACTGGTAACCCTTATCCTAGTACTAATCCCAGTGGCAACCCTTAACCTAGTACTAATCCTAGTGGTAACCCTTATCCTAGTACTAATCCTAGTGGTAACCCTTATCCTATTACTAATCCTGGTGGTAACCCTTATCCTAGTACTAATTCTAGTGCTAACCCTTATCCTAGTACTAATCCTAGTGGAAACCCTTATCCTAGTACTAATCCTAGTGGTAACCCTTATCCTAGTACTAGTCCTAGTGGTAAACCTTATCCTAGTACTAGTCCTAGTTGTGACCCTTATCCTAGTACTAATCCTAGTGGTAAACCTTATCCTAGTACTAGTCTTAGTGGTAACCCTTATCCTAGTACTAGTCCTAGTGATAACCCTTATCCTAGTACTAGTCCTAGTGGTAACCCTTATCCTTGTACTAGTCTTAGTGGTAACCCTTATCCTAGTATTAATCCTAGTTGTAACCCTTATCCTGTACCAAACCTAGTGGTAACCCTTATCCTAGTACCAATCCTACTGGTAACCCTTATCCTAGCACTAATCCTACTGGTAACCCTTATCCTAGTACTAATCCTAGTGGTAACCCTTATCCTAGTACTAATTCTAGTGGTAACCCATATCCTAGTACTAATCCTAGTAGTAATCCTTATCCTAGTACTAATCCTAGTGGTAACCCTTATCCTAGTACTAATCCTAGTGGTAACCCTTATCCTAGTACTAATCCTGGTGGTAACCCTTATCCTAGTACTAATTCTAGTGGTAACCCTTATCCTAGTTAATCCTGGTGGTAACCCTTATCCTAGTAATAATTCTAGTGGTAACCCTTATCCTAGTACTAATCCTAGTGGTAACCCTTATCCTAGTACTAGTCCTATTGGTAAACCTTATCCTAGTACTAGTCCTAGTGGTAACCCTTATCCTAGTACTAGTCCTAGTGTTAAACCTTATTCTAGTACTAGTCCTAGTGGTAACCCTTATCCTAGTACTAGTCCTAGTGGTAACCCTTATCCTAGTACTAGTCTTAGTGGTAACCCTTATCCTAGTATTAATCCTAGTGGTAACCCTTATCCTGTACTAGACCTAGTGGTAACCCTTATCCTAGTACCAATCCTACTGGTAGCCCTTATCCTAGTACTAATCCTAGTGGTAAACCTTATCCTCGTACTAATCCTAGTGGTAACCCTTATCTAATCCTAGTGGTAACCCTTATCCTAGTATTAATCCTAGTGGTAACCATTATCCTAGTACTAATCCTAGTGGTAACCCTTATCCTAGTACTAATCCTAGTGGTAACCCTTATCCTAGTACTAGTCCTAGTGGTAACCCTTATCCTAGTACTAGTCCTAATGGTAACCCTTATCCTAGTACTAGTCCTAGTTGTAACCCTTATCCTATTACTAGTCCTAGTGGTAACCCTTATCCTAGTACTAGTCCTAGTGGTAACCCTTATCCTAGTACTAATTCTAGTGGTAACCCTTATCCTAGTACTAGTCTTAGTGGTAACCCTTATCTTAGCACTAATCCTAGTGGCAACCCTTATCCTAGTACTAATCCTAGTGGTAACCCTTATCCTAGTACTAATCCTAGTGGTAACCCTTATCTAATCCTAGTGGTAACCCTTATCTTAGTACTAATCCTAGTGGTAACCCTTATCCTAGTACTAATCCTAGTGGTAACTCTTATCCTAGTACTAGGCCTAGTGGTAACCCTTATCTAATCCCAGTGGTAACCCTTATCCTAGTACTAATCCTAGTGGTAACCCTTATCCTAGTACTAATCCTAGTGGTAAACCTTATCCTAGTACTAATCCAAGTGGTAACCCTTATCCTAGTCCTAGTCCTAGTGGTAACCCCTATCCTAGTACTAATCCTGGTGGTAACCCTTATCCTAGTACTAGTCCTAGTGGTAACCCTTATCCTAGTACTAGTCCTAGTGGTAACCCTTATCCTAGTACTAATCCTAGTGGTAACCCTTATCCTAGTACTAGTCCTAGTGGTAACCCTTATCCTAGTACTAGTCCTAGTGGTAACCCTTATCCTAGTACTAATCCTAGTGGTAACCCTTATCCTAGTACTAATCCTAGTGGTAACCCTTATCCTAGTACTAGTCCTAGTGGTAACCCTTATCCTAGTACTAATCCTGATGATGGTTTGGGGGTCGGTTGGGTGATATCGGCCTCTGGTTCCTCCATGTGGCACTTCTTGGTGAAATTGGCTTCAGACACTCAGTGCCCTAATCTGGGACACTCTGTGATGTGTCACGTGGCCTCGGTAGTCAATGTGATCCACAAAGGGTGATCATTACTGTAGAGCCCAATTTGCGGAGACTTCATTTGCGAATACATCATGGAACATAAACAGCTGTGACACTTTTTAACTAAAATCTTTGTTGTTCAAATTTGTTCCATCTCAGTGCTGCTGATTTCCTACAGTCTCTTTCAGCCACTTCCAGTCTACATACACTCACTTCTGTGACTACAGGGAACAACGTCTGCACACTGTGTGTCAGCACCTCTGCTTGTAGTTTCTGGTTGCATGTGACAGGGTGACAACCCTGGAGCACAAAGGCAGAGTGTTGTCACCCTATAACAGGAAGTGCCCAAACAAGCACATCCATGGCAGGACCACCGGGGGAGGGAATTTAGAGAGATTGAAAACAATTTCTGATTTGAGATTGGTGATCTGCCTAGACTGAGGATTGGGTGTAGGTTGTCCATCATTACATTATATACACATACACGTCCAGGTGGACAGTCCATGGATCTCTGAGCGCTTGGAACCAATGATCTGCACATTGATCTGAGGGTCCTCAGCGGAGAGAAGAACCGGGAGAAGCTTAAGGGAGGAAGGAATGAAGAAGCTGAAGGAGGCACATCCGAGGGTCCTCAGCGGAAGGAAGAACCTGGAGAAGGGAGGAAGGAAGGAAGAAGCTGAAGGAGGCACATCCGAGGGTCCTCAGCGGAAGAAAGAAACGGGAGAAGGGAGGAAGGAAGGAAGAAGCTGAAGGAGGCACATCCGAGGGTCCTCAGCGGAAGAAAGAAACGGGAGAAGGGAGGAAGGAAGGAAGAAGCTGAAGGAGGCACATCTGAGGGTCCTCAGCGGAAGAAAGAAATGGGAGAAGGGAGGAAGGAAGGAAGAAGCTGAAGGAAGCACATCTGTGGGTCCTCAGCAGAAGGAAGAACTGGAAGAAGCTGAAGGGAGGAAGGAAGGAAGAAGCTGAAGGAAGCACATCTGAGGGTCCTCAGCGGAAGGAAGAACCGGGAGAAGTAGAAGGTGAGGAAGGAAGGAAGAAGCTGAAGGAAGCACATCTGAGGGTCCTCAGCGGAAGGAAGAACCGGGAGAAGTAGAAGGGGAGGAAGGAAGGAAGAAGCTGAAGGAAGCACATCTGAGGGTCCTCAGTGGAGGGAAGAACCGGGAGAAGCAGAAGGGAGGAAGGTAGGAAGAAGCTGAAGGAAGCACATCTGAGGGTCCTCAGTGGAGGGAAGAACCGGGAGAAGCAGAAGGGAGGAAGGTAGGAAGAAGCTGAAGGAGGCACATCTGAGGGTCCTCAGGGGAAAAAGAACCGGGAGAAGCAGAAGGAAGGAAGGGAGGAAGGAAGAAGCTGAAGTAAGTACATCTGAGGGTCCTCCGCGAAAGGAAAAACTGGGAGAAGCAGAAGGGAGGAAGGAAGGAAGAAGCTGACGGAAGCACATCTGAGGGTCCTCAGCGGAAGGAAGAACCTGGAGAAGGGAGGAAGGAAGGAAGAAGCTGAAGGAGGCACATCCGAGGGTCCTCAGCGGAAGAAAGAAACGGGAGAAGGGAGGAAGGAAGGAAGAAGCTGAAGGAGGCACATCCGAGGGTCCTCAGCGGAAGAAAGAAATGGGAGAAGGGAGGAAGGAAGGAAGAAGCTGAAGGAGGCACATCTGAGGGTCCTCAGCGGAAGAAAGAAATGGGAGAAGGGAGGAAGGAAGGAAGAAGCTGAAGGAAGCACATCTGTGGGTCCTCAGCATAAGGAAGAACTGGAAGAAGCTGAAGGGAGGAAGGAAGGAAGAAGCTGAAGGAAGCACATCTGAGGGTCCTCAGCGGAAGGAAGAACCGGGAGAAGTAGAAGGTGAGGAAGGAAGGAAGAAGCTGAAGGAAGCACATCTGAGGGTCCTCAGCGGAAGGAAGAACCGGGAGAAGTAGAAGGTGAGGAAGGAAGGAAGAAGCTGAAGGAAGCACATCTGAGGGTCCTCAGTGGAGGGAAGAACCGGGAGAAGCAGAAGGGAAGAAGGTAGGAAGAAGCTGAAGGAAGCACATCTGAGGGTCCTCAGTGGAGGGAAGAACCGGGAGAAGCAGAAGGGAGGAAGGTAGGAAGAAGCTGAAGGAAGCACATCTGAGGGTCCTCAGTGGAGGGAAGAACCGGGAGAAGCAGAAGGGAAGAAGGTAGGAAGAAGCTGAAGGAGGCACATCTGAGGGTCCTCAGGGGAAAAAGAACCGGGAGAAGCAGAAGGAAGGAAGGGAGGAAGGAAGAAGCTGAAGTAAGTACATCTGAGGGTCCTCCGCGAAAGGAAAAACTGGGAGAAGCAGAAGGGAGGAAGGAAGGAAGAAGCTGACGGAAGCACATCTGAGGGTCCTCAGCGGAAGGAAGAACCTGGAGAAGGGAGGAAGGAAGGAAGAAGCTGAAGGAGGCACATCTGAGGGTCCTCAGCGGGAGGAAAAAACGGGAGAAGCGGAAGAGAGGAAGGAAGAAGCTGAAGGAAGCAAATCAGAGGGTCCTCAGCGGAAGGAAGAACTGGGAAAAGTGGAAGGGAGGAAGGAAAGAAGGAGCTGACAGAAGCACATCTGAGGGTCCTCAGTGGAAGGATGAACTGGGAGAAGCAGAAGGGAGGAAGGAAGGAAGGAAGGAAGGAAGGAAGGAAGGAAGGAAGGAAGGAAGGAAGGAAGGAAGGAAGGAAGGAAGGAAGGAAGGAAGGAAGGAAGGAAGGAAGAAGCTGACGGAAGCACATCTGAGGGTCCTCAGCGGAAGGATGAACAGGGATTCATTCTCACCAGATGGACATTTCTAGACACCTAATGACTGAATATCGTACAATTCACTCTGCGATCAATTGCGTTCAGTTTAGAATTCTGTCCAGGGAAAGACGCTGGAGGACCCGATTGGGGAAGCCGTGAACTCTGTTTCTATGTCTCAGATCATTTCTCTGCGAATAGATATCTGAAATTCAGAAATACGGCCTTCAGATTGGTTCATGAAAGCATCCCCGTCCCATCTCTGGATGTCCATGATATACACTCACCGGCCTCTTTATTAGGTTCACCTTGCTAGTAGTGAGTTGGACCCCCATTATTAGGAGCACCTTGCTAGTACTGGGTTAGACCCCCTTTATTAGGAACACCTGGTTGGACCCCCCGTTATTAGGTCCCCCTTGCTAGTAGTTGGTTGGTCCCCCTTTATTAGGACCCCCTTGCTAGTAGTGGGTTAGACCCCCTTTATTAGGTCCACCTTGCTAGTAGCGGGTTAGACCCCCTTTATTAGGACCCCCTTGCTAGTAGCGGGTTGGACCCCCTTTATTAGGTCCCCCTTGCTGGTAGCGGGTTAGACCCCCTTTATTAGGGCCCCCTTGCTAGTAGCGGGTTGGACCCCCTTTATTAGGTGCCCCTTGCTAGTAGCGGGTTGGACCCCTTTATTAGGTCCCCCCTTGCTAGTAGCGGGTTGGACCCCCTTAATTGGGTCCCCCTTGCTAGTAGCTGGTTGGACCCCCTTTATTAGGTCCCCCTTGCTAGTAGCTGGTTGGACCCCCTTTATTAGGTCCCCCTTGCTAGTAGCGGGTTGGACCCCCTTAATTGGGTCCCCCTTGCTAGTAGCTGGTTGGACCCCCTTTATTAGGTCCCCCTTGCTAGTAGCTGGTTGGACCCCCTTTATTGGGTCCCCCTTGCTAGTACCGGGTTGGACCCCTTTATTAGGTCCCCCTTGCTAGTAGCGGGTTGGACCCCCTTAATTGGGTCCCCCTTGCTAGTAGCTGGTTGGACCCCCTTTATTAGGTCCCCCTTGCTAGTAGTGGATTGGACCCCCTTTATTGGGTCCCCCTTGCTAGTAGCGGGTTGGACCCCCTTTATTGGGTCCCCCTTGCTAGTAGCGGGTTGGACTCCCTTTATTGGGTCCCCCTTACTAGTAGCAGGTTGGACTCCCTTTATTAGGTCCCCCTTGCTAGTAGTGGATTGGACCCCCTTTATTGGGTCCCCCTTGCTAGTAGCTGGTTGGACCCCCTTTATTAGGTCCCCCTTGCTAGTAGCAGGTTGGACTCCCTTTATTAGGTCCCCCTTGCTAGTAGCGGGTTGGACCCCCTTTATTAGGTCCCCCTTGCTAGTAGCGGGTTGGACCCCCTTTATTAGGTCCCCCTTGCTAGTAGCGGGTTGGACCCCCTTTATTGGGTCCCCCTTGCTAGTAGCGGGTTGGACTCCCTTTATTAGGTCCCCTTGCTAGTAGTGGATTGGACCCCCTTTATTGGGTCCCCCTTGCTAGTAGCGGGTTGGACCCCCTTTATTGGGTCCCCCTTGCTAGTAGCGGGTTGGACCCCCTTTATTGGGTCCCCCTTGCTAGTAGCGGGTTGGACTCCCTTTATTGGGTCCCCCTTGCTAGTAGCGGGTTGGACCCCCTTTATTAGGTCCCCCTTGCTAGTAGCGGGTTGGACTCCCTTTATTGGGTCCCCCTTGCTAGTAGCGGGTTGGACCCCCTTTATTAGGCCCCCCTTGCTAGTAGTGGATTGGACCCCCTTTATTGGGTCCCCCTTGCTAGTAGTGGATTGGACCCCCTTTATTGGGTCCCCCTTGCTAGTAGCGGGTTGGACTCCCTTTATTGAGTCCCCCTTGCTAGTAGTGGGTTGGACCCCCTTTATTAGGTCCCCCTTGCTAGTAGCGGGTTGGACCCCCTTTATTAGGTCCCCCTTGCTAGTAGCGGTTTGGACCCCCTTTATTAGGTCCCCCTTGCTAGTAGCGGGTTGGACTCCCTTTATTGGGTCCCCCTTGCTAGTAGCGGGTTGGACCCCCTTTATTAGGTCCCCCTTGCTAGTAGCGGGTTGGACTCCCTTTATTGGGTCCCCCTTGCTAGTAGCGGGTTGGACCCCCTTTATTAGGTCCCCCTTGCTAGTAGCGGGTTGGACTCCCTTTATTGGGTCCCCCTTGCTAGTAGCGGGTTGGACCCCCTTTATTAGGTCCCCCTTGCTAGTAGCGGGTTGGACCCCCTTTATTAGGTCCCCCTTGCTAGTAGCGGGTTGGACCCCCTTTATTAGGTCCCCCTTGCTAGTAGCAGATTGGACCCCCTTTATTAGGTCCCCCTTGCTAGTAGCAGGTTGGACCCCCTTTATTAGGTCCCCCTTGCTAGTAGCAGGTTGGACCCCCTTTATTAGGTCCCCCTTGCTAGTAGCAGATTGGACCCCCTTTATTAGGTCCCCCTTGCTAGTAGAGGGTGGAGCCCCTTTATTAGGTCCCCCTTGCTAGTAGAGGGTGGAGCCCCTTTATTAGGTCCCCCTTGCTAGTAGCGGGTTGGACCCCCTTTATTAGGTCCCCCTTGCTAGTAGAGGGTGGAGCCCCTTTGGCCTTCATTCTTGGTGGCATAGATACAACAAGGTGTTGGAAACGTTCCTCAGAGATTTGTCAGCTGCACATCCATGATGCCAATCTCCCGTTCCACCACATCCCAAAGGTGCATCCATCCTTTTATGTTGTTTACTCCAAATTCAGACCCCACCATCTGAATGTCGGAGATGAAATCCAGACTCATCAGACCAGACAACGTTTTTCCAATCTTCTATTGTCCAATTTTGGTGATCCTGTGCCAATTGTATCCTCAGTTTCCTGTTCTTATCTGACAGGAGTGGCACCCGGTGTGGTCTTCTGCTGCTGTAGCCCATCTGCTTCAAGGTTGGATGTGTTGTGTGTTCAGAGATGGTATTCTGCATACCTTGGATGTAACGAGAGGTGATTGGAGTTACTGTTACATAGTTACATAGAAGGTGAGGTTGAAAAAAGACACAAGTCCATCAAGTCCAACCTATGTGTGTGATTATGTGTTGTCTTTCTATCATCTGGAACCAGTCTGCCCATTCTCCTCTGACCTCAAGACATTTTCCTCCACACAACTGCCGCTCACTGGTCGTCTTCACCACATCTAGTTGTCGAAATGCATTGAGTTGCTGCCATGTGATTGGCTGATTAGCAATTCATGTTACCAAACAACTGAACAGGTGTACCTAATAAAGTGTCCGGTGAGTGTATATACAGTTCATAGGGGGCTCAGATCCTACAAGGTCTTCTCCTGGTGGTGTCCTCCTGACTTCACACAGAGGATCTGGATATTTGGTGACCTTCCTATGAATCTTCCAGGTTTTTGGGGGCTCCTTCCTGGAGGTGACCTCTTCTAGGGAGACAATCCTACAGCCAACGGAACTTCCACCAGCTGATGCGATTCATGTGAAAAACCAATTAAGGAATGAATCGGAAGGTGATGGAAATCAGTCATGGTGCGGAATTTTGGGACTTTTCTTCAGAATTCCAGTTCAGCTTTTTTTCCTTTGGTGAAGACTTGCAGGAAATGAGCCATTGTTCATCTCCCCACCTTATTGTAGTAAAAAGACCAGGAGCTTGACCTGGGTCAGCTCGGATATTTCCATCTCTCATCTCTCTTTCTGTTTGCCTTTGTCTTAGTAATTCCCAATTTTATCCGGTTGGTCTTCCAATTCCCTAATTGCTATCTGCAGCCGGAACCTTAATCTCCTTTGTTCCTAGAGGGACACCTGGGGGAGGTGTGAGGGGATTTTGGGTGTAGTCAGGTGTGTGGTCTCTGGACATAATGTGACTTTCCGAGGTAATTCATCATGAAGAGCCCACAATGGAGGAGATCAAACGTCGGCTCCAGGTCATCAATGTTCTTCTGCCCGGTGAAGCTGAATAAAGGGAATTGTTTTATTGTAATGACTTGAAAATGTGCCGCCCCAAGTTTACTGTTCAAAATGATTTTACAAGCCCCCCCCCCGAGTGTCCATACCTGAAAAAAGGTCCCTTCACAAGCCCACCGGTGTCCATACCTGAAAAAAGGTCCCTTCACAAGCCCACCGGTGTCCATACCTGAAAAAAGGTCCCTTCACAAGCCCCCCGGTGTCCATACCTGAAAAAAGGTCCCTTCACAGGGTGCCCCCCACCCCCCGGTGTCCATACCTGAAAAAAGGTCCCTTCACAAGCCCCCCGGTGTCCATACCTGAAAAAAGGTCCCTTCACAAGCCCCCCGGTGTCCATACCTGAAAAAAGGTCCCCTTCACAAGGTGCCCCCCACCCCCGGTGTCCATACCTGAAAAAAGGTCCCTTCACAAGCCCACCGGTGTCCATACCTGAAAAAAGGTCCCTTCACAAGCCCCCCGGTGTCCATACCTGAAAAAAGGTCCCTTCACAAGGTGCCCCCCACCCCCCGGTGTCCATACCTGAAAAAATGTCCCTTCACAAGCCCCCCGGTGTCCATACCTGAAAAAAGGTCCCTTCACAAGGTGCCCCCCACCCCCTGGTGTCCATACCTGAAAAAAGGTCCCTTCACAAGGCGCCCCCCAAACCTCGGTGTCCATACCTGAAAAAAGGTCCCTTCACAAGCCCCCTGGTGTCCATACCTGAAAAAAGGTCCCTTCACAAGCCCTCCGGTGTCCATACCTGAAAAAAAGGTCCCTTCACAAGCCCCCCGGTGTCCATACCTGAAAAAAGGTCCCTTCACAAGCCCCCCGCTGTCCATACCTGAAAAAAGGTCCCTTCATAAGCCCCCCGCTGTCCATACCTGAAAAAAGGTCCCTTCACAAGCCCCCCGCTGTCCATACCTGAAAAAAGGTCCCTTCATAAGCCCCCCGCTGTCCATACCTGAAAAAAGGTCCCTTCACAAGCCCCCCGCTGTCCATACCTGAAAAAAGGTCCCTTCACAAGCACCCCAGTGTCCATACCTGAAAAACGGTCCCTTCACAAGGCGCCCCCCATCCCTCGGTGTCCACACAGTATTCAGAATCGCCGTTTTCAGCGATCTGAATACTTTGAAGTGCAAAGGAGAGATCTGGGGTCTAGAATGAATGTAAACATCCCATGTGACAGTAATAGGTGGTGACAGGTCCTCTTTATGGAGGGATGGGGCATAAAGAGGACCTGTCACCTCCTATTATTGTCACATGGGATGTTTACATTCATTCTAGACCCCAGATCTCTCCATAAAGAGGACCTGTCACCTTCTATTACTGTCACATGGGATGTTTACATTCATTCTAGACCCCAGATCTCTCCATAAAGAGGACCTGTCACCGTCTATTACTGTCACATGGGATGTTTACATTCATTATAGACCCCAGATCTCTCCATAAAGAGGACCTGTCACCTCCTATTACTGTCACATGGGATGTTTACATTCATTATAGACCCCAGATCTCTTCATAAAGAGGACCTGTCACCTCCTATTACTGTCACATGGGATGTTTACATTCATTATAGACCCCAGATCTCTCCATAAAGAGGACCTGTCACCATCTATTACTGTCACATGGGATGTTTACATTCATTATAGACCCCAGATCTCTCCATAAAGAGGACCTGTCACCACCTATTACTGTCACATGGGATGTTTACATTCATTATAGACCCCAGATCTCTCCATAAAGAGGACCTGTCACCATCTATTACTGTCACATGGGATGTTTACATTCATTATAGACCCCAGATCTCTCCATAAAGAGGACCCGTCACCTCCTATTACTGTCACATGGGATGTTTACATTCATTATAGACCCCAGATCTCTCCATAAAGAGGACGTGTCACCGACTATTACTGTCACATGGGATGTTTACATTCATTATAGACCCCAGATCTCTCCATAAAGAGGACCTGTCACCACCTATTACTGTCACATGGGATATTTACATTCATTATAGACCCCAGATCTCTCCATAAAGAGGACCTGTCACCTCCTATTACTGTCACATGGGATGTTTACATTCATTATAGACCCCAGATCTCCCCATAAAGAGGACCTGTCACCTCCTATTACTGTCACATGGGATGTTTACATTCATTATAGACCCCAGATCTCTCCATAAAGAGGACCTGTCACCATCTATTACTGTCACATGGGATGTTTACATTCATTATAGACCCCAGATCTCTCCATAAAGAGGACCTGTCACCACCTATTACTGTCACATGGGATGTTTACATTCATTATAGACCCCAGATCTCTCCATAAAGAGGACCTGTCACCTCCTATTACTGTCACATGGGATGTTTACATTCATTATAGACCCCAGATCTCTCCATAAAGAGGACCTGTCACCTCCTATTACTGTCACATGGGATGTTTACATTCATTATAGACCCCAGATCTCTCCATAAAGAGGACCTGTCACCTCCTATTACTGTCACATGGGATGTTTACATTCATTATAGACCCCAGATCTCTCCATAAAGAGGACCTGTCACCTCCTATTACTGTCACATGGAATGTTTACATTCATTCTAGACCCCAGATCTCTCCATAAAGAGGACCTTTCACCTCCTATTACTGTCACATGGGATGTTTACATTCATTATAGACCCCAGATCTCTCCATAAAGAGGACCTGTCACCTCCTATTACTGTCACATGGGATGTTTACATTCATTATAGACCCCAGATCTCTCCATAAAGAGGACCTGTCACCTCCTATTACTGTCACATGGGATGTTTACATTCATTCTAGACCCCAGATCTCTCCATAAAGAGGACCTGTCACCACCTATTACTGTCACATGGGATGTTTACATTCATTATAGACCCCAGATCTCTCCATAAAGAGGACCTGTCACCATCTATTACTGTCACATGGGATGTTTACATTCATTATAGACCCCAGATCTCTCCATAAAGAGGACCTGTCACCTCCTATTACTGTCACATGGGATGTTTACATTCATTATAGACCCCAGATCTCTCCATAAAGAGGACGTGTCACCGACTATTACTGTCACATGGGATGTTTACATTCATTATAGACCCCAGATCTCTCCATAAAGAGGACCTGTCACCTCCTATTACTGTCACATGGGATGTTTACATTCATTATAGACCCCAGATCTCTCCATAAAGAGGACCTGTCACCTCCTATTACTGTCACATGGGATGTTTACATTCATTATAGACCCCAGATCTCCCCATAAAGAGGACCTGTCACCTCCTATTACTGTCACATGGGATGTTTACATTCATTATAGACCCCAGATCTCTCCATAAAGAGGACCTGTCACCATCTATTACTGTCACATGGGATGTTTACATTCATTATAGACCCCAGATCTCTCCATAAAGAGGACCTGTCACCACCTATTACTGTCACATGGGATGTTTACATTCATTATAGACCCCAGATCTCTCCATAAAGAGGACCTGTCACCTCCTATTACTGTCACATGGGATGTTTACATTCATTATAGACCCCAGATCTCTCCATAAAGAGGACCTGTCACCTCCTATTACTGTCACATGGGATGTTTACATTCATTATAGACCCCAGATCTCTCCATAAAGAGGACCTGTCACCTCCTATTACTGTCACATGGAATGTTTACATTCATTCTAGACCCCAGATCTCTCCATAAAGAGGACCTTTCACCTCCTATTACTGTCACATGGGATGTTTACATTCATTATAGACCCCAGATCTCTCCATAAAGAGGACCTGTCACCTCCTATTACTGTCACATGGGATGTTTACATTCATTATAGACCCCAGATCTCTCCATAAAGAGGACCTGTCACCATCTATTACTGTCACACGGGATGTTTACATTCATTATAGACCCCAGATCTCTCCATAAAGAGGACCTGTCACCGTCTATTACTGTCACACGGGATGTTTACATTCATTATAGACCCCAGATCTCTCCATAAAGAGGACCTGTCACCGTCTATTACTGTCACATGGGATGTTTACATTCATTATAGACCCCAGATCTCTCCATAAAGAGGACCTGTCACCGTCTATTACTGTCACATGAGATGCTTACATTCATTATAGACCCCAGATCTCTCCATAAAGAGGACCTGTCACCTCCTATTACTGTCACATGGGATGTTTACATTCATTCTAGACCCCAGATCTCTCCATAAAGAGGACCTGTCACCGTCTATTACTGTCACATGGGATGCTTACATTCATTCTAGACCCCAGATCTCTCCATAAAGAGGACCCGTCACCTCCTATTACTGTCACATGGGATGTTTACATTCATTCTAGACCCCAGATCTCTCCATAAAGAGGACCTGTCACCTCCTATTACTGTCACATGGGATGTTTACATTCATTCTAGACCCCAGATCTCTCCATAAAGAGGACCTGTCACCGTCTATTACTGTCACATGGGATGTTTACATTCATTATAGACCCCAGATCTCTCCATAAAGAGGACCTGTCACCGTCTATTACTGTCACATGGGATGTTTACATTCATTATAGACCCCAGATCTCTCCATAAAGAGGACCTGTCACCACCTATTACTGTCACATGGGATGTTTACATTCATTATAGACCCCAGATCTCTCCATAAAGAGGACCTGTCACCACCTATTACTGTCACATGGGATGTTTACATTCATTATAGACCCCAGATCTCTCCATAAAGAGGACCTGTCACCTCCTATTACTGTCACATGGGATGTTTACATTCATTATAGACCCCAGATCTCTCCATAAAGAGGACCTGTCACCTCCTATTACTTTCACATGGGATGTTTACATTCATTATAGACCCCAGATCTCTCCATAAAGAGGACCTGTCACCACCTATTACTGTCACATGGGATGTTTACATTCATTCTAGACCCCAGATCTCTCCATAAAGAGGACCCGTCACCTCCTATTACTGTCACATGGGATGTTTACATTCATTCTAGACCCCAGATCTCTCCATAAAGAGGACCCGTCACCTCCTATTACTGTCACATGGGATGTTTACATTCATTCTAGACCCCAGATCTCTCCATAAAGAGGACCTGTCACCTCCTATTACTGTCACATGGGATGTTTACATTCATTATAGACCCCAGATCTCTCCATAAAGAGGACCTGTCACCGTCTATTACTGTCACATGGGATGCTTACATTCATTATAGACCCCAGATCTCTCCATAAAGAGGACCTGTCACCTCCTATTACTGTCACATGGGATGTTTACATTCATTATAGACCCCGGATCTCTCCATAAAGAGGACCTGTCACCGTCTATTACTGTCACATGGGATGTTTACATTCATTATAGACCCCAGATCTCTCCATAAAGAGGACCTGTCACCTCCTATTACTGTCACATGGGATGTTTACATTCATTATAGACCCCAGATCTCTCCATAAAGAGGACCTGTCACCGTCTATTACTGTCACATGGGATGTTTACATTCATTCTAGACCCCAGATCTCTCCATAAAGAGGACCTGTCACCTCCTATTACTGTCACATGGGATGTTTACATTCATTCTAGACCCCAGATCTCTCCATAAAGAGGACCTGTCACCACCTATTACTGTCACATGGGATGTTTACATTCATTATAGACCCCAGATCTCTCCATAAAGAGGACCTGTCACCACCTATTACTGTCACATGGGATGTTTACATTCATTATAGACCCCAGATCTCTCTATAAAGAGGACCTGTCACCTCCTATTACTGTCACATGGGATGTTTACATTCATTATAGACCCCAGATCTCTCCATAAAGAGGACCTGTCACCGTCTATTACTGTCACATGGGATGTTTACATTCATTATAGACCCCAGATCTCTCCATAAAGAGGACCTGTCACCTCCTATTACTGTCACATGGGATGTTTACATTCATTCTAGACCCCAGATCTCTCCATAAAGAGGACCTGTCACCACCTATTACTGTCACATGGGATGTTTACATTCATTGTAGACCCCAGATCTCTCCATAAAGAGGACCCGTCACCTCCTATTACTGTCACATGGGATGTTTACATTCATTCTAGACCCCAGATCTCTCCATAAAGAGGACCTGTCACCTCCTATTACTGTCACATGGGATGTTTACATTCATTCTAGACCCCAGATCTCTCCATAAAGAGGACCTGTCACCACCTATTACTGTCACATGGGATGTTTACATTCATTCTAGACCCCAGATCTCTCCATAAAGAGGACCTGTCACCTCCTATTACTGTCACATGGGATGTTTACATTCATTCTAGACCCCAGATCTCTCCATAAAGAGGACCTGTCACCGTCTATTACTGTCACATGGGATGTTTACATTCATTCTAGACCCCAGATCACTCCATTAAGAGGACCTGTCACCTCCTATTACTTTCACATGGGATGTTTACATTCATTCTAGACCCCAGATCTCTCCATAAAGAGGACCTGTCACCGTCTATTACTGTCACATGGGATGTTTACATTCATTATAGACCCCAGATCTCTCCATAAAGAGGACCTGTCACCTCCTATTACTGTCACATGGGATGTTTACATTCATTATAGACCCCAGATCTCTCCATAAAGAGGACCTGTCACCTCCTATTACTGTCACATGGGATGTTTACATTCCTTGTGACAGCAATAAAAGTCATCAATTTTTTTTTTAAACACAATTTATAAATATAAAAATAAATAAAATAAATAAGAAAAAACTTTTTTTTAAAGCGCAGCAAAGAAAACGCATACGGAAGTCGCGCCGCATATGTAAACGGTGTTCAAATCACACATGTGAGGTATCACCGCGATCATCAGAGCGTGAGCAATAATTCTAGCTCTAGACCTCCTCTGTAACTCTAACCTGGTAACCGTAAAAAAAATTGAAAGCATCGCCTATGGAGATTTTTAGGTACTGTAATTTGTCGCCATTCCAAGAGTGCGTGCACTTATAAAGCATGACATGTTTGGTATCTATTTACTCGGCGTAATATCATCTTTCACATTATACAAAAAAATTGGGGTAACTTTACTGTTTGGTTTTTTTTTTTAATTTATGAAAGTGTCCCTTTTCCCAAAAAGTTTTGTTTAAAACACCGCTGCACAAATACCGTGTGACATAAAATGTTGCAACAATCTCCATTTTATTCTCTAGATTGTCTGCTAAATATATATATATAATGTTTGGGGGCTCTAAGTAATTTTCTAGCAAAAAATATGGATTTTAACTTGTAAACACCAAATATCAGACATAGGCCTAGTCATGAAAGGGATAATCTCCTGTCACCTGCTGGGCTTCGGCCACTCATTAAGAGAGTTTAACAAGACTCGTGGCCACTCATTACAATTAGAAGAAAAGAGGTTTAACCTTAAACTACGTAGAGGGTTCTTTACTGTAAGAGCGGTAAGGATGTGGAATTCCCTTCCACAGGCGGTGGTCTCAGCGGTGAGCATTGATAGCTTCAAGAAACTATTAGATAATCACCTGAATGACCGCAATATACAGGATATATAATGTAATACTGACACATAATCACACACATAGGTTGGACTTGATGGACTTGTGTCTTTTTTCAACCTCACCTACTATGTAACTATGTAACTCCAAGGCCAAGATTAGCTTTGTGGATCGTTTCCTGATTATTCTTCGCAGTGGAGAATGTTTCCGATCTGCAGAAATACTGAAGATGACGATTGAAGTTGGGATGGTAAACCCTCTATGAGAACGGAGCGTTTACTTTAAGATGGAGTAAGGCGGGGGAGGGGATGGCCCCGGTTGGCTTTGTGTGGATGGAGGTTGATGGATGGAATTGGCGTGTTATTCGGTCGCTCCGGATCTCACATGTGCTGCTACTGGGATTTCATTGAGTGTAATTTCAGTTGGCGTTATTTTTGGATGCCTTCTCAGAAGAGTTTTCTCACACCTTGGGGTAGCGGAGAAGCCGGTGGAGGAGGACGCGGTTATGTCGACTGAGGGCTTTTCGTTGGGTTTTGGATGCAGTACAGATGCTCCTTAATCTTTATGAAGGAGAGAAGATCTGGCAGTCTGGGCATCCATGGAAAGTGACGTTCTACGGCCTCAGAAATCCTGCCAGTCATACGCCGAAATCTGGAAAGGAGGAGAAGCCGCAGAAATACCGGCGTGTTCTACAAGTGCTGCGCTCGGGGAAAGCGGGGTGGTCACACCAATGGAGGGACACATGTGAGGAGCAGATGGAAACCAGCAAGGCAGAAACACCAAAGACAAGGCTTTGTCCTAGAAAACGGCACCGCGACAATCCCACCAAACGCAACGTCACACAAAAAACTCTCACTTTTATCATTGTAAATACTCGATAAACAGGATGTACTCTATATACCATCCTATGTACGCTATATACCACCCTATGTACTCTATATACCACCCTATGTACTCTATATACCATCCTATGTACGCTACATAATACCCTATGTACTCTATATACCATCCTATGTACTTTATATACCATCCTATGTACTCTATATACCATCCTATGTACTCTATATACCACCCTATATACTCTATATACCATCCTATGTACTCTATATATCATCCTATGTACTCTATATATCATCCTATGTACTCTATATATCATCCTATGTACTCTATATACCACCCTATGTACTCTATATACCACCCTATGTACTCTATATACCATCCTATGTACGCTATATAACACCCTATGTACTCTATATACCATCCTATGTACTTTATATACCATCCTATGTACTCTATATACCATCCTATGTACTCTATATACCACCCTATATACTCTATATACCTTCCTATGTACTCTATATACCATCCTATGTACTCTATATACC
Source organism: Aquarana catesbeiana (assembly GCF_042186555.1). Lineage (NCBI taxonomy): Eukaryota > Metazoa > Chordata > Amphibia > Anura > Ranidae > Aquarana > Aquarana catesbeiana. Next base: position 322,909,780 of record NC_133332.1, on the reverse strand, counting down.
ATCCCATGTACTCTATATACCACCCTATATACTCTATATACCTTCCTATGTACTCTATATACCATCCTATGTACTCTATATACCATCCCATGTACTCTATATACCACCCTATGTACTCTATATACCACCCTATGTACTCTATATACCACCCTATGTACTCTATATACTATCCTATGTACTCTATATACCACCCTATATACTCTATATACCATCCTATGTACTCTATATACCATCCTATGTACGCTACATACCACCCTATGTACTCTATATACCACCCTATGTACTCTATATACTATCCTATGTACTCTATATACCACCCTATATACTCTATATACCATCCTATGTACTCTATATACCATCCTATGTACTCTATATACCACCCTATGTACTCTATATACCATCCTATGTACTCTATATACCACCCTATGTACTCTATATACAATTCTATGTACTCTATATACCATCCTATGTACTCTATATACCATCCTATGTACTCTATATACAATTCTATGTACTCTATATACCATCCTATGTACTCTATATACCATCCTATGTACTCTATATACCACCCTATGTACTCTATATACCATCCTATGTACTCTATATACCACCCTATATACTCTATATACCTTCCTATGTACTCTATATACCATCCTATGTACTCTATATACCACCCTATATACTCTATATACCACCCTAAGTACTCTATATACTGCCCTATTTACCATCCTATGCACCACCCTATGTACTCTATATACCATCCTATGTACTCTATATACAACCCTATGTACTCTATATACCATCCTATGTACTCTATATACCACCCTATGTACTCTATATACCATCCTATGTACTCTATATACCACCCTATGTACTCTATATACCATCCTATGTACTCTATATACCATCCTATGTACTCTATATACAATTCTAGGTACTCTATATACCATCCTATGTACTCTATATACCATGCTATGTACTCTATATACAATTCTATGTACTCTATATACCATCCTATGTACTCTATATACCATCTTATGTACTCTATATACCATCCTATGTACTCTATATACCATCCTATGTACTCTATATACCACCCTATATACTCTATATACCTTCCTATGTACTCTATATACCATTCTATATACCACCCTATATACTCTATATACCTTCCTATGTACTCTATATACCACCCTAAGTACTCTATATACTGCGCTATTTACCATCCTATGCACCACCCTATGTACTCTATATACCATCCTATGTACTCTATATACCATCCTATGTACTCTATATACCACCCTATGTACTCTATATACCATCCCATGTACTCTATATACCACCCTATGTACTTTATATACCACCCTATGTACTCTATATACCACCCTATGTACTCTATATACCACCCTATATACTCTATATACCATCCTATGTACTCTATATACCATCCTATGTACTCTATATACCACCCTATGTACTCTATATACCATCCTATGTACTCTATATACAATTCTATGTACTCTATATACCATCCTATGTACTCTATATATCATCCTATGTATTCTATATACCACCCTATGTACTCTATATACAATTCTATGTACTCTATATACCACCCTATATATTCTATATACCATCCTATGTACTCTATATACAATTCTATGTACTCTATATACCACCCTATGTCTTCTATATACCATCCTATGTACTCTATATACTACCCTATATACTCTATATACCATCCTATGTACTCTATATACCATCCTATGTACTCTATATACCACCCTAAGTACTCTATATACCATCCTATCTACTCTTTATACCTTCCTATGTACTCTATATACCTCCCTATGTACTCTATATACCACCCTATGTACTCTATATACCACCCTATGTACTCTTTATACCATCCTATGTACTCTATATATCTCCCTATGTACTCTATATACCACCCTATGTACTCTATATACCACCCTATGTATTCTATATACCATCTTATGTACTCTATATACCACCCTATGTACTCTATATACCATCCTATGTACTCTATATACCATCCTATGCACTCTATATACCATCTTATGTACTCTATATACCATCTTATGTACTCTATATACCACCCTATGTACTCTATATACCATCCTATGTAATCTATACACCATCCTATGTACTCTATATACCATCCTATGTACTCTATATACCACCCTATGTACTCTATATACCACCCTATGTACTCTATATACCACCCTATGTACTCTATATACCTTCCTATGTACTCTATATACCATCCTATGTACTCTATATACCACCCTATATACTCTATATACCTTACTATGTACTCTATATACCATCCTATGTACTCTATATACCTTCCTATGTACTCTATATACCATCCTATGTACTCTATATACCATCCTATGTACTCTATATACCACCCTATGTACTCTATATACCATCCTATGCACTCTATATACCATCCTATGTACTCTATATACCATCCTATGTACGCTATATACCATCCTATGTACTCTATATACCACCCTATATACTCTATATACCACCCTATATACTCTATATACCACCCTATGTACTCTATATACCATCCTATGTTCTCTATATACCATCCTATGTACTCTATATACCATCCTATGTACTCTATATACCACCCTATGTACTCTATATACCATCCTATGCACTCTATATACCATCCTATGTACTCTATATACCATCCTATGTACGCTATATACCATCCTATGTACTCTATATACCACCCTATATACTCTATATACCACCCTATATACTCTATATACCACCCTATGTACTCTATATACCATCCTATGTACGCTATATACCATCCTATGTACTCTATATACCACCCTATGTACTCTATGTACCATCCTATGTACTCTATATACCACCCTATGTACTATATATTCCATCTTATGTACTCTATATACCACCCTATGTACTCTATATACCTTCCTATGTACTCTATATACCACCATATGTACTCTATATACCATCCTATATACTCTATATACCTTCCTATGTACTCTATATACCATCCTAATGACTCTATATACCATCCTATGTACTCTATATACCACCCTATGTACTCTATATACCTTCCTATGTATGCTATATACCATCCTATCTATGCTATATACCATCCTATGTACTCTATATACCATCCTATGTACTCTATATATCATCCTATGTACTCTATATACCATCCTATGTACTCTATATATCATCCTATGTACGCTATATACCACCCTATGTACTCTATATATCATCCTATGTACTCTATATACCACCCTATGTACTCTATATACCTTCCTATGTATGCTATATACCATCCTATCTATGCTATATACCATCCTATGTACTCTATATACCATCCTATGTACTCTATATATCATCCTATGTACTCTATATACAATTCTATGTACTCTATATACCATCCTATGTACTCTATATACCATCCTATGTACTCTATATACAATTCTATGTACTCTATATACCATCCTATGTACTCTATATACCATCTTATGTACTCTATATACCATCCTATGTACTCTATATACCACCCTATGTACTCTATATACCATCCTATGTACTCTATATACCACCCTATATACTCTATATACCTTCCTATGTACTCTATATACCATCCTATGTACTCTATATACCACCCTATATACTCTATATACCTTCCTATGTACTCTATATACCACCCTAAGTACTCTATATACTGCCCTATTTACCATCCTATGCACCACCTTATGTACTCTATATACCATCCTATGTACTCTATATACAACCCTATGTACTCTATATACCATCCTATGTACTCTATATACCATCCTATGTACTCTATATACCACCCTATGTACTCTATATACCATTCTATGTACTCTATATACCATCCTATGTACTCTATATACCATCCTATGTACTCTATATACCACCCTATGTACTCTATATACCATCCTATGTACTCTATATACCATCCTATGTACTCTATATACCATCCTATGTACGCTATATACCACCCTATGTACTCTATATACCATCCTATGTACTCTATATACAATTCTAGGTACTCTATATACCATCCTTTGTACTCTATATACCATCCTATGTACTCTATATACAATTCTATGTACTCTATATACCATCCTATGTACTCTATATACCATCTTATGTACTCTATATACCATCCTATGTACTCTATATACCATCCTATGTACTCTATATACCACCCTATATACTCTATATACCTTCCTATGTACTCTATATACCATTCTATATACCACCCTATATACTCTATATACCTTCCTATGTACTCTATATACCACCCTAAGTACTCTATATACTGCCCTATTTACCATCCTATGCACCACCCTATGTACTCTATATACCATCCTATGTACTCTATATACCATCCTATGTACTCTATATACCATCCCATGTACACTATATACCACCCTATGTACTTTATATACCACCCTATGTACTCTATATACCACCCTATGTACTCTATATACCACCCTATATACTCTATATACCATCCTATGTACTCTATATACCACCCCATGTACTCTATATACCACCCTATATACTCTATACACCATCCTATGTACTCTATATACCACCCCATGTACTCTATATACCATCCTATGTACTCTATATACCACCCTATGTACTCTATATACCACCCTATGTACTCTATATACCACCCTATGTACGCTATATACCATCCTATGTACTCTATATACCATCCTGTGTACTCTATATACCATCCTATGTACTCTATATACCACCCTATGTACTCTATATACCATCCTATGTACTCTATATACCACCCTATATACTCTATATACCACCCTATGTACTCTATATACCACCCTATGTACTCTATATACCATCCTATATACTCTATATACCACCCTATGTACTCTATCCTATGTACTCTATATACCACCCTATGTACTCTATATACCATCCTATGTACTCCATATATCATCCTATGTACTCTATATACCACCCTATATACTCTATATACCATCCTATGTACTCTATATACCATCCTATGTACTCTATATACCACCCTATGTACGCTATATACCACCCTATAATACTCTATATACCACCCTATGTATTCTATATACCACCCTATATACTCTATATACCACCCTATGTGCTCTATATACCTTCCTATGTACTCTATATACCATCCTATGTACTCTATATACCACCCTATATACTCTATATACCACACTATGTACTCTATATACCATCCTATGTACTCTATATATCATCCTATGTACTCTATATACCATCCTATGTACTCTATATACCACCCTATATACTCTATATACCACCCTATGTACTCTATATACCACCCTATGTACTCTATATACCATCCTATGTACTCTATATATCATCCTATGTACTCTATATACCATCCTATGTACTCTATATACCACCCTATATACTCTATATACCACACTATGTACTCTATATACCATCCTATGTACTCTATATATCATCCTATGTACTCTATATACCATCCTATGTACTCTATATATCATCCTATGTACTCTATATACCATCCTATGTACTCTATATACCACCCTATATACTCTATATACCACCCTATGTACTCTATATACCACCCTATGTACTCTATATACCATCCTATGTACTCTATATATCATCCTATGTACTCTATATACCATCCTATGTACTCTATATACCACCCTATATACTCTATATACCACACTATGTACTCTATATACCATCCTATGTACTCTATATATCATCCTATGTACTCTATATACCATCCTATGTACTCTATATACCATCCTATGTACTCTATATACCACTCTATATACCATCCTATGTACTCTATATACCATCCTATGTACTCTATATACCACCCTATGTACTCTATATACCATCCTATGTACTCTATATATCATCCTATGTACTCTATATACCACCCTATATACTCTATATACCACACTATGTACTCTATATACCATCCTATGTACTCTATATATCATCCTATGTACTCTATATACCATCCTATGTACTCTATATATCATCCTATGTACTCTATATACCATCCTATGTACTCTATATACCACTCTATATACCATCCTATGTACTCTATATACCATCCTATGTACTCTATATACCACCCTATGTACTCTATATACCATCCTATGTACTCTATATATCATCCTATGTACTCTATATACCATCCTATGTACTCTATATACCACCCTATGTACTCTATATACCACCCTATGTACTCTATATACCATCCTATGTACTCTATATACCTTCCTATGTACTCTATATACCATCCTATATACTCTGTATACCTTCCTATGTACTCTATATACCATCCTATGTACTCTATATACCACCCTATGTACGCTATATACCATCCTATGTACTCTATATACCATCCTATGTACTCTATATACCACCCTATGTACTCTATATACCTTCCTATGTATGCTATATACCATCCTATCTATGCTATATACCATCCTATGTACTCTATGTACCATCCTATGTACTCTATATACCATCCTATGTACTATATATATATCATCCTATGTACTCTATATACCACCCTATGTACTCTATATACCATCCTATGTACTCTATATACCACCCTATGTACGCCATATACCATCCTATGTACTCTATATACCATCCTATGTACTCTATATACCATCCTATGTACTCTATATACCTTCCTATGTACTCTATATACCATCCTATGTACTCTATATACCACTCTATATACCATCCTATGTACTCTATATACCACCCCATGTACTCTATATACCATCCTATGTATTCTATATACCAACCTATGTACTCTATACACCATCCTATGTACTCTATATACCACCCTATATACTCTATATACCACCCTATGTACTATATATACCACCCTATATACTCTATATACCACCCTATGTACTCTATATACCATCCTATGTACTCTATATACCACCCTATATACTATATATACCACCCTATGTACTCTATATACCACCCTATGTACTCTATATACCACCCTATATACTATATATACCACCCTATGTACTCTATATACCACCCTATGTACTCTATATACCATCCTATGTACTCTATATACCACCCTATATACTCTATATACCACCCTATGTACTCTATATACCATCCTATGTACTCTATATACCACCCTATGTACTCTATATACCATCCTATATACTCTATATACCACCCTATGTACTCTTTATACCACCCTATATACTCTATATACCACCCTATATACTCTATATACCTTCCTATGTACTCTATATACCATCCTATGTACTCTATATACCACCCTATGTATTCTATATACCATCCTATGCACTCTATATACCACCCTATGTACTCTATATACCTTCATATGTACTCTATATACCACCCTATATACTCTATATACCACCCTATGTACTCTATATACCACCCTATGTACTTTATATACCATCCTATGTACGCTATATACCATCCTATGTACTCTATATATCATCCTACGTACTCTATATATCATCCTATGTACTCTATATACCACCCTATGTACTCTATATACCATCCTATGTACTCTATATACCACCCTATGTACTCTATATACCATCCTATGTACTCTATATACCACCCTATGTACTCTATATACCATCCTATGTACTCTATATACCACCCTATGTACTCTATATATCATCCTATGTACTCTATATATCATCCTATGTACTCTATATACCTTCATATGTACTCTATATACCACCCTATATACTCTATATACCACCCTATGTACTCTATATACCACCCTATGTACTCTATATACAATCCTATGTACGCTATATACCATCCTATGTACTCTATATGTCATCCTATGTACTCTATATACCACCCTATGTACTCTATATACCACCCTATGTACTCTATATACCATCCTATGTACTCTATATATACCACCCTATGTACTCTATATACCATCCTATGTACTCTGTATACCACCCTATGTACTCTATATACCATCCTATGTACTCTATATATCATCCTATGTACGCTATATACCATCCTATGTACTCTATATACAATTCTATGTACTCTATATACCATCCTATGTACTCTATATACCATCTTATGTACTCTATATACCATCCTATGTACTCTATATACCACCCTATATACTCTATATACCACCCTATGTACTCTATATACCATCCTATGTACTCTATATACCATCCTATGTACTCTATATACAATTCTAGGTACTCTATATACCATCCTATGTACTCTATATACCATCCTATGTACTCTATATACCATCTTATGTACTCTATATACCATCTTATGTACTCTATATACCATCCTATGTACTCTATATACCATCTTATGTACTCTATATACCATCCTATGTACTCTATATACCATCCTATGTACTCTATATACCACCCTATATACTCTATATACCTTCCTATGTACTCTATATACCATTCTATATACCACCCTATATACTCTATATACCTTCCTATGTACTCTATATACCACCCTAAGTACTCTATATACTGCCCTATTTACCATCCTATGCACCACCCTATGTACTCTATATACCATCCTATGTACTCTATATACCATCCTATGTACTCTATATACCACCCTATTTACTCTATATACCATCCTATGTACTCTATATACCATCCCATGTACTCTATATACCACCCTATGTACTCTATATACCACCCTATGTACTCTATATACCACCCTATATACTCTATATACCATCCTATGTACTCTATATACCACCCCATGTACTCTATATACCATCCTATGTACTCTATATACCACCCTATGTACTCTATATACCACCCTATGTACTCTATATACCACCCTATGTACGCTATATACCATCCTATGTACTCTATATACCATCCTGTGTACTCTATATACCATCCTATGTACTCTATATACCACCCTATATACTCTATATACCACCCTATGTACTCTATATACCACCCTATGTACTCTATATACCACCCTATGTACTCTATATACCTTCCTATGTACTCTATATACCATCCTATGTACTCTATATACCACCCTATATACTCTATATACCACCCTATGTACTCTATATACCATCCTATGTACTCTATATACCACCCTATGTACTCTATATACCATCCTATATACTCTATATACCACCCTATGTGCTCTATATACCACCCTATGTACTCTATATATACCACCCTATATACTCTATATACCACCCTATGTACTCTTTATACCACCCTATATACTATATACTCTATATACCTTCCTATGTACTCTATATACCATCCTATGTACTCTATATATCATCCTATGTACTCTATATACCATCCTATGTACTCTATATACCATCCTATGTACTCTATATACCACCCTATATACTCTATATACCATCCTATGTACTCTATATACCATCCTATGTACTCTATATACCACCCTATGTACGCTATATACCACCCTATATACTCTATATACCACCCTATGTATTCTATATACCACCCTATATACTCTATATACCACCCTATGTGCTCTATATACCACCCTATGTGCTCTATATACCTTCCTATGTACTCTATATACCATCCTATGTACTCTATATACCACCCTATATACTCTATATACCACCCTATGTACTCTATATACCATCCTATGTACTCTATATACCACCCTATGTACTCTATATACCATCCTATGTACTCTATATATCATCCTATGTACTCTATATACCATCCTATGTACTCTATATACCATCCTATGTACTCTATATACCACTCTATATACCATCCTATGTACTCTATATACCATCCTATGTACTCTATATACCACCCTATGTACTCTATATACCTTCCTATGTACTCTATATACCATCCTATGTACTCTATATATCATCCTATGTACTCTATATACCATCCTATGTACTCTATATACCACCCTATGTACTCTATATACCACCCTATGTACTCTATATACCATCCTATGTACTCTATATACCTTCCTATGTACTCTATATACCATCCTATATACTCTGTATACCTTCCTATGTACTCTATATACCATCCTATGTACTCTATATACCACCCTATGTACGCTATATACCATCCTATGTACTCTATATACCATCCTATGTACTCTATATACCACCCTATGTACTCTATATACCTTCCTATGTATGCTATATACCATCCTATCTATGCTATATACCATCCTATGTACTCTATGTACCATCCTATGTACTCTATATACCATCCTATGTACTATATATATCATCCTATGTACTCTATATACCACCCTATGTACTCTATATACCATCCTATGTACTCTATATACCACCCTATGTACGCTATATACCATCCTATGTACTCTATATACCTTCCTATGTACTGTATATACCATTCTATGTACTCTATATACCATCCTATGTACACTATATACCATCCTTTGTACTCTATATACCTTCCTATGTACTCTAAATACCATCCTATGTACTCTATATACCACTCTATATACCATCCTATGTACTCTATATACCACCCTATGTACTCTATATACCATCCTATGTACTCTATATACCACCCTATGTACGCTATATACCATCCTATGTACTCTATATACCTTCCTATGTACTGTATATACCATTCTATGTACTCTATATACCATCCTATGTACACTATATACCATCCTATGTACTCTATATACCTTCCTATGTACTCTATATACCATCCTATGTACTCTATATACCACTCTATATACCATCCTATGTACTCTATATACCACCCCATGTACTCTATATACCATCCTATGTATTCTATATACCAACCTATGTACTCTATATACCATCCTATGTACTCTATATACCACCCTATATACTCTATATACCACCCTATGTACTCTATATACCACACTATATACTCTATATACCACCCTATGTACTCTATATACCACCCTATGTACTCTATATACCACCCTATATACTCTATATACCTTCCTATGTACTCTATATACCATCCTATGTACGCTATATACCACCCTATGTACGCTATATACCATCCTATGTACTCTATATACCACCCTATGTACTCTATATACCATCCTATGTACTCTATATACCACCCTATATACTCTATATACCACCCTATGTACTCTATATACCACCCTATATACTCTATATACCACCCTATGTACTCTATACACCACCCTATGTACTCTATATACCACCCTATATACTCTATATACCACCCTATGTACTCTATATACCTTCCTATGTACTCTATATACCACCCTATGTACTCTATATACCATCCTATGTACTCTATATACCACCCTATGTACTCTATATACCATCCTATATACTCTATATACCACCCTATGTGCTCTATATACCACCCTATGTACTCTATATATACCACCCTATATACTCTATATACCACCCTATGTACTCTATATACCATCCTATGTACTCTATATATCATCCTATGTACTCTATATACCATCCTATGTACTCTATATATCATCCTATGTATTCTATATACCACCCTATATACTCTATATACCACCCTATGCACTCTATATACCATCCTATGTACTCTATATATCATCCTATGTACTCTATATACCATCCTATGTACTCTATATATCATCCTATGTACTCTATATACCATCCTATGTACTCTATATACCACCCTATGTACGCTATATACCACCCTATATACTCTATATACCACCCTATGTACTCTATATACCACCCTATGTGCTCTATATACCTTCCTATGTACTCTATATACCATCCTATGTACTCTATATACCACCCTATATACTCTATATATACCACCCTATATACTCTATATACCACCCTATGTACTCTTTATACCACCCTATATACTCTATATACCACCCTATATACTCTATATACCACCCTATGTACTCTTTATACCACCCTATATACTCTATATACCACCCTATGTACGCTATATACCACCCTATATACTATATATACCACCCTATGTACTCTATGTACCACCCTATATACTCTATATACCACCCTATGTGCTATATATACCTTCCTATATACTCTATATACCACCCTATGTGCTCTATATACCACCCTATGTACTCTATATATACCACCCTATATACTCTATATACCACCCTATGTACTCTTTATACCACCCTATATACTCTATATACCACCCTATATACTCTATATACCTTCCTATGTACTCTATATACCATCCTATGTACTCTATATACCACCCTATGTACGCTATATACCATCCTATGTACTCTATATACCACCCTATGTACTCTATATACCATCCTATGTACTCTATATACCACCCTATATACTCTATATACCACCCTATGTACTCTATATACCACCCTATATACTCTATATACCACCCTATGTACTCTATACACCACCCTATGTACTCTATATACCACCCTATATACTCTATATACCATCCTATGTACTCTATATACCACCCTATGTACTCTATATACCACCCTATGTACTCTATATACCATCCTATGTACTCTATATACCACCCTATGTACTCTATATACCATCCTATATACTCTATATACCACCCTATGTGCTCTATTTACCACCCTATGTACTCTATATATACCACCCTATATACTCTATATACCACCCTATGTACTCTATATACCATCCTATGTACTCTATATATCATCCTATGTACTCTATATACCATCCTATGTACTCTATATATCATCCTATGTACTCTATATACCATCCTATGTACTCTATATACCACCCTATGTACTCTATATACCATCCTATGTACTCTATATACCATCCTATGTACTCTATATACCACCCTATGTACGCTATATACCACCCTATATACTCTATATACCACCCTATGTACTCTATATACCACCCTATATACTCTATATACCACCCTATGTGCTCTATATACCTTCCTATGTACTCTATATACCATCCTATGTACTCTATATACCACCCTATATACTCTATATACCACACTATGTACTCTATATACCATCCTATGTACTCTATATACCACTCTATATACCATCCTATGTACTCTATATACCATCCTATGTACTCTATATACCACTCTATATACCATCCTATGTACTCTATATACCATCCTATGTACTCTATATACCATCCTATGTACTCTATATACCTTCCTATGTACTCTATATACCATCCTATGTACTCTATATACCATCCTATGTACGCTATATACCACCCTATGTACTCTATATACCATCCTACATACTCTATATACCATCCTATGTACTCTATATACCTTCCTATGTACTCTATATACCATCCTATGTACTCTATATACCATCCTATGTACTCTGTATACCACCCTATGTACTCTATATACCATCCTATGTACGCTATATACCATCCTAAGTACTCTATATACCACCCTATGTACGCTATATACCATCCTACATACTCTATATACCATCCTATGTACTCTATATACCTTCCTATGTACTCTATATACCATCCTATGTACTCTATATACCATCCTATGTACGCTATATACCACCCTATGTACTCTATATACCATCCTACATACTCTATATACCATCCTATGTACTCTATATACCATCCTATGTACTCTATATACCACCCTATGTACGCTATATACCATCCTATGTGCTCTATATACCACTCTATGTACTCTATATATACCACCCTATATACTCTATATACCACCCTATGTACTCTACATACCATCCTATGTACTCTATATATCATCCTATGTACTCTATATACCATCCTATGTACTCTATATACCACCCTATGTACTCTATATACCATCCTATGTACTCCATATATCATCCTATGTACTCTATATACCACCCTATGTACTCTATATACCATCCTATGTACTCTATATACCATCCTATGTACTCTATATACCACCCTATGTACGCTATATACCACCCTATATACTCTATATACCACCCTATGTATTCTATATACCACCCTATATACTCTATATACCACCCTATGTGCTCTATATACCTTCCTATGTACTCTATATACCATTCTATGTACTCTATATACCACCCTATATACTCTATATACCACACTATGTACTCTATATACCATCCTATGTACTCTATATATCATCCTATGTACTCTATATACCATCCTATGTACTCTATATACCACCCTATATACTCTATATACCACCCTATGTACTCTATATACCATCCTATGTACTCTATATACCACCCTATGTACTCTATATACCATCCTATGTACTCTATATACCATCCTATGTACTCTATATACCACTCTATATACCATCCTATGTATTCTTTATACCACCCTATATACTCTATATACCACCCTATGTGCTCTATATACCTTCCTATGTACTCTATATACCATCCTATATACTCTGTATACCTTCCTATGTACTCTATATACCATCCTATGTACTCTATATACCATCCTATGTACTCTATATACCACCCTATGTACGCTATATACCATCCTATGTACTCTATATACCATCCTATGTACTCTATATACCACCCTATGTACTCTATATACCTTCCTATGTATGCTATATACCATCCTATCTATGCTATATACCATCCTATGTACTCTATATACCATCCTATGTACTCTATATATCATCCTATGTACTCTATATACCATCCTATGTACTCTATATACCACCCTATGTACTCTATATACCACCCTATATACTCTATATACCACCCTCTGTACTCTATATACCACCCTATGTACTCTATATATCATCCTATGTACTCTATATACCATTCTATGTACTCTATATACCACCCTATGTACTCTATATACCATCCTATGTACTCTATATACCACCCTATGTACGCTATATACCATCCTATGTACTCTATATACCTTCCTATGTACTCTATATACCATTCTATGTACTCTATATACCATCCTATGTACTCTATATACCATCCTATGTACTCTATATACCACTCTATATACCATCCTATGTACTCTATATACCACCCCATGTACTCTATATACCATCCTATGTACTCTATATACCACCCTATGTACTCTATATACCATCCTATGTACTCTATATACCGCCCTATATACTCTATATACCACCCTATGTACTCTATATACCACCCTATGTACTCTATATACCACCCTATGTACGCTATATACCACCCTATGTACTCTATATACCACCCTATGTACTCTATATACCACCCTATATACTCTATATACCACCCTATGTACTCTATATACCTTCCTATGTACTCTATATACCATCCTATGTACTCTATATACCACCCTATATACTCTATATACCACCCTATGTACTCTATATACCATCCTATGTACTCTATATACCACCCTATGTACTCTATATACCATCCTATATACTCTATATACCACCCTATGTGCTCAATATACCACCCTATGTACTCTATATATACCACCCTATATACTCTATATACCACCCTATGTACTCTTTATACCACCCTATATACTCTATATACCACCCTATATACTCTATATACCTTCCTATGTACTCTATATACCACCCTATATACTCTATATACCTTCCTATGTACGCTATATACCATCCTATGTACTCTATATACCACCCTATGTACTCTATATACCACCCTATATACTCTATGTACCATCCTATGTACTCTATATACCTTCCTATGTACTCTATATATCATCCTATGTACTCTATATACCATCCTATGTACTCAATATACCACCCTATGTACTCTATATACCATCCTATGTACTCTATATACCACCCTATGCACGCTATATACCATCCTATGTACTCTATATACCACCCTATGTACTCTATATACCATCCTATGTACTCTATATACCACCCTATATACTCTATATACCACCCTATGTACTCTATATACCACCCTATATACTCTATATACCACCCTATGTACTCTGTATACCACCCTATATACTCTATATACCACCCTATGTACTCTATATACCTTCCTATGTACTCTATATACCATCCTATGTACTCTATATACCACCCTATATACTCTATATACCACCCTATGTACTCTATATACCATCCTATGTACTCTATATACCATCCTATATGCTCTATATACCACCCTATGTACTCTATATATACCACCCTATGTACTCTATATATACCACCCTATATACTCTATATACCACCCTATGTACTCTATATACCATCCTATGTACTCTATATACCACCCTATGTACTCTATATACCACCCTATGTATGCTATATACCATCCTATGTACTCTATATATCACCCTATGTACTCTATATACCATCCTATGTACTCTATGTACCACCCTATATACTCTATATACCACCCTATGTACTCTATATACCACCCTATATACTCTATATACTACCCTATGTACTCTATATACCACCCTGTGTACTCTATATACCACCCTATATACTCTATATACCACCCTATGTACTCTATATACCTTCCTATGTACTCTATATACCATCCTATGTACTCTATATACCATCCTATGTACTCTATATACCACCCTATATACTCTATATACCACCCTATGTACTCTATATACCATCCTATGTACTCTATATACCATCCTATGTACTCTATATACCACCCTATGTACTCTATATACCATCCTATATACTCTATATACCACCCTATGTGCTCTATATACCACCCTATGTACTCTATATATACCACCCTATATACTCTATATACCACCCTATGTACTCTATATACCATCCTATGTACTCTATATATCATCCTATGTACTCTATATACCATCCTATGTACTCTATATACCACCCTATGTACTCTATATACCATCCTATGTACTCCATATATCATCCTATGTACTCTATATACCACCCTATGTACTCTATATACCATCCTATGTACTCTATATACCACCCTATGTACGCTATATACCATCCTATGTACTCTATATACCTTCCTATGTACTCTATATACCATTCTATGTACTCTATATACCATCCTATGTACTCTATATACCATCCTATGTACTCTATATACCTTCCTATGTACTCTATATACCATCCTATGTACTCTATATACCACTCTATATACCATCCTATGTACTCTATATACCACCCCATGTACTCTATATTCCATCCTATGTACTCTATATACCACCCTATGTACTCTATATACCATCCTATGTACTCTATATACCGCCCTATATACTCTATATACCACCCTATGTACTCTATATACCAACCTATATACTCTATATACCACCCTATGTACTCTATATACCACCCTATGTACGCTATATACCACCCTATATACTCTATATACCACCCTATGTACTCTATATACCACCCTATATACTCTATATACCACCCTATGTGCTCTACATACCTTCCTATGTACTCTATATACCATCCTATGTACTCTATATACCACCCTATATACTCTATATACCACACTATGTACTCTATATACCATCCTATGTACTCTATATATCATCCTATGTACTCTATATACCATCCTATGTACTCTATATACCACCCTATATACTCTATATACCACCCTATGTACTCTATATACCATCCTATGTACTCTATATACCACCCTATGTACTCTATATACCATCCTATGTACTCTATATACCATCCTATGTACTCTATATACCACTCTATATACCATCCTATGTACTCTATATACCATCCTATGTACTCTATATACCACCCTATGTACTCTATATACCTTCCTATGTACTCTATATACCATCCTACATACTCTATATACCATCCTATGTACTCTATATACCATCCTATGTACTCTATAAACCATCCTATATACGCTATATACCACCCTATGTACTCTATATACCACCCTATGTACTCTATATACCATCCTATGTACGCTATATACCATCCTATGTACTCTATATACCACCCTATGTACTCTATATACCATCCTATGTACTCTATAAACCATCCTATATACGCTATATACCACCCTATGTACTCTATATACCACCCTATGTACTCTATATACCATCCTATGTACGCTATATACCATCCTATGTACTCTATATACCATCCTATGTACTCTATATACCATCCTATGTACTCTATATACCTTCCTTTGTATGCTATATACCATCCTATCTATGCTATATACCATCCTATGTACTCTATATATCATCCTATGTACTCTATATACCATCCTATGTACTCTATATATCATCCTATGTACTCTATATACCAATCTATGTACTCTGTATACCACCCTATGTACTCTATATACCACCCTATGTACTCTATATACCACCCTATGTAGGCTATATACCATCCTATGTACTCTATATACCTTCCTATGTACTCTATATATCATCCTATGTACTCTATATACCATCCTATGTACTCAATATACCACCCTATGTACTCTATATACCATCCTATGTACTCTATATACCACCCTATGTACGCTATATACCACCCTATATACTCTATATACCACCCTATGTACTCTATATACCACCCTATATACTCTATATACCACCCTATATACTCTATATACCTTCCTATGTACTCTATATGCCACCCTATATACTCTATATACCTTCCTATGTACGCTATATACCATCCTATGTACTCTATATACCACCCTATGTACTCTATATACCATCCTATGTACTCTATATACCACCCTATATACTCTATATACCACCCTATGTACTCTATATACCACCCTATATACTCTATATACCACCCTATGTACTCTATATACCTTCCTATGTACTCTATATACCATCCTATATACTCTATATATCATCCTATGTACTCTATATACCACCCTATATACTCTATATACCTTCCTATGTACTCTATATACCATCCTATGTGCTCTATATATCATCCTATGTAAGCTATATACCATCCTATGTACTCTATATACCACACTATGTACGCTATATACCACCCTATGTACTCTATATACCATCCTATGTACTTTATATATCATCCTATGTACTCTATATACCACCCTATATACTCTATATACCTTCCTATGTACTCTATATACCATCCTATGTACGCTATATACCACCCTATGTACTCTATATACCATCCTATGTACTCTATATACCACCCTATATACTCTATATACCTTCCTATGTACTCTATATACCATCCTATGTACTCTATATACCATCCTATGTACTCTATATACCATCCTATGTACTCTATATACCATCCTATGTACTTTATATATCATCCTATGTACTCTATATACCACCCTATATACTCTATATACCTTCCTATGTACTCTATATACCATCCTATGTGCTCTATATATCATCCTATGTACTCTATATACCACCCTATATACTCTATATACCTTCCTATGTACTCTATATACCATCCTATGTGCTCTATATATCATCCTATGTACTCTATATACCACCCTATATACTCTATATACCTTCCTATGTACTCTATATATCATCCTATGTGCTCTATATATCATCCTATGTACTCTATATACCATCCTATGTACTCTATATACCATCCTATGTGCTCTATATACCATCCTATGTACTCTATATACCATCCTATGTACTCTATATACCACCCTATATACTCTATATACCTTCCTATGTACTCTATATACCATCCTATGTACTCTATATACCATCCTATGTACTCAATATACCATCCTATGTGCTCTATATACCATCCTATGTACTCTATATACCATCCTATGTACTCTATATACCACCCTATATACTCTATATACCTTCCTATGTACTCTATATACCATCCTATGTACTCTATATACCATCCTATGTACTCAATATACCATCCTATGTACTCTATATACCATCCTATGTACTCTATATACCATCCTATGTACTCTATATACCATCCTATGTACTCTATATACCATCCTATGTACTCTATATACCACCCTATATACTCTATATACCTTCCTATGTACTCTATATACCATCCTATGTACTCTATATACCATCCTATGTACTCTATATACCATCCTATGTGCTCTATATACCATCCTATGTACTCTATATACCATCCTATGTACTCTATATACCACCCTATATACTCTATATACCTTCCTATGTACTCTATATACCATCCTATGTACTCTATATACCATCCTATGTACTCAATATACCATCCTATGTACTCTATATACCATCCTATGTACTCTATATACCATCCTATGTACTCTATATACCATCCTATGTACTCAATATACCATCCTATGTACTCTATATACCATCCTATGTACTCTATATACCACCCTATATACTCTATATACCTTCCTATGTACTCTATATACCATCCTATGTACTCTATATACCATCCTATGTACTCTATATACCACCCTATATACTCTATATACCATCCTATGTGCTCTATATATCATCCTATGTACGCTATATACCATCCTATGTACTCTATATACCATCCTATGTACTCTATATACCACCCTATATACTCTATATACCATCCTATGTACTCTATATATCATCCTATGTACTCTATATACCACCCTATGTACGCTATATACCACCCTATGTACGCTATATACCACCCTATGTACTCTATATACCATCCTATGTACTCTATATACCACCCTATGTACTCTATATACCATCCTATGTACTCTATATACCATCCTATGTACTCTATATACCACCCTATGTATCATCCTATGTATACTTTGGTGCCTTGAAAAAGTATTCATACCCCCTGAAATTCCCCACATTTTGTTACACCCAAAAACGTAAATGTATTTTATTGGGATTTTATGTGATAGACCAACACAAAGTGTCACATAATTGTGAAGTGGAAGGAAAATGATAAATGATACAAATAAATATGTGAAAAGTGTGGGGGAGGGGGGGCATTTGTATTCAGCCCCCTTTACTCTGATAACTAAAATCTAGAGGAACCAATTGCCTTCAGAAGTCACCTAATTAGTAAATAGAGTCCACCTGTGTGTCATTTAATCTCAGTATAAATACAGCTGTTCTGTGAAGCCCTCAGAGGTTTGTTAGAGAACCTTAGTGAACAAACATCATCATGAAGGCCAAGGAACACACCAGACAGGTCAGGGATAAAGTTGTGGAGAAGTATAAAGCAGGGTTAGGTTATAAAAAAATCTCCCAAGCTTTGATCATCTCACGGAGCTCTGTTCAATCCATCATCGGAGAATGGAAAGAGTATGGCACAACTGCAAACCTACCAAGACATGGCCGTCCACCTAAACTGACCGGCCCGGCAAGGAGAGCATTCATCAGAGAAGAGCCAAGAGGTCCATGGTAACTCTGGAGGAGCTGCAGAGATCCACAGCTCAGGTGGGAGAATCTGTCCACAGGACAACTATTAGTCGTGTTCTCCACAAATCTGCCCTTTATGGAAGAGTGACAAGAAGAAAGACATTGGTGAAAGAAAGTCATAAGAAGTCCTGTTTGTAGTTTGTGAGAAGCCATGTGGAGGACACAGCAAACATGTGGAAGAAGGTGATCTGGTCAGATGAGACCAAAATTTAACTTTTTGGCCTGAACACACCATCCCCACCGTGAAACATGGTGGTGGCAGCATCATGTGGTGGGGATGGTTTTCTTCAGCAGGGACAGGGAAGCTGGTCAGAGTTGATGGGAAGATGGATGGAGACAAATACAGGACAATCTTAGAAGAAAACCTGTTAGAGTCTACAAAAGACTTGAGACCGGGGCGGAGGTTCACCTTCCAGCAGGACAACGACCCGAAACATCCAGCCAGAGCTACAATGGAATGGTTTAGATCAAAGCATATTCATGTGTTAGAATGGCCCAGTCACAGTCCAGACCTAAATCACATTGAGAATCTGTGGCAAGACTTGAAAATTGCTGATCACAGACGCTCTCCATCCAATCTGACAGAGCTTGAGATATTTTACAAAGAAGAATGGGCAGAAATGTCCTCTCTAGATGTGCAAAGCTGGTAGAGACACCCCCAAAAAGACTTGTAGAGAAAGGGGGTTCTACAAAGTATTGACTCCGGGGGGCGCCATACAAATGCCCCCCCCCCCCACACTTTTCATATATTTATTTGTATCATTTATCATTTTCCTTCCACTTCACAATTATGTGACACTTTGTGTTGGTCTATCACATAAAATCCCAATAAAATACATTTACGTTTTTGGGTGTAACAAAATGTGGGGAATTTCAGGGGGTATGAATACTTTTTCCAGACACTGTACATATCATTCTATGTATCATCCTATACGTGTTATGTAGGCCTGGTTTGGTTTGGTTCTTCTCTCTGCTCTCATGGAATACATCGCAGCTTATCAGTCCTGACACGGGGTGGCTGCATTCATTTTCTATTTTCTCAGGCTTTTTGTCAGTAAAATCCTTGCGTTCCTCGGGTCTTACGCTCACTCCTCCACAGTATCTATGGGGGGGAGGGGGAATGTGTCGATACCCAGAGGGAACTTCCTCTCTTTGCCTCCTATACAAGGGGGTGGATGGGAATAGTAGATTCCCAAAGAAATATAACATGGTTTGCACTCCGAGTTCATCTCACAGGAAGTGACCAGGACACCAGACATCTTCTGTACTCACTGAAAAAGAAAATGAATGCCCCTGCCACATCTAAGGGCTGGCGGACTGTCCTTGGGTTTAGTTCTCAGCCTGGAAGAAGTCAGGCTTGGTGTATAGACTGACCCAGGATCTGGCGTCCTTCTCAGGACCTCCTATGAAGACAAGCACAGGTACTTACCTAAAGGTACCTACACCTCAGCAGTCAAGTCACTCTATGGACTTTGGTGGGCCCGCCATGTTTATATGGGGGTAATACAATCCAGGGATGGGGGTAATACAATCCAGGGGTCTTCCCCGTGGTAAACACAACCCAGCAATCTATGTGGTTTCAAAGGGTGATATGGAGTGATAAGCAAGTCCTGATCCCTGGCTCCTCTATGGGGAAGGCTCTAGGGCTGGCAGTACCAAATATCAGTGGGAGGTCCCAGTGCTCCTCTATGGGAAAGGCCTTAGGGTTGGAGGTACCACAGACCAGCCTCATGGGGGTCCCAGTGCTCCTCTATGGGAAAGGCCTTAGGGTTGGAGGTATCACAGACCAGCCTCATGGGGGTCCCAGTGCTCCTCTATGGGAAAGGCCTTAGGGTTGGAGGTACCACAGACCAGCCTCATGGGGGTCCCAGTGCTCCTCTATGGGAAAGGCCTTAGGGTTGGAGGTACCACAGACCAGCCTCATGGGGGTCCCAGTGCCCCTCTATGGGAAAGGCCTTAGGGTTGGAGGTATCACAGACCAGCCCAATGGGGGTCCCAGTGCTCCTCTATGGGAAAGGCCTTAGGGTTGGAGGTACTACAGACCAGCCCAATGGGGGTCCCAGTGCTTCTCTACGATGAAGGCCTTAGGGTTGGAGGTATCACAGACCAGCCCAATGGGGATCCCAGTGCTCCTCTATGGGGAAGGCCTTAGTGTTGGAGGCACCATAGACTAGCCTCACGGGGGTCCCAATGCTCCTCTATGGGGAAGGCCTTGGGGTTGGAGGTACTACAGACCAGCCTCATGGGGTTCCCAGTGCTCCTCTATGGGGAAGGTCTTAGGGTTGGAGGTATCACAGACCAGCCCAATAGGGGTCCCAGTGCTCCTCTATGATGAAGGCCTTAGGGTTGGAGGTATCACAGACCAGCCCAATTGGGGTCCCAGTGCTCCTCTATGATGAAGGCCTTTGGGTTGGAGATACCACATATCAGTGAGAGGTCCCAGTGCTCCTCTATGGGGAAGGCCTTAGTGTTGGAGGCACCATAGACTAGCCTCACGGGGGTCCCAATGCTCCTCTATTGGGAAGGCCTTATGGTTGAAGGTACCACAGACCAGCCCCATGGGGGCCCCAGTGCTCCTCCAGCTCATGAACCGATAGCCATTTCCCTGCCTGGGGCTTTAGGTGAGATATTTACCCTCCTATGGGGCAGATTTATCCCATAACTGAGTGAAATGAGTAAACAGGTCCAATAATGACATCTGCAACCAATTAGATCAATCCAGTTTATTGCTGAGTCTGATGAAAGCTGCCCTGTGATTGGTCAGTCTCAGATTCTGCAGAATAAGCTGTGAATTCCCTGTGTTGTGACTAGCAGAGCTTTATAAAGCAATGACGTGTGCGGTGAAAAGCTGCGTCCCCGTGGATTGGCGGTTCTTTATTGGCTCAGACGCCATACGGGGTCCACACCCTCCATTAGAAATCCCGCTTTGTGCCGCATTCAGCACTCAGTCACCTCATGTGCATGCTGGATTTTTATGATTGAAATTAGTTTAGGACTCCATTAACTGCTGGCGGGGCAGATCTTCTGAGCTCCGGAGGGTCTCGTATCTCCACTTTTTACTTTGTTTTTGGGACTTCTTAGGTAACATTTGTTATGTTGGCTGAACCCTCTAAATTGAATCCTTTAATTCACAGCTGTTCAACAGACAATGAGAGGAAAAAGAAAGAGAAATATGTCTCAGACCCTGGACGGCAGGAAGTGCTGCTAATATGTGAAGAGCGCCCCTGACACCGGGGTATATATTACCCCGACAAAGAAATGGGACCTGTCCACCCTCACAGCCTACCTTCACTCCAACCTCTGGCTGAATCTTAACCTCCATCACTTCCGGGAGGGTCAGACACCTGCACCCCCCGACATGCACCGTGGTTTCATCCAAAGACCTCCAACACGTCCGTAAGGGTCAGACACCTGCACCCCCAATATGCACTGTGGTTTCATCCAAAGACCTCCAACACGTCCGTAAGGGTCTGACACCTGCACCCCCAATATGCACTGTGGTTTCATCCAAAGACCTCCAACACGTCTGTAAGGGTCAGACACCTGCACCCCCAATATGCACTGTGGTTTCATCCAAAGACCTCCAACACGTCTGTAAGGGTCAGACACCTGCACCCCCAATATGCACTGTGGTTTCATCCAAAGACCTCCAACACGTCCGTAAGGGTCTGACACCTGCACCCCCAATATGCACTGTGGTTTCATCCAAAGACCTCCAACACGTCTGTAAGGGTCAGACACCTGCACCCCCAATATGCACTGTGGTTTCATCCAAAGACCTCCAACACGTCCGTAAGGGTCCGACACCTGCACCCCCAATATGCACTGTGGTTTCATCCAAAGACCTCCAACACGTCCGTAAGGGTCTGACACCTGCACCCCCAATATGCACTGTGGTTTCATCCAAAGACCTCCAACACGTCCGTAAGGGTCTGACACCTGCACCCCCAATATGCACTGTGGTTTCATCCAAAGACCTCCAACACGTCCGTAAGGGTCCGACACCTGCACCCCCAACATGCACTGTGGTTTCATCCAAAGACCTCCAACACGTCTGTAAGGGTCAGACACCTGCACCCCCAACATGCACTGTGGTTTCATCCAAAGACCTCCAACACGTCCGTAAGGGTCAGACACCTGCACCCCCAATATGCACTGTGGTTTCATCCAAAGACCTCCAACACGTCCGTAAGGGTCAGACACCTGCACCCCCAATATGCACTGTGGTTTCATCCAAAGACCTCCAACACTTCCGCGAGGGTCAGACACCTGCACCCCCAACATGCACCGTGGTTTCATCCAAAGATCTCCAACATGTCCGTAAGGGTCCGAGACCTGCACCCCCAATATGCACTGTGGTTTCATCCAAAGACCTCCAACACGTCCGTAAGGGTCCGACACCTGCACCCCCAATATGCACTGTGGTTTCATCCAAAGACCTCCAACACGTCCATAAGGGTCCGACACCTGCACCCCCAATATGCACCGTGGTTTCATCCAAAGACCTCCAACACGTCCATAAGGGTCCGACACCTGCACCCCCAACATGCACTGTGGTTTCCTCCACCCACCTCCAACACTTCTGGGAGGGTCAGACACCGGCTCCTGCTGATCTACTGGAATTTTCATGCACAACCATCTCTCGGGATTACAGAGAATGGTGGGATAAGAGAAAATATCCAGTGAGCGGCAGTTGTGTGAAGGAAAATGCCTTGTTGAGGTCAGAGGAGAATAGGCAGACTGGTTCCAGATGATAGAAAGACAACAGTAACTCCAATCACCTCTCGTTACATCCAAGGTATGCAGAATACCGTCTCTGAACACACAACACATCCAACCTTGAAACAGATGGGCTTCAGCAGCAGAAGACCACACCGGGTGCCACTCCTGTCAGCTAAGAACAGGAAACTGAGGCTACAATCGGCACAGGATCACCAAAATTGGACAATAGAAGATTGGAAAAACGTTGCCTGGTCTGATGAGTCTGGATTTCACCTCCGACATTCAGATGGTGGGGTCAGAATTTGGCGCATAGATCCATCCTGCCTTCTATATCACCGGTTCAGACTGGGGGTGTAATGGTGTGGGGGATGGGGTATCACCGGTTCAGGCTGGTGGTGGAGGTGTAATGGTGTGGGGGATGGGATATCACCGGTTCAGGCTGGTGGTGGGGGTGTAATGGTGTGGGGGATGGGATATCACCGGTTCAGGCTGGTGGTGGGGGTGTAATGGTGTGGGGGATGGGATATCACCGGTTCAGGCTGGTGGTGGGGGTGTAATGGTGTGGGGGATGGGATATCACCGGTTCAGGCTGGTGGTGGAGGTGTAATGGTGTGGGGGATGGGGTATCACGGGTTCAGGCTGGTGGAGGGGGTGTAATGGTGTGGGGGATGGGGTATCACCGGTTCAGGCTGGTGGTGGGGGTGTAATGGTGTGGGGGATGGGATATCACCGGTTCAGGCTGGTGGTGGGGGTGTAATGGTGTGGGGGATGGGATATCACCGGTTCAGGCTGGTGGTGGGGGTGTAATGGTGTGGGGGATGGGGTATCACCGGTTCAGGCTGGTGGTGGGGGTGTAATGGTGTGGGGGATGGGATATCACCGGTTCAGGCTGGTGGTGGGGGTGTAATGGTGTGGGGGATGGGATATCACTGGTTCAGGCTGGTGGTGGGGGTGTAATGGTGTGGGGGATGGGATATCACTGGTTCAGGCTGGTGGTGGGGGTGTAATGGTGTGGGGGATGGGATATCACCGGTTCAGGCTGGTGGTGGGGGGTGTAATGGTGTGGAGGATGGGATATCACCGGTTCAGGCTGGTGGTGGGGGTGTAATGGTGTGGGGGATGGGGTATCACCGGTTCAGGCTGGTGGTGGGGGTGTAATGGTGTGGGGGATGGGATATCACCGGTTCAGGCTGGTGGTGGGGGTGTAATGGTGTGGGGGATGGGATATCACCGGTTCAGGCTGGTGGTGGGGTGTAATGGTGTGGGGGATGGGATATTACTGGTTCAGGCTGGTGGTGGGGGGTGTAATGGTGTGGGGGATGGGATATCACCGGTTCAGGCTGGTGGTGGGGGTGTAATGGTGTGGGGGATGGGATATCACCGGTTCAGGCTGGTGGAGGTGTAATGGTGTGGGGGATGGGGTATCACCAGTTCAGGCTGGTGGTGGGGGGTGTAATGGTGTGGGGGATGGGATATCACCGGTTCAGGCTGGTGGTGGGGGTGTAATGGTGTGGGGGATGGGATATCACCGGTTCAGGCTGGTGGTGGGGGTGTAATGGTGTGGGGGATGGGATATCACCGGTTCAGGCTGGTGGTGGGGGTGTAATGGTGTGGGGGATGGGATATCACTGGTTCAGGCTGGTGGTGGGGGTGTAATGGTGTGGGGGATGGGATATCACCGGTTCAGGCTGGTGGTGGGGGTGTAATGGTGTGGGGGATGGGATATCACCGGTTCAGGCTGGTGGTGGAGGTGTAATGGTGTGGGGGATGGGATATCACCGGTTCAGGCTGGTGGTGGAGGTGTAATGGTGTGGGGGATGGGATATCACCGGTTCAGGCTGGTGGTGGAGGTGTAATGGTGTGGGGGATGGGATATCACTGGTTCAGGCTGGTGGTGGAGGTGTAATGGTGTGGGGGAGGGGATATCACCGGTTCAGGCTGGTGGTGGGGGTGTAATGGTGTGGGGGATGGGATATCACCGGTTCAGGCTGGTGGTGAGGTGTAATGGTGTGGGGGATGGGATATCACCAGTTCAGGCTGGTGGTGGGGGTGTAATGGTGTGGGGGATAGGATATCACCGGTTCAGGCTGGTGGTGGGGGTGTAATGGTGTGGGGGATGGGATATCACCGGTTCAGGCTGGTGGTGGAGGTGTAATGGTGTGGGGGATGGGATATCACCGGTTCAGGCTGGTGGTGGGGGTGTAATGGTGTGGGGGATGGGATATCACCGGTTCAGGCTGGTGGTGGGGGTGTAATGGTGTGGGGGATGGGGTGTCCACATCTTCTGATGGCTCCTTCCAGCAGGATAATGCACCATGTCACAAAGCTCCAATCATCTCACCACTGGACAATGAGGTCCCTGTCCTCCAATGGCCTCCACACTCACCACATCTCATCCAATAGAGCACCTTTGGGATGTGGTGGAACGGGAGATTGGCATCATGGATGTGCAGCCCACAAATCTGCAACTGTGTGATGTTATCAGGTCACTATGGAGCAAAATCTCTGAGGAACGTTTCCAACACCTTGTTGTATCTCCGCCACCAAGAATGAAGGCCAAAGGGGGTCCAACCCGCTACTAGCAAGGGGGACCTACAGTGGCTTGTGAAAGTATTCATCCCCCTTGAACTTTTCAACCTTTTGCCACATTTCAGGCTTCAAACATAAAGATATAAAATGTTTATTTTTTGTGAAGAATCACCAACAAGTGGGACACAATTGTGAAGTGGAACGAAATCTTTTGGATATTTTAAACTTTTTTAACTAAAAAAAGAAAAGTGTGGGGTGGAAAATGATTGGGCCCCCTTGTGTTCATACTTTGTAGAGCCGCCTTTTGCTGCGATTACAGCTGGAAGTCTCTTGGGGGATGTCTCTATCAGTTTTGCACATCGAGAGACTGAAATTCTTGCCCATTCTTCCTTGTAAAACAGCTGGAGCTCAGTGAGGTTGGATGGAGAGCGTTTGTGAACAGCAGTTTTCAGCTCTTTCCACAGATTCTCGATTGGATTCAGGTCTGGACTTTGACTTGGCCATTCTAACACCTGGATACGTTTATTTGTGAACCATTCCTTTGTAGATTTTGCTGTATGTTTGGGATCATTGTCTTGTTGGAAGATAAATCTCCGTCCCAGTTTCAGGTCTTTTGCAGACTCCAACAGGTTTTCATCCAGAATGGTCCTGTATTTGGCTGCATCCATCTTCCCCTCAATTTTAACCATCTTCCCTGTCCCTGCTGAAGAAAAGCAGGCCCAAACCATGATGCTGCCACCACCATGTTTCACAGTGGGGATGGTGTGTTGAGTGTGATGAGCTGTGTTGCTTTTACGCCAAACATATCGTTTTGCATTGTGGCCAAAAAGTTGGATTTTGGTTTCATGGGACCAGAGCACCTTCTTCCACATGTTTGGTGTGTCTCCCAGGTGGCTTGTGGCAAACTTTAGACGAGACTTTTTATGGATATCTTTGAGAAATGGCTTTCTTCTTGTCACTCTTCCATAAAGGGCAGATTTGTGCCGTGTACGACTGATTGTTGTCCTATGGACAGACTCTCCCACCTGAGCTGTAGTTCTCTGCAGTTCATCCAGAGTGATCATGGGCCTCTTGGCTGCATCTCTGATCAGTCTTCTCCTTGTCTGAGATGAAAGTTTAGAGGGACAGCCAGGTCTTGGTAGATTTGCAGTGGTCTGATACTCCTTCCATTTCAAAATGATGGCTTGCACAGTGCTCCTTGGGATGTTTAAAGCTTGGGAAATCTTTTTGTATCCAAATCCGGCTTTAAACTTCTCCACAACAGTATTACGGACCTGCCTGGTGTGTTCCTTGGTCTTCATGATGCTCTCTGAACCCTGAGACTATCACAGAGCAGGTGCATTTCTACAGAGACTTGATTACACACAGGTGGATTCTATTTATCACCATCAGTCATTTAGGACAACATTGGATCATTCAGAGATCCTCGCTGAACTTCTGGAGTCAGTTTGCTGCACTGAAAGTAAAGGGGCCCAATCATTTTGCACGCACCACTTTTCAGTTTTTTAATTTGTTCCACTTCACAATTGTGTCCCACTTGTTGGTGATTCTTCACAAAAAATAAAAATTTTATGTTTGAAGCCTGAAATGTGGCAAAAGGTTGAAAAGTTCAAGGGGGATGAATACTTTCACAAGCCACTGTAATAATAATCTCTGCAGCCGGGGAGCGGGAAATGTCTCATTGCCTGTGATTAGCACTGCGCAGTGTAAGCTTCCTGCAATCACGCCTGATCTTTACTTGCTAGTAGAGGGTGGACCCCCTTTATTAGGACCCCCTTGCTAGTAGCGGGTTGGACCCCCTTTATTAGGGCCCCCTTGCTAGTAGAGGGTGGACCCCCTTTATTATGACCCCCTTGCTAGTAGCGGGTTGGACCCCCTTTATTAGGGCCCCCTTGCTAGTAGAGGGTGGACCCCCTTTATTAGGACCCCCTTGCTAGTAGCGGGTTGGACCCCCTTTATTAGGGCCCCCTTGCTAGTAGAGGGTGGACCCCCTTTATTAGGACCCCCTTGCTAGTAGCGGGTTGGACCCCCTTTATTAGGGCCCCCTTGCTAGTAGAGGGTGGACCCCCTTTATTAGGACCCCCTTGCTAGTAGCGGGTTGGACCCCCTTTATTAGGGCCCCCTTGCTAGTAGAGGGTGGACCCCCTTTATTAGGACCCCCTTGCTAGTAGCGGGTTGGACCCCCTTTATTAGGGCCCCCTTGCTAGTAGCGGGTGGAGCCCCTTTATTAGGACCCCCTTGCTAGTAGCGGGTTGGACCCCCTTTATTAGGGCCCCCTTGCTAGTAGAGGGTGGACCCCCTTTATTAGGTCCCCCTTGCTAGTAGCGGGTTGGACCCCCTTTATTAGGTCCCCCTTGCTAGTAGCGGGTTGGACCCCCTTTATTAGGTCCCTCTTGCTAGTAGCAGGTTGGACCCCCTTTATTAGGTCCCCCTTGCCAGTAACGGGTTGGACCCCCTTTATTAGGTCCCCCTTGCTAATAGCGGGTGGAGCCCCTTTATTAGGTCCCCCTTGCTAGTAGTGAGTTGGACCCCCTTTATTAGGTCCCCCTTGCTAGTAGCGGGTGGAGCCCCTTTATTAGGGCCCCCTTACTAGTAGAGGGTGGAGCACCTTTATTAGGTCCTCCTTGCTAGTACCAGGTTGGACCCCCTTTATTAGGTCCCCCTTGCTAGTAGCGGGTTGGACCCCCTTTATTAGGTCCCCCTTGCTAGTAGCGGGTTGGACCCCCTTTAATAGGTCCCCCTTTCTAGTAGCGGGTGGAGCCCCTTTATTAGGTCCCCCTTGCTAGTAGCGGGTGGAGCCCCTTTATTAGGTTCCCCTTGCTAGTAGCGGGTTGGACCCCTTTATTAGGTCCCTCTTGCTAGTAGAGGGTGGATCCCCTTTATTAGGTCCCCCTTGCTAGTAGAGGGTGGAAGCCCTTTATTAGGTCCCCCTTGCTAGTAGCGGGTTGGACCCCTTTATTAGGTCCCCCTTGCTAGTAGCGGGTTGGACCCCTTTATTAGGCCCCCCTTGCTAGTAGAGGGTGGACCCCCTTTATTAGGCCCCCCTTGCTAGTAGAGGGTGGACCCCCTTTATTAGGTCCCCCTTGCTAGTAGCGGGTTGGACCCCTTTATTAGGTCCCTCTTGCTAGTAGAGGGTGGAGCCCCTTTATTAGGTCCCCCTTGCTAGTAGCGGGTGGAGCCCCTTTATTAGGTCCCCCTTGCTAGTAGCGGGTGGAGCCCCTTTATTAGGTCCCCCTTGCTAGTAGAGGGTGGAGCCCCTTTATTAGGTCCCCCTTGCTAGTAGCGGGTGGAGCCCCTTTATTAGGTCCCCCTTGCTAGTAGCGGGTTGGACCCCCTTTATTAGGTCCCCCTTGCTAGTAGCGGGTGGAGCCCCTTTATTAGGTCCCCCATGCTAGTAGTGGGTGGAGCCCCTTTATTAGGTCCCCCATGCTAGTAGCGGGTGGAGCCCCTTTATTGGGTCCCCCTTGCTAGTAGCGGGTGGAGCCCCTTTATTAGGTCCCCCATGCTAGTAGTGGGTGGAGCCCCTTTATTAGGTCCCCCATGCTAGTAGTGGGTGGAGCCCCTTTATTAGGTCCCCATTGCTAGTAGTGGGTGGAGCCCCTTTATTAGGTCCCCCATGCTAGTAGTGGGTGGAGCCCCTTTATTAGGTCCCCATTGCTAGTAGTGGGTGGAGCCCCTTTATTGGGTCCCCCTTGCTAGTAGCGGGTGGAGCCCCTTTATTAGGTCCCCCATGCTAGCAGTGGGTGGAGCCCCTTTATTGGGTCCCTCTTTCTAGTAGCGGGTGGAGCCCCTTTATTAGGTCCCCCTTGCTAGTAGCGGGTTGGACCCCCTTTATTAGGTCCCCCTTGCTAGTAGTGGGTGGAGCCCCTTTATTAGGCCCCCCTTGCTAGTAGCGGGTGGAGCCCCTTTATTAGGTCCCCCTTGCTAGTAGCGGGTGGAGCCCCTTTATTAGGTTCCCCTTGCTAGTAGCGGGTTGGACCCCTTTATTAGGTCCCTCT
Organism: Aquarana catesbeiana; assembly: GCF_042186555.1. Lineage (NCBI taxonomy): Eukaryota > Metazoa > Chordata > Amphibia > Anura > Ranidae > Aquarana > Aquarana catesbeiana. The sequence continues at coordinate 322,877,044 of NC_133332.1, read as the reverse complement.
TGCTAGTAGAGGGTGGATCCCCTTTATTAGGTCCCCCTTGCTAGTAGAGGGTGGAAGCCCTTTATTAGGTCCCCCTTGCTAGTAGCGGGTTGGACCCCTTTATTAGGTCCCCCTTGCTAGTAGCGGGTTGGACCCCTTTATTAGGCCCCCCTTGCTAGTAGAGGGTGGACCCCCTTTATTAGGCCCCCCTTGCTAGTAGAGGGTGGACCCCCTTTATTAGGTCCCCCTTGCTAGTAGCGGGTTGGACCCCTTTATTAGGTCCCTCTTGCTAGTAGAGGGTGGAGCCCCTTTATTAGGTCCCCCTTGCTAGTAGCGGGTGGAGCCCCTTTATTAGGTCCCCCTTGCTAGTAGAGGGTGGAGCCCCTTTATTAGGTCCCCCTTGCTAGTAGCGGGTGGAGCCCCTTTATTAGGTCCCCCTTGCTAGTAGAGGGTGGAGCCCCTTTATTAGGTCCCCCTTGCTAGTAGCGGGTTGGACCCCCTTTATTAGGTCCCCCTTGCTAGTAGCGGGTGGAGCCCCTTTATTAGGTCCCCCTTGCTAGTAGCGGGTGGAGCCCCTTTATTAGGTCCCCCTTGCTAGTAGCGGGTGGAGCCCCTTTATTAGGTCCCCCTTGCTAGTAGCGGGTGGATCCCCTTTATTAGGTCCCCCTTGCTAGTAGCGGTTTGGATCCCCTTTATTAGGTCCCCCTTGCTAGTAGCGGGTGGAGCCCCTTTATTAGGTCCCCCTTGCTAGTAGCGGGTGGAGCCCCTTTATTAGGTCCCCCTTGCTAGTAGCGGGTGGAGCCCCTTTATTAGGTCCCCCTTGCTAGTAGCGGGTGGATCCCCTTTATTAGGTCCCCCTTGCTAGTAGCGGGTTGGATCCCCTTTATTAGGTCCCCCTTACTAGTAGCGGGTGGAGCCCCTTTATTAGGTCCCCCTTGCTGGGTTTGGGACTTTATAGGCATCACCACAATGAGAAAAAGAATTGGTATAAATGTATTTTATTGTATAAAAAGAATGTGAAGAATAGAAAGTATATAAACAATACATAAAGACAAAATCTAAATGTGGATAGAGAATAAAAGCCGTCACTGAGAAATGGACAGATCTCCCTGAACCAGACGCGTTTCGGAGAAATCTTCATCAGGGTTCTTCATGGAGAGATTAGTATCTCAGTACAGTTAGAATTTCTATCCCAGAATAATTCACCAAAGTGATTCACTTACATTTTATTCACTGACAAAACAAATAAACATCCACAGAATTAAAAATAGGAGCAGCTTCGCACCCGGCGCCCCACACTCTCCAATGGTCAGCTCACGAGATATATAGATGACTAAGAGACATATCAAGGGGGGGATGGAGACATCCGCAATAGCATCAAAGAGACACCGCGTCCTGGCCGGGCGCAGCACTTGTATGTGTGCTGGGGTCCAAGACTCTATACAGGAATATAAGGACTGTGCATCTTTGGTGGAGACATCTTTATTGTTTCCATCCCCCATCATCATTGGTCATAAAGAGGAAGTAAAGGTCGTCCCTGAGAAATAAAATCTACTGATAAATTATTCATAAATCTGGCCAGAGAAGCCACAATACCAGATATCACCAGCAGGTGGTAGTGATTGCACCTCCTTGTGTCGGTCTGGATGGGTGACACCAGACAGGAATCTCCACTAATAATGGTAATCAGATCTTATAGAGGACCATATCTCCTCACCCATGGTGTCCCGGGACCCCATGTCATTTTCTAGGTGGAGATCACAACCTCCGACCCTCGCAATCCTCTTCTCTCCGCGTTTTCATGTCTAGACTTTATTCATCTGATCACTGCTCAATTGAGTAAATATTTCAAATGTTTTCTTCATTACTTTCCCTGTTCATGAACCAGAAAGAGAACCAGGCCACCTTGCCTGACATGAGGCTACCTTGCCTGACATGAGGCCACCTTGCCTGACATGAGGCCACCTTGCCTGACATGAGGCCACCTTGCCTGACATGAGGTCACCTTGCCTGACATGAGGCCACCTTGCCTGACATGAGGCCACCTTGCCTGACATGAGGCCACCTTGCCTGACATGAGGTCACCTTGCCTGACATGAGGCCACCTTGCCTGACATGAGGCCACCTTGCCTGACATGAGGCCACCTTGCCTGACATGAGGCTACCTTGCCTGACATGAGGCCATCTTGCCTGACACGAGGCTACCTTGCCTGACATGAGGCCACCTTGCCTGACATGAGGCCACCTTGCCTGACATGAGGTCACCTTGCCTGACATGAGGCCACCTTGCCTGACATGAGGCTACCTTGCCTGACATGAGGCCATCTTGCCTGACATGAGGCTACCTTGCCCTCACCTGTTGGATTCTCAGATAGTTGATGTGGGTGGGGGTGGAGGCAGTAAAGCCAATATGTTGTTGACGGGTTTCCATTCTTTGGTTGACGAGGCCAATAATTCCTATTGACAAGCTAATGTCCTCCTCATTCTTCTAACCCTTGAAGTGAGATGTCCAATAAAAGTCCCTATCACGGCCCATTCAATGGAGTGCGGCCATTTATAGCTAAGCCTTTCAGAGGACACAATGTATGGGGGGGGCGTCTAATTTCCTGTAAAATATGTTAATGTGCCCGGCTGCCACCTTTCTGGGCTTTTGAAGTCACAGCTGCCGGTGTTTATTGCCTGCAATGTCACCTCCAGGATTTCCTGATCCCTATTGTATTCCCTGAGGGAGGGGGGCTGACACGCTACTATTGACTTTCAAGGCCTTCTCCGAGGTGCCGACATTCCTCCACATACACTATAGTGTCAAAAGTATTGGGACGCCTGCCTTTACACGCACATGAACTTTAATGGCACCCCAGTCTTAGTCCGTAGGGTTCAATTAAGAATGAGCTCCGGTGTGTTCGCACAGCCCACGTGAAGAGCCCACCAGGAAGTTGGCACATCACTAATCACAGGCGATGAGACATCATCCCGATACGCGGCTGCAGAGATCAAGAAATGTCTCACTGCCTGTGATTAGCGCTGTGCCGACTTCCTGGCGGGCTCTTCACGTGGGCTGTGCGAACACACCGGAGCTCATCCGTAGGGTTCCATATTGAGTTGGCCCACCCTTTGCAGCAGTTCAACTCTTCTAGGAAGGCCGTCCACAAGGTTTAGGAGGGTGTCTATGGGAATGTTTGACCATTCTTCCAGAAGAGTATTTGTGAGGTCAGGCACTGATGTTGGATGAGAAGGCCTGGCTGGCTCGCAGTCTCCGCTCTAATTCATCCCAAAGGTGTTCTATGGGGTTGAGGTCAGGACTCTGTGCAGGCCAGTCAAGTTCCTCCACCACAAACTCGCTCATCCATGTCTTTATGGACCTTGCTTTGTATACTGGTCCAAATCATTTGGTGGAGGGGGGATTATGGTGTGTGTGTGTGGGGGGGGGGGTTGATTGGTAGAGGGGGATTATGGTGTGGGGGGGGGGTTGTTTGGTATACGGGGGATTATGATGTGGGGGGAGGGGGGATTATGGTGTGGGGGGTGTTTTTCAGGGGTTGGGTTCGGCCCCTTAGTTCCAGTGAAGGGAACTCTTAGGGCGTAGGCATACCAAGACATTTTGGACAATTTCATGCTCCCAACTTTGTGGGAGGAGTTTGGGGACGGCCCCTTCCTGTTCCAACATGACTGCCCACCAGTGCACAAAGCAAGGTCCATAAAGACATGGATGAGTGAGTTTGGGGTGGAAGAACTTGACTCTCCTGCACAGAGTCCTGACCTCAACCCCATAGAACACCTTTGGGATGAAAGACATGGATGAGCGAGTTTGGGGAGGAAGAACTTGACTGGCCTGCACAGAGTCCTGACCTCAACCTGATGAGGTTCAAAGCCCACCCCCGATATCTCACGAGCCCCATCACTGCACCCCAATAGACCCTACATGGAGGGACCCACCTGGTTCTGAAGGGTGAAGGTCTTACATCACCAAAGTGGAACCCCACCAGTGAGCCCAACGTGATCAGTTTGATGACCCGGTACCACAGATGAACAATCAAGGTGTGAAGAATCAGAGACGATAGAATATTAATCAGAGGTGATAGAATAATAATCAGAGACCATAGAATAATAATCAGAGGTGATAAAATATCAATCAGAGGTGATAGAATAATATTCAGAGGTGATCGAAGCTCCGAGAATGACTTGGGGAATGTTTCTTTGAACACTCACTATGACATCACACTTTCTGAGACAATTCCAACACTTTATATAATAGGGATTAAGGTTGGTTGGGGGTTCTCTTCAAACCCAGAACAATGATAGGGGGTGACATAGCTGAGTGGAGGGGGACGGGGTATCTGGGCAATTCAAGATGTTGAAGGCCCAGATAAAGAGTAAAGAGTTTCCTGCTGATTGGTGCACCGAGAACATTCCGGAGGGTGACAGAGGACTGATTGGTGCTCCGAGAACATTCCGGAGGGTAACAGAGGACTGATTGGTGCACCGAGAACATTCCGGAGGGTGACAGAGGACTGATTGGTGCACCGAGAACATTCCGGAGGGTAACAGAGGACTGATTGGTGCACCGAGAACATTCCGGAGGGTAACAGAGGAGTGATTGGTGCTCCGAGAACATTCCAGGGGGTAACAGAGGACTGATTGGTGCTCCGAGAACATTCCAGGGGGTAACAGAGGACTGATTGGTGCTCCGAGAACATTCCGGAGGGTAACAGAGGAGTGATTGGTGCTCCGAGAACATTCCAGGGGGTAACAGAGGACTGATTGGTGCTCCGAGAACATTCCAGGGGGTAACAGAGGACTGATTGGTGCTCCGAGAACATTCCAGGGGGTAACAGAGGACTGATTGGTGCACTGAGAACATTCCGGAGGGTAACAGAGGACTGATTGGTGCTCCGAGAACATTCCGGAGGGTGACAGAGGACTGATTGGTGCTCCGAGAACATTCCGGAGGGTGACAGAGGACTGATTGGTGCTCCGAGAACATTCCGGAGGGTAACAGAGGACTGATTGGTGCTCCGAGAACATTCCGGAGGGTGACAGAGGACTGATTGGTGCACTGAGAACATTCCGGAGGGTAACAGAGGACTGATTGGTGCTCCGAGAACATTCCGGAGGGTGACAGAGGACTGATTGGTGCACTGAGAACATTCCGGAGGGTAACAGAGGACTGATTGGTGCTCCGAGAACATTCCGGAGGGTGACAGAGGACTGATTGGTGCTCCGAGAACATTCCGGAGGGTGACAGAGGACTGATTGGTGCACTGAGAACATTCCGGAGGGTAACAGAGGACTGATTGGTGCACCGAGAACATTCCAGGGGGGTAACAGAGGACTGATTGGTGCTCTGAGAACATTCCGGAGGGTGACAGAGGACTGATTGGTGCACTGAGAACATTCCGGAGGGTAACAGAGGACTGATTGGTGCACCGAGAACATTCCGGGGGGTAACAGAGGACTGATTGGTGCACCGAGAACATTCCGGAGGGTGACAGAGGACTGATTGGTGCACCGAGAACATTCCGGAGGGTAACAGAGGACTGATTGGTGCACTGAGAACATTCCGGAGGGTAACAGAGGACTGATTGGTGCACTGAGAACATTCCCTGGGGTAACAGAGGACTGATTGGTGCACCGGGAACATTCCGGAGGGTAACAGAGGACTGATTGGTGCACCGAGAACATTCCGGAGGGTAACAGAGGACTGATTGGTGCACCGGGAACATTCCGGAGGGTAACAGAGGACTGATTGGTGCTCCGAGAACATTCCGGAGGGTAACAGAGGACTGATTGGTGCACCGGGAACATTCCGGAGGGTAACAGAGGACTGATTGGTGCACCGGGAACATTCCGGAGGGTAACAGAGGACTGATTGGTGCTCCGAGAACATTCCAGGGGGGTAACAGAGGACTGATTGGTGCTCCGAGAACATTCCGGAGGGTAACAGAGGACTGATTGGTGCACCGAGAACATTCCGGGGGGGTAACAGAGGACTGATTGGTGCACTGAGAACATTCCGGAGGGTAACAGAGGACTGATTGGTGCTCCGAGAACATTCCGGAGGGTAACAGAGGACTGATTGGTGCTCCGAGAACATTCCGGAGGGTAACAGAGGACTGATTGGTGCTCCGAGAACATTCCGGAGGGTAACAGAGGACTGATTGGTGCACCGAGAACATTCCGGGGGGGTAACAGAGGACTGATTGGTGCTCCGAGAACATTCCAGGGGGTAACAGAGGACTGATTGGTGCTCCGAGAACATTCCAGGGGGTAACAGAGGACTGATTGGTGCACTGAGAACATTCCGGAGGGTAACAGAGGACTGATTGGTGCACCGAGAACATTCCGGGGGGGTAACAGAGGACTGATTGGTGCACCGAGAACATTCCAGGGGGTAACAGAGGACTGATTGGTGCTCCGAGAACATTCCAGGGGGTAACAGAGGACTGATTGGTGCACTGAGAACATTCCGGAGGGTAACAGAGGACTGATTGGTGCACCGAGAACATTCCGGGGGGGTAACAGAGGACTGATTGGTGCACCGAGAACATTCCGGAGGGTAACAGAGGACTGATTGGTGCTCCGAGAACATTCCGGAGGGTAACAGAGGACTGATTGGTGCTCCGAGAACATTCCAGGGGGTAACAGAGGACTGATTGGTGCTCCGAGAACATTCCGGAGGGTAACAGAGGAGTGATTGGTGCTCCGAGAACATTCCAGGGGGTAACAGAGGACTGATTGGTGCTCCGAGAACATTCCAGGGGGTAACAGAGGACTGATTGGTGCTCCGAGAACATTCCAGGGGGTAACAGAGGACTGATTGGTGCACTGAGAACATTCCGGAGGGTAACAGAGGACTGATTGGTGCTCCGAGAACATTCCGGAGGGTGACAGAGGACTGATTGGTGCTCCGAGAACATTCCGGAGGGTGACAGAGGACTGATTGGTGCTCCGAGAACATTCCGGAGGGTAACAGAGGACTGATTGGTGCTCCGAGAACATTCCGGAGGGTGACAGAGGACTGATTGGTGCACTGAGAACATTCCGGAGGGTAACAGAGGACTGATTGGTGCTCCGAGAACATTCCGGAGGGTGACAGAGGACTGATTGGTGCACTGAGAACATTCCGGAGGGTAACAGAGGACTGATTGGTGCTCCGAGAACATTCCGGAGGGTGACAGAGGACTGATTGGTGCTCCGAGAACATTCCGGAGGGTGACAGAGGACTGATTGGTGCACTGAGAACATTCCGGAGGGTAACAGAGGACTGATTGGTGCACCGAGAACATTCCAGGGGGGTAACAGAGGACTGATTGGTGCTCTGAGAACATTCCGGAGGGTGACAGAGGACTGATTGGTGCACTGAGAACATTCCGGAGGGTAACAGAGGACTGATTGGTGCACCGAGAACATTCCGGGGGGTAACAGAGGACTGATTGGTGCACCGAGAACATTCCGGAGGGTGACAGAGGACTGATTGGTGCACCGAGAACATTCCGGAGGGTAACAGAGGACTGATTGGTGCACTGAGAACATTCCGGAGGGTAACAGAGGACTGATTGGTGCACTGAGAACATTCCCTGGGGTAACAGAGGACTGATTGGTGCACCGGGAACATTCCGGAGGGTAACAGAGGACTGATTGGTGCACCGAGAACATTCCGGAGGGTAACAGAGGACTGATTGGTGCACCGGGAACATTCCGGAGGGTAACAGAGGACTGATTGGTGCTCCGAGAACATTCCGGAGGGTAACAGAGGACTGATTGGTGCACCGGGAACATTCCGGAGGGTAACAGAGGACTGATTGGTGCTCCGAGAACATTCCAGGGGGGTAACAGAGGACTGATTGGTGCTCCGAGAACATTCCGGAGGGTAACAGAGGACTGATTGGTGCACCGAGAACATTCCGGGGGGGTAACAGAGGACTGATTGGTGCACTGAGAACATTCCGGAGGGTAACAGAGGACTGATTGGTGCACCGAGAACATTCCGGGGGGGTAACAGAGGACTGATTGGTGCACCGAGAACATTCCAGGGGGTAACAGAGGACTGATTGGTGCTCCGAGAACATTCCAGGGGGTAACAGAGGACTGATTGGTGCACTGAGAACATTCCGGAGGGTAACAGAGGACTGATTGGTGCACCGAGAACATTCCGGGGGGGTAACAGAGGACTGATTGGTGCACCGAGAACATTCCGGAGGGTAACAGAGGACTGATTGGTGCTCCGAGAACATTCCGGAGGGTAACAGAGGACTGATTGGTGCTCCGAGAACATTCCGGAGGGTAACAGAGGACTGATTGGTGCACCGGGAACATTCCGGAGGGTAACAGAGGACTGATTGGTGCTCCGAGAACATTCCGGGGGGTAACAGAGGACTGATTGGTGCACCGAGAACATTCCGGAGGGTGACAGAGGACTGATTGGTGCACCGAGAACATTCCGGAGGGTAACAGAGGACTGATTGGTGCACTGAGAACATTCCGGAGGGTAACAGAGGACTGATTGGTGCACTGAGAACATTCCCTGGGGTAACAGAGGACTGATTGGTGCACCGGGAACATTCCGGAGGGTAACAGAGGACTGATTGGTGCACCGAGAACATTCCGGAGGGTAACAGAGGACTGATTGGTGCACCGGGAACATTCCGGAGGGTAACAGAGGACTGATTGGTGCTCCGAGAACATTCCAGGGGGGTAACAGAGGACTGATTGGTGCTCCGAGAACATTCCGGAGGGTAACAGAGGACTGATTGGTGCACCGAGAACATTCCGGGGGGGTAACAGAGGACTGATTGGTGCACTGAGAACATTCCGGAGGGTAACAGAGGACTGATTGGTGCTCCGAGAACATTCCGGAGGGTAACAGAGGACTGATTGGTGCTCCGAGAACATTCCGGAGGGTAACAGAGGACTGATTGGTGCTCCGAGAACATTCCAGGGGGGTAACAGAGGACTGATTGGTGCACCGGGAACATTCCGGAGGGTAACAGAGGACTGATTGGTGCTCCGAGAACATTCCGGAGGGTAACAGAGGACTGATTGGTGCACCGAGAACATTCCGGAGGGTAACAGAGGACTGATTGGTGCACCGGGAACATTCCGGAGGGTAACAGAGGACTGATTGGTGCACCGAGAACATTCCGGAGGGTAACAGAGGACTGATTGGTGCACCGAGAACATTCCGGAGGGTAACAGAGGACTGATTGGTGCACCGAGAACATTCCGGAGGGTAACAGAGGACTGATTGGTGCACCGGGAACATTCCGGAGGGTAACAGAGGACTGATTGGTGCTCCGAGAACATTCCAGGGGGTAACAGAGGACTGATTGGTGCACCGAGAACATTCCGGGGGGTAACAGAGGACTGATTGGTGCACTGAGAACATTCCGGAGGGTAACAGAGGACTGATTGGTGCACTGAGAACATTCCGGAGGGTAACAGAGGACTGATTGGTGCTCCGAGAACATTCCGGAGGGTAACAGAGGACTGATTGGTGCTCCGAGAACATTCCGGAGGGTGACAGAGGACTGATTGGTGCTCCGAGAACATTCCGGAGGGTGACAGAGGACTGATTGGTGCTCCGAGAACATTCCAGGGGGGTAACAGAGGACTGATTGGTGCACCGAGAACATTCCGGAGGGTAACAGAGGACTGATTGGTGCTCCGAGAACATTCCAGGGGGGTAACAGAGGACTGATTGGTGCTCCGAGAACATTCCAGGGGGGTAACAGAGGACTGATTGGTGCTCCGAGAACATTCCAGGGGGGTAACAGAGGACTGATTGGTGCACCGGGAACATTCCGGAGGGTAACAGAGGACTGATTGGTGCTCCGAGAACATTCCGGAGGGTGACAGAGGACTGATTGGTGCACCGGGAACATTCCGGAGGGTAACAGAGGACTGATTGGTGCTCCGAGAACATTCCAGGGGGGTAACAGAGGACTGATTGGTGCTCCGAGAACATTCCAGGGGGGTAACAGAGGACTGATTGGTGCACCGGGAACATTCCGGAGGGTATCAGAGGACTGATTGGTGCACCGAGAACATTCCAGGGGGGTAACAGAGGACTGATTGGTGCTCCGAGAACATTCCGGAGGGTAACAGAGGACTGATTGGTGCACCGAGAACATTCCGGAGGGTAACAGAGGACTGATTGGTGCTCCGAGAACATTCCAGGGGGGTAACAGAGGACTGATTGGTGCACCGAGAACATTCCAGGGGGGTAACAGAGGACTGATTGGTGCTCCGAGAACATTCCGGAGGGTAACAGAGGACTGATTGGTGCTCCGAGAACATTCCAGGGGGGTAACAGAGGACTGATTGGTGCTCCGAGAACATTCCAGGGGGGTAACAGAGGACTGATTGGTGCACCGGGAACATTCCGGAGGGTAACAGAGGACTGATTGGGAAATTGGGGCTCAGCAGAGATACCAGCAGAAGGAAAGCTTCTCATTGACCTTTCACCTGGTGGTCCTCCAGTCACCGGCCGGGATATGGTGACACCTTCTATATAAGAAAGAAATGCCGGCCTTCCTCATGAACAATCAGTCTGGAAAACTGGATTTTCCAATTCATTTCACACAACTCATCTACTACACAAAGGTGCGATTTCCAAGCCTGGTCCCCCACCCCCACCCTGGTGGAGCTTCATTATTACGGGTGAGAAGTCACACATCACCCCATTGTGCCGTTCATTAACACGTCTTCTCTGAGAAACAAACAAGACATTTCCATCAATTCACATCCGGGGGAGAGAAGACGGCAATGGTGCGGAGTGACTCCTTACCTGACAATCATCAGGATGTGTATTGCCTGGAAATCTATTTATTGATAATGTATTACAGTGAGGAGGAAAAGGTATTTGATCGGCTGCTGATTTTGTACTTTTGAGCAATGACAAAGAAACGATCGGTCTATAATTTTATTGGTCGGTTTATTATAACAGTGAGAGAATAACAACAAAAATATCCAGAAAAACACATTTCATAAAAGTTATAAATTGATTTGCATTTTAATGATTGAAATAAGTATGTGAACCCCGATCAATCAGCAAGATTTCTGGCTCCCAGGTGTCTTCTATACAGGTAATGAGCTGAGGATTCTCCTAAAGGGAGTGCTCCTAATCTCAGCTTGTTACCTGTATAAAGGACACCTGTCCACAGAATCAATCAATCAATCAATCAGATTCCAATCTCTCCACCATGGCCAAGACCAAAGATCTGTCCAAGGATGTCAGGGAGAAGATTGTAGACCTACACAAGGCTGGAATGGGCTACAAGACCATCGCCAAGCAGCTTGGTGAGAGGGTGACAACAGTTGGTGGGATTATACACAAATGGAGGAAACACAAAATAACGATCGATCTCCCTCGGTCTGGGGCTCCATACAAGATCTCACCTCGTGGAGGTTCAATGATCATGAGAACAGTGAGGAATCAGCCCAGAACTACACGGGAGAATCTTGTCAATGATCTCAGATGGGACCATAGTCACCAGGAAAACGATCGGTAACACACTATATACAAATGTGTGAAACAATCAGCTCCACCCTAAATGAATCAAGTGCAAAGTTGCAGCCACTATACACTTTAAGTGAAATCAATTGATGTGTACCAAAAGACGCACATACACAGTGCAATGCTACTACAGTGATAATTCAATGCTACGCTGAGTGCTATGTATTCATGCAATAAAATTCACATTCATAAAACAATTTATAATAAATGTCCCATAAATCAATCTTGATAGAAGTGCTCCAGTGTTATTATCATATCACCGTGCGTCTCAATAATTTCTATTGCTTGTGCACCTCCAGCTATCTAATCTGCTCACCTCAAGGAGGAGTCAGGAAGACCCCAATGAACAAACGATCTCCACCCAATGTGTTCCTCACAGATAGGGGGCTGATCTTATTGCATGTATACATAGCACTCAGTATAGCATTGAATTATCACTGTAGTAGCACTGCACTGTGTGTATGTGCGTCTTTTGGTACACATACCTCCCAACAGTCCCGGATTGGGCGGGACTTTCCCGCATTTTAACCTTTGTCCCGCATTCCCACATTACTCCATTATATGGTAACACCGTAACAGAAGAGCAGGACCTGCAGCAGTGTATAGTACATCTAGCACAGCCAGGGATTGGTGGGAAAGCCAGTTAGGTTACCGCCGACTTCAATAAGACAAAGTGTAGCTGTCAGATTCTGCCTCTGAAGTCGGAGATGGGCGGGCCAATCAGGTGTCCCGCCCCCTTCGTCAGGTGCACTGTGTTCAAATGGCCTCTTGACTCTCCACACACAGAGCGCCACCCTGCCCCTCCCTGACCCCACCCACCACAGGGAACCCTGCTCCTCCTCCCTTCTCTGATTATCACAGAGCGCCACCCTGCCCCTCCCTGACCCCACCCACCACAGGGAACCCTTCTCCTCCTCCCTTCTCTGATCATCACAGAGCGCCACCCTGCCCCTCCCTGACCCCACCCACCACAGGGAACCCTGCTCCCCCTCCCTTCTCTGATTATCACAGAGCGCCACCCTGCCCCTCCCTGACCCCACCCACCACAGGGAACCCTTCTCCTCCTCCCTTCTCTGATCATCACAGAGCGCCACCCTGCCCCTCCCTGACCCCACCCACCACAGAGGGGAATCCTGCTCCCCCTCCCTTCTCTGATCATCACAGAGCAGCACCCTGCATGTCCTTTTAACTCCACCCACCACAGAGCGCCACCCTGCCCCTCCCTGACCCCGCCCACCACAGAGGGGAATACTGCTCCATCTCCCTTCTCCAAATATCACAGAGTGGCACCCTGCTCCTCCTGACTCCACCCACCACAGAGCAGCGGTCAGTGCAGCCTCATAAGTTCCCATCAATGTAGCCTATCAGTGCCCATCAATGCAGCCTCATCAGTGCCCATCAATATAGCCTATCAGTGCCCATCATTGCAGCCTCATCAGTGCTCATCAGTGCAGCCTTATCAGTGCCCATCAATACAGCCTATCAGTGGCCATCAGTGCCGCCCATCAGTGCAGCCTCATCAGTGCAGCCTCATCAGTGCAGCCTCATCAGTGCAGCCTCATATGTGTCCATCAGTGAAACCTATCAGTGCCCATCAGTGCAGCCTCATCAGTGCAGCCTCATGTGTGCCCATCAGTGTCGCCCATCAGTGCAGCCTCATATGTGCCCATCAGTGCAGCCTATCAGTGGCCATCAGTGTCGCCCATCAGTGCAGCCTCATATGTGCCCATCAGTGCAACCTATCAGTGCCCATCAGTGCAGCCTCATCAGTGCAGCCTCATATGTGCCCATCAGTGAAGCCTATCAGTGGCCATCAGTGCCGCCCATCAGTGCAGCCTCATCAGTGCAGCCTATCAGTGCAGCCTCATATGTGCCCATCAGTGCAGCCTATCACTGCATGGGGATCACAAGAGGAGATCCGGCCAGATCACACAGAGAGAGGTCCTCCTGCTCTGACACAGCTTGGATCTGAAACGCCGACCACTATTAAGTAAAGTCCCGCCTCCTGGACCGGCTCCTATGATAGAGAGCACACTGATTCAATTTCCCGGCATTGGACCAGTGTGCTGCCTATTATAGGAGCTGGTCCAGGAGGCGGGACTTTGACAGCGGCCGGTATTTCTGATCCAAGCTGTGTCAGAGCGGGAGCTTCTCTTTCTGTCCCAGGGGGCAGGAAGGCAATTGACAGTCTACCCCTGCTCCACACTGGCCGTCAGGTGATTTCCACTCGCCAAATGCGAGCAGGCAAGTGGAAATATTAAAGGCTGCCCTACAGTATAAGTTGCCAGCATTATAACCCCAATCTTATAAGCCCCCATTGTTCCCCCACATTGTACTGGAATTATGTGAAGTTACAAATCAGGTAAAATGTTTCGTCTTGTATTGAAGTGTCTCAGGGGGTCGCTCCACGCCCTCCAGATTCCTCCCCCTACATCTCCGCTCCTTACTTTCCACTCTACTTCTGGCACCTGAATCTACCTGGGGTGTAGACAGATGAGCCGAGGAGCACCGGAGACTTCCAAGCCTGGGACCTGTACCGACACCTGCTGGACGGAATGCAGGATTACACCGATACTAGTAAGAGAGGTTATCATCAATAATTGCAATATTGGCTCATTGCAGCTCCATTACATTGATGACGTTTCACGGAGAGGATCTGTAAAGGGAAGCCAATGATGGGACCTTCCTAGACCTGATCCAACATGAGAGACACAGAGAACCGAAGGAGGAGATCCTGAGAATGTATTGAGGGCAAGAGACATACTGATCGACTATCATTCAATGTGAAGACTCTGCTGAGATTAATAATCACCCAACAATCTTCTGAGATTATTAATCACCCAACAATCTTCTGAGATTAATAATCACCCAGCAATCTCCTGAGATTAATAATCACCCAACAATCTCCTGAGATTAATAATCACCCAGCAATCTCCTGAGATTAATAATCACCCAACAATCCCCAGAGATTAATAATCACCCAACAATCTCCTGAGATTAATAATCACCCAACAATCTCCAGAGATTAATAATCACCCAACAATCTCCAGAGATTAATAATCACCCAACAATCCCCTGAGATTAATTATCACCCAACAATCCCCTGAGATTAATAATCACCCAACAACCTCCCGAGATGAACAATCTCCCAACAAACTCCTCAAATTAATAATCATCCAACAATTCCCTGAGATTAATAATCACCCAACAATCTCCTGAGATTAATAATCACCCAACAATCTCCAGAGATTAATAATCACCCAACAATCTCCTGAGATTAATAATCACCCAACAATCTCCTGAGATTAATAATCACCCAGCAATCTCCTGAGATTAATAATCACCCAACAATCCCTTGAGATTAATAATCACCCAACAATCCCCTGAGATTAATAATCACCCAACAATCCCCAGAGATTAATAATCACCCAACAATCTCCTGAGATTAATAATCACCCAACAATCTCCAGAGATTAATAATCACCCAACAATCTCCTGAGATTAATAATCACCCAACAATCCCCTGAGATTAATAATCACCCAACAATCTCCAGAGATTAATAATCACCCAACAATCTCCAGAGATTAATAATCACCCAACAATCTCCTGAGATTAATAATCACCCAACAATCCCCTGAGATTAATAATCACCCAACAATCTCCTGAGATTAATAATCACCCAACAATCCCCTGAGATTAATAATCACCCAACAATCCCCTGAGATTAATAATCGCCCAACAATCTCCAGAGATTAATAATCACCCAACAATCTCCAGAGATTAATAATTATCCAACAATTCCCTGAGATTAATAATCACCCAACAATCCCCTGAAATCAAAAATCAGTCAATAATCTTTTGACATTAATAATCACCCAACAATCTCCTGAGGTTATAAATCACACAACAACCTCCGAGATTAACAATCATCCAACAATCACCTGGGATTAATAATCACCCAAAAATCTCCTGCAGTTATTAATCATCCAACAATCCCCATGAGATGTTTAAACACCCAACAAACTCCTGACATTAATAATCACCCAACAATCTCCTGAGATTAATAATCACCCAACAATCTCCAGAGATTAATAATCACCCAACAATCTCCTGAGATTAATAATCACCCAACAATCTCCTGAGATTAATAATCACCCAACAATCTCCAGAGATTAATAATCACCCAACAATCTCCTGAGATTAATAATCACCCAACAATTCCCAGAGATTAATAATCACCCAACAATCTCCTGAGATTAATAATCACCCAACAATCCCCTGAGATTAATAATCACCCAACAATCTCCTGAGATTAATAATCACCCAACAATCCCCTGAGATTAATAATCACCCAACAATCTCCAGAGATTAATAATCACCCAACAATCTCCCGAGATTAATAATCACCCAACAATCTCCCGAGATTAATAATCACCCAACAATCCCCTGAGATTAATAATCACCCAACAATCCCCTGAGATTAATAATCACCCAACAATCTCCTGAGATTAATAATCACCCAACAATCTCCTGAGATTAATAATCACCCAACAATCTCCAGAGATTAATAATCACCCAACAATCTCCCAAGATTAATAATCACCAACAATCTCCCGAGATTAATAATCACCCAACAATCCCCTGAGATTAATAATCACCCAACAATCCCCTGAGATTAATAATCACCCAACAATCCCCTGAGATTAATAATCACCCAACAATCTCCTGAGATTAATAATCACCCAACAATCTCCCGAGATTAATAATCACCCAACAATCCCCTGAGATTAATAATCACCCAACAATCCCCTGAGATTAATAATCACCCAACAACCTCCTGAGATTAATAATCCTTCAGCAATCTCCTGAGATGAATAATCCTTCAGCAATCTCCTGAGATTAATAATCACCCAACAACCTCCCAAGATTAATAATCACCCAACAATCTCCAGAGATTAATAATCACCCAACAATCTCCAGAGATTAATAATTATCCAACAATTCCCTGAGATTAATAATCACCCAACAATCCCCTGAAATCAAAAATCAGTCAATAATCTTTTGACATTAATAATCACCCAACAATCTCCTGAGGTTATAAATCACACAACAACCTTCCGAGATTAACAATCATCCAACAATCACCTGGGATTAATAATCACCCAAAAATCTCTTGCAGTTATTAATCATCCAACAATCCCCATGAGATGTTTAAACACCCAACAAACTCCTGACATTAATAATCACCCAACAATCACCTGAGATTAATAATCACCCAACAATCCCCGATCAAAAATCAGTCAACAATCTTTTGACATTAATAATCCTCCAACAATCCCCTGAGATTAATAATCACCCAACAACCTCCCGAGATGAACAATCTCCCAACAAACTCCTCAAATTAATAATCATCCAACAATTCCCTGAGATTAATAATCACCCAACAATCTCCTGAGATTAATAATCACCCAACAATCTCCAGAGATTAACAATCACCCAACAATCTCCTGAGATTAATAATCACCCAACAATCACCTGAGATTAATAATCACCCAACAATCACCTGAGATTAATAATCACCCAACAATCCCCGATCAAAAATCAGTCAACAATCTTTTGACATTAATAATCCTCCAACAATCCCCTGAGATTAATAATCACCCAACAACCTCCCGAGATGAACAATCTCCCAACAAACTCCTCAAATTAATAATCATCCAACAATACGTTGAGATTAATAATCACCCAACAATCTCCTGAGATTAATAATCACCCAACAATCTCCAGAGATTAATAATCACCCAACAATCTCCTGAGATTAATAATCACCCAACAATCTCCTGAGATTAATAATCCATGAGATGTTTAAACACCCAACAAACTCCTGACATTAATAATCACCCAACTATCTCCTGAGATTAATAATCACCCAACAATCTCCTAAAATTAATATATATCCAACAACCCCCTGATATTTTTAATTACCCAACAACCTCCTGAGATTAATAATCCTTCAGCAATCTCCCAAGATTAATAATCACCCAACAATCCCCTGAGATTAATAATCACCCAACAATCTCCTGAGATTAATAATCACCCAACAATCCCCTGAGATTAATAATCACCCAACAATCTCCAGAGATTAATAATCACCCAACAATCCCCTGAGATTAATAATCACCCAAAAATCTCCAGAGATTAATAATCACCCAACAATCCCCTGAGATTAATAATCACCCAACAATCTCCAGAGATTAATAATCACCCAACAATCCCCTGAGATTAATAATCACCCAACAACCTCCCGAGATGAACAATCTCCCAACAAACTCCTCAAATTAATAATCATCCAACAATTCCCTGAGATTAATAATCACCCAACAATCTCCTGAGATTAATAATCACCCAACAATCTCCAGAGATTAATAATCACCCAACAATCTCCTGAGATTAATAATCACCCAACAATCTCCTGAGATTAATAATCACCCAGCAATCTCCTGAGATTAATAATCACCCAACAATCCCTTGAGATTAATAATCACCCAACAATCCCCTGAGATTAATAATCACCCAACAATCCCCAGAGATTAATAATCACCCAACAATCTCCTGAGATTAATAATCACCCAACAATCTCCAGAGATTAATAATCACCCAACAATCTCCAGAGATTAATAATCACCCAACAATCTTCTGAGGTTATATATTTGTAAATGAAGGACTGATTGGGGTTACATTTTCTGTCTGAAATTACCCCCCCCCCAACATTATATGTCTGAGGTTGCCCCCCCCCCCAGGACTCCATCAGTCCCTCCTCAATGGCCCCCTAACAGCTGCAGTCCCGGTTTTGGGGAGGGGGGGGGCACCTGTTGTGAACATGAAAAGGTGGTCGGAGCTCGGGGGGTCTCAAATATCGCCATAAACTCCCGAATCAGTTTTCAAAAAAAGAATTTCCTCCGGTGCCCCCCCCCCCTCCAGTCACAGGTCAGTCCCGCGGGGTCCCCCTCCAGTCACAGGTCAGTCCCGCGGGGTCCCCCTCCAGTCACAGGTCAGTCCCGCGGGGTCCCCCTCCAGTCACAGGTCAGTCCCGCGGGGTCCCCCTCCAGTCACAGGTCAGTCCCCCGGGGTCCCGCTCTCTCCGCTCCTCGCCCGGCTCCGCTGCCCTCTGCAGATAGAGAAGGTGCAGAGGGGGGGGGGGGTAATAATGAAGTGGGGAGGGGGGGTAGTAATAATGAAGTGGGGAGGGGGGTAGTAATAATGAAGTGGGGAGGGGGGGTAGTAATAATGAAGTGGGGAGGGGGGGTAGTAATAATGAAGTGGGGGGGGTAGTAATAATGAAGTGGGGAGGGGGGGCGGTAATAATGAGGTGTGGCTTGTATAATGTGCAGAATGTGGAGGGGGGGTGGTAATGAAGTAGGGAGGGGGGGCGGTAATAATGAGGTGGGGAGGGGGGTGGTAATAATGAGGTAGGGAGGGGGTGGTAATGAAGTAGGGAGGGAGGGGGGGGCGGTAATAATGAGGTGTGGCTTGTATAGAATGTGGAGGGGGGGGGATGTATATAAAGTGACTTTTCATCTCTCCCATCAGACAGACTCAGCTATGACCAGCCGGAGGAGATCTCTGCACAGGGCACCGGGACTGCACGCAGGGACCGCCGATCCTCATTCATGGACATTGTCCTCTAAGTACTACAAGTACCGTGCTGCCCTCCCCTCCCCCCGCACACCCTGAGGACATGGCTGAGGTTGGGGGGTTTTTGGCTTCTCTGGATCTGGACCTACATGGCTTCTCCTCTTCTTATGGGAATGTGGCTTTAGCGGACTCCCCCGGCTTCCTGAATGAGAGGTTGGGGCAGATAGAGGGGAGACTACAAAGGGGAACCCCAACTGACTTCGCCCACCTGAAGGGGATCCTCCGGAGGAGACAACTCTACTGCAGGACCGGCTTCCACCTGGAGATCTTCCCCAATGGGACTGTACATGGTACCAGGCAGGACCACAGTAGATTCGGTAAGGCTCATTGACTTCACTTCTCCAAATCTGGTTCCTCACTTACCGTTCTCTATCTGGCTCCTTATATACCTTCCCCATACCTGGATCAATATATACCTTCCCCATACCTGGATCCATATATACCCTCACCATACCTGAATCATTATATACCTTCCCCATATCTGGCTCCTTATATACCCTCACCATACCTGACTCCATATATACCTTCACCATACCTGTTATATACCTTCCCCATACCTGGCTCCTTATATACCCTCACCATACCTGAATCATTATATACCTTCCCCATACCTGTTATATACCTTCCCCATACCTGGATCCTTATATACCCTCACCATACCTGAATCATTATATACCTTCCCCATACCTGGATCCTTATTTACCTTCCCCATACCTGGCTCCATATATACCTTCACCATACCTGGCTCCTTATATACCCTCACCATACCTGAATCATTATATACCTTCCCCATACCTGTTATATATCTTCCCCATACCTGGCTCCTTATATACCCTCACCATACCTGAATCATTATATACCTTCCCCATATCTGGCTCCTTATATACCCTCACCATACCTGGATCCTTATTTACCTTCCCCATACCTGGATCAATATATACCTTCCCCATACCTGGATCCATATATACCCTCACCATACCTGAATCATTATATACCTTCCCCATACCTAGATCCATATATACCCTCACCATACCTGGATCCTTATTTACCTTCCCCATACCTGGCTCCTTATATACCCTCACCATACCTGAATCATTATATACCTTCCCCATACCTGTTATATACCTTCCCCATACCTGGATCCTTATATACCTTCCTTAAACCTGGCTCCTTATATATGTTCCCCATACCTGGCTCCTTATATACCTTCCCCATACCTGGATCCTTATATAACTTCCTTAAACCTGGCTCCTTATATATGTTCCCCATACCTGGATCCATATATACCTTCCCCATACCTGGATCCTTATATACCTTCCCCATACCTGTTATATACATTCCCATACCTGGATCATTATATACCTTCCCCATACCTGTTATATACCTTTCTAATACCTGGCTCCTTATATACCTTCCCCATACCTGGCTCCTTATATACCTTCCCCATATGTGGCTATTTATATACCTTCTCTATACCTGGCTCCTTATATACCCTCCCTATACCTGGATCCTTATATACCCTCACCATACCTGGATCCTTATATACCCTCACCATACCTGGATCCTTATATACCCTCACCATACCTGAATCCTTATATACCTTCCCCATACCTGTTATATACATTCCCCATACCTGGATCATTACCTTCCCCATACCTAGATCCTCTCATCCCTTCCCCATACCTGACTCCTCTCATCCCTTCCCCATATCTGGCTCCTCACACCCCTACCCTATACCTGGCTCTTCTCATCCCTTCCACATACCTGGCTCCTCTCACCCCTTCCCCATACCTAGCTCCTCACCTCCCTCCCCCCATACCCGCCTCCTCTTATCCCTTCCCCATACCTAGCTCTTCACACACCTTCCCCATACCTGGCTCCTCTCATCCCTTCCCCATACCTGGCTCCTCTCATCCCTTCCCCATACCTGGCTCCTCTCATCTATTCCCCATTCCTGGCTACTCACATCCCTTCCCCATTCCTGGCTCCTCACACTCCTTCCCCATACCTGGCTCCTCTCATCTCTTCCCCATACCTGGCTCTTCACACTCCTTCCCCATACCTGGCTCCTTTAATCCCTTCCCCATACCTGGCTCCTCACACTCCTTCCCCATACCTGGCTCCTTTAATCCCTTCCCCATACCTGGCTCCTCTCATCCCTTCCCCATACCTGGCTCCTCTCATCCCTTCCCCATACCTGGCTCCTCACACTCCTTCCCCATACCTGGCTCCTCTCATCTCTTCCCCATACCTGGCTACTCACATCCCTTCCCCATACCTGGCTACTCACATCCCTTCCCCATACCTGGCTACTCACATCCCTTCCCCATACCTGGCTACTCACATCCCTTCCCCATACCTGGCTCCTCTCATCCCTTCCCCATACCTGGCTCCTCTCATCTCTTCCCCATACCTGGCTACTCACATCCCTTCCCCATACCTGGCTCCTCACACTCCTTCCCCATACCTGGCTCCTTTCATCCCTTCCCCATACCTGGCTCCTCTCATCCCTTCCCCATACCTGGCTCCTCACACTCCTTCCCCATACCTGGCTCCTTTCATCCCTTCCCCATACCTGGCTCCTCTCATCCCTTCCCCATACCTGGCTCCTCACACTCCTTCCCCATACCTGGCTCCTCACACTCCTTCCCCATACCTGGCTCCTCACACTCCTTCCCCATACCTGGCTCCTCACACTCCTTCCCCATACCTGGCTCCTCACACTCCTTCCCCATACCTGGCTCCTCTCATCTCTTCCCCATACCTGGCTCCTCACACTCCTTCCCCATACCTGGCTCCTCACACTCCTTCCCCATACCTGGCTCTTCACACTCCTTCCCCATACCTGGCTCCTCTCATCTCTTCCCCATACCTGGCTACTCACATCCCTTCCCCATACCTGGCTCCTCTCATCCCTTCCCCATACCTGGCTCCTCACACTCCTTCCCCATACCTGGCTCCTCACACTCCTTCCCCATACCTGGCTCCTCACACTCCTTCCCCATACCTGGCTCCTCACACTCCTTCCCCATACCTGGCCCCTCACACTCCTTCCCCATACCTGGCTCCTCACACTCCTTCCCCATACCTGGCTCCTCTCACTCCTTCCCCATACCTGGCTCCTCACACTCCTTCCCCATACCTGGCTCCTCTCATCTCTTCCCCATACCTGGCTCCTCTCATCTCTTTCCCATACCTGGCTCTTCACATCCCTTCCCCATACCTGGCTACTCACATCCCTTCCCCATACCTGGCTACTCACATCCCTTCCCCATACCTGGCTACTCACATCCCTTCCCCATACCTGGCTCCTCTCATCTCTTCCCCATACCTGGCTCCTTTCATCCCTTCCCCATACCTGGCTCCTTTCATCCCTTCCCCATACCTGGCTCTTCACACTCCTTCCCCATACCTGGCTCCTCTCATCTCTTCCCCATACCTGGCTACTCACATCCCTTCCCCAGACCTGGCTACTCACATCCCTACCCCATACGTGGCTCTTCACACTCCTTCCCCATACCTGGCTCTTCACACTCCTTCCCCATACCTGGCTCTTCACATCCCTTCCCCATACCTGGCTCCTTTCATCCCTTCCCCATACCTGGCTACTCACATCCCTTCCCCATACCTGGCTCTTCACACTCCTTCCCCATACCTGGCTACTCATATCCCTTCCCCATACCTGGCTCTTCACACTCCTTCCCCATACCTGGCTCTTCACACTCCTTCCCCATACCTGGCTCCTGTCATCCCTTCCCCATACCTGGCTACTCACATCCCTTCCCCATACCTGGCTCTTCACACTCCTTCCCCATACCTGGCTACTCACATCCCTACCCCATACCTGGCTCTTCACACTCCTTCCCCATACCTGGCTCTTCACACTCCTTCCTCATATCTGGCTCCTCTCATCTCTTCCCCATACCTGGCTACTCACATCCCTACCCCATACCTGGCTCTTCACACTCCTTCTCCATACCTGGCTCCTCTCATCTCTTCCCCATACCTGGCTACTCACATCCCTTCCCCATACCTGGCTCTTTACACTCCTTCCCCATACCTGGCTCTTCACACTCCTTCCCCATACCTGGCTCCTCTCATCTCTTCCCCATGCCTGGCTCCTCTCATCTCTTCCCCATGCCTGGCTCTTCACATCCCTTCCCCATACCTGGCTACTCACATCCCTTCCCCATACCTGGCTCCTCTCATCCCTTCCCCATACCTGGCTACTCACATCCCTTCCCCATACCTGGCTCTTCACACTCCTTCCCCATACCTGGCTACTCATATCCCTTCCCCATACCTGGCTCTTCACACTCCTTCCCCATACCTGGCTCTTCACACTCCTTCCCCATACCTGGCTCCTGTCATCCCTTCCCCATACCTGGCTACTCACATCCCTTCCCCATACCTGGCTCTTCACACTCCTTCCCCATACCTGGCTACTCACATCCCTACCCCATACCTGGCTCTTCACACTCCTTCCCCATACCTGGCTCTTCACACTCCTTCCTCATATCTGGCTCCTCTCATCTCTTCCCCATACCTGGCTACTCACATCCCTACCCCATACCTGGCTCTTCACACTCCTTCTCCATACCTGGCTCCTCTCATCTCTTCCCCATACCTGGCTACTCACATCCCTTCCCCATACCTGGCTCTTTACACTCCTTCCCCATACCTGGCTCTTCACACTCCTTCCCCATACCTGGCTCCTCTCATCTCTTCCCCATGCCTGGCTCCTCTCATCTCTTCCCCATGCCTGGCTCTTCACATCCCTTCCCCATACCTGGCTACTCACATCCCTTCCCCATACCTGGCTCCTCTCATCCCTTCCCCATACCTGGCTACTCACATCCCTTCCCCATACCTGGCTCTTCACACTCCTTCCCCATACCTGGCTACTCTCATCTCTTCCCCATACCTGGCTACTCATATCCCTTCCCCATACCTGGCTACTCACATCCCTTCCCCATACCTGGCTACTCATATCCCTTCCCCATACCTGGCTCTTCACACTCCTTCCCCATACCTGGCTCCTCTCATCTCTTCCCCATACCTGGCTACTCACATCCCTTCCCCATACCTGGCTCTTCACACTCCTTCCCCATACCTGGCTCCTCTCATCTCTTCCCCATACCTGGCTCCTCTCATCTCTTCCCCATACCTGGCTCTTCACATCCCTTCCCCATACCTGGCTCTTCACACTCCTTCCCCATACCTGGCTCTTCACACTCCTTCCCCATACCTGGCTCCTTTCATCCCTTCCCCATACCTGGCTCTTCACATCCCTTCCCCATACCTGGCTCTTCACGCTCCTTCCCCATACCTGGCTACTCATATCCCTTCCCCATACCTGGCTCTTCACACTCCTTCCCCATACCTGGCTCTTCACACTCCTTCCCCATACCTGGCTCTTCACACTCCTTCCCCATACCTGGCTCCTTTCATCCCTTCCCCATACCTGGCTCTTCACATCCCTTCCCCATACCTGGCTCCTCACACTCCTTCCCCATACCTGGCTCTTCACATCCCTTCCCCATACCTGGTTCTTCACACTCCTTCCCCATACCTGGCTCCTCTCATCCCTTCCCCATACCTGGCTCTTCACACTCCTTCCTCATACCTGGCTACTCACACTCCTTCCCCATACCTGGCTCCTCACACCGGTTTATTGAGGCTTCTCACAATCTGGTATTTAGTCGGTAATGTGATGCCGGGGATTACACATCCAGTTTCCTGCATTGTGTTTGTTCTTTGGATGACAGATTTTGGTTCCCAGAATCAATTGCGGCTTTTAAATGTCAGGCAACCAACTTTCATTGTTCTGGGATTTCCCGATCTTCTATGGAGCTGACGTGAAATGTGAGATTAGCTGGAGGATGGGCGAAGTTATATTTCTATAATGATGAGTCTTCTCAGTATTGTCATTATTGCACCAGGCTCCTTTATTATAGTCCATTGTGCTTTGCTGTTCCAAAGTGGCTAATGGTGGCCACACACAAGTCAATCTGGTCATTCAATCTACCAAGGTGAAAAATCAGCTTGAATTAAAGGATGAATGTCTCATATCTAGATCGGTCACAAATCACTACATGTACGGCCACTTAGGTGACATTGGGAGCAATGGTCTCATCATACATTCTGGTTCATTTTGCTTAAAGTCGCCCATATCTCTACCAATGATGTATTTCAGTGTTGTTTGGGTTTTATGTGCCTTATGGAGGTTCTCCTATTATTTATGTATCTTACGGAGGTTCTCCTATTATTTATGTATCTTACGGAGGTTCTCCTATTATTTATGTATCTTATGGAGGTTCTCCTATTATTTATGTATCTTATGGAGGTCCTCCTATTATCTATGTGCCTTATGGAGGTTCTCTTATTATCTATGGGCCTTATAGAGGTTCTCTTGTTATCTATGTGCCTTATGGAGGTTCTCCTGTTATCTATGTGCTTTATGGAGGTTCTCCTGTTATCTATGTGCCTTATGGAGGTTCTCCTGTTATCTATGTGCCTTATGGAGGTTCTCCTGTTATCTATGTGCTTTATGGAGGTTCTCCTGTTATCTATGTGCCTTATGGAGGTTCTCCTGTTATCTATGTGCCTTATGGAGGTTCTCCTGTTATCTATGTGCTTTATGGAGGTTCTCCTGTTATCTATGTGCCTTATGGAGGTTCTCCTGTTATCTATGTGCCTTATGGAGGTTCTCCTGTTATCTATGTGCTTTATGGAGGTTCTCCTGTTATCTATGTGCCTTATGGAGGTTCTCCTGTTATCTATGTGCCTTATGGAGGTTCTCCTGTTATCTATGTGCCTTATGGAGGTTCTCTTGTTATCTATGCGTCTTATGGAGGATTTCTTATAATTTATGTGCCTCCTGCATGCTCTCTTATTATTTGTGAGCCTTAGGGAGGTTCTGTTATCATCTATGTGCCTTATGGAAGATCTTTTATTATCTATGTGCCCTATGGAGGTTCTCTTATTATCTATGTGCCTTATGGAGGTGCTCTTATTATCTATTATTCTTATGGAGGTTCTCTTATTGTCTATGTGTCTTATGGAGGTTCTTTTATTATCTATGTGTCTTATGGAGGTGCTCTTATCTACCGTATGTGTTTTATGGAGTTTCTCTTATTATCTATGTGTTTTATGGAGGTGCTCTTATTATCTATGTGTTTTATGGAGGTGCTCTTATTATCTATATGTTTTATGGAGGTGCTCTTATTATCTATATGTTTTATGGAGGTGCTCTTATTATCTATGTGTCGTATGGAGGTTCTCTTATTATCTATGTGTCTTATGGAAGTTCTCTTATTATCTATGTGTCTTATGGAAGTTCTCTTATTATCTATGTGTCTTATGGATGTGCTCTTATTATCTGTGTCTTATGGATGTGCTCTTATTATCTGTGTCTTATGGAGGTTCTCTTATTATCTGTGTCTTATGGAGGTTCTGTTATTATCTATGTGTCTTATGGAGGTTCTTTTATTATCTATGTACATTATAGAGGTTCTCTTATTATCTATGTATTTTATGGAGCTGATGTTATCATCTATGTGTCTTATGGAGGTTCTCTTATTATCTATGTGTCTTATGGAGGTGCTCTTATTATCTATGTGTTTTATGGAGGTTCTCTTATTATCTATGTGTCTTATGGAGGTGCTCTTATCTACTGTATGTGTTTTATGGAGGTTCTCTTATTATCTATGTGTTTTATGGAGGTTCTCTTATTATCTATGTGTCTTATGGAGGTTCTCTTATTATCTATGTGTCTTATGGAGGTTCTCTTATTATCTATGTGTCTTATGGAGGTTCTCTTATTGTCTATGTGTCTTATGGAGGTTCTCTTATCTACCGTATGTGTTTTATGGAGGTTCTTTTATTATCTATGTTTTTTATGGAGGATCTCTTATTATCTATGTGTCTTATGGAGGTTCTCTTATTATCTATGTGTCTTATGGAGGTTCTCTTATTGTCTATGTGTTTTATGGAGGTGCTCTTATTATCTATGTATTTTATGGAGGTTCTCTTATTATCTGTGTCTTATGGAAGTTCTGTTATTATCTATGTGTCTTATGGAGGTGCTCTTATCTACCGTATGTGTTTTATGGAGGTTCTCTTATTATCCATGTGCCTTATGGAAGTGCTCTTATTATCTATGTGTCTTATGGAGGTTCTCTTATTATCTATGTGTCTTATGGAGGTTCTCTTATTATCTATTGTACATTATGGAGGTTCTCTTATTATCTATGTGTCTTTTGGAGGTTCTGGTATTATCTATGTACATTATGGAGGTTCTCTTATTATCTATGTGTCTTATGGAGGTTCTGGTATTATCTATGTACATTATGGAGGTTCTCTTATTATCTATGTGTCTTATGGAGGTTCTCTTATTATCTATGTGTTTTATGGAGGTTCTCTTATTATCTATGTGTTTTATGGAGGTTCTCTTATTATCTATGTTTTTTATGGAGGTTCTCTTATTATCCATGTGCCTTATGGAAGTTCTCTTATTATCTATGTGTCTTATGGAAGTGCTCTTATTATCTATGTGTCTTATGGAGGTTCTGGTATTATCTATGTGTCTTATGGAGGTTCTCTTATTATCTGTGTACATTATGGAGGTTCTCTTATTATCTATGTTTTTTATGGAGGTGCTCTTATCTACTGTATGTGTTTTATGGAGGTTCTGGTATTATCTATGTACTGTATGGAGGTTCTGGTATTATCTATGTACATTATGGAGGTTCTCTTATTATCTATGTACATTATGGAGGTTCTCTTATTATCTATGTGTCTTATGGAGGTTCTGGTATTATCTATGTACATTATGGAGGTTCTCTTATCTATGTTTTTTATGGAGGTGCTCTTATCTACTGTATGTGTTTTATAGAGGTTCTGGTATTATCTATGTACATTATGGAGGTTCTCTTATTATCTATGTGTCTTATGGAGGTTCTCTTATTATCTATGTGTCTTATGGAGGTTCTGGTATTATCTATGTACATTATGGAGGTTCTCTTATTATCTATGTTTTTTATGGAGGTGCTCTTATCTACTGTATGTGTTTTATAGAGGTTCTGGTATTATCTATGTACATTATGGAGGTTCTCTTATTATCTATGTTTTTTATGGAGGTGCTCTTATCTACTGTATGTGTTTTATGGAGGTTCTGGTATTATCTATGTACATTATGGAGGTTCTCTTCTTATATATGTTTTTTATGGAGGTGCTCTTATCTACTGTATGTGTTTTATGGAGGTTCTGGTATTATCTATGTACATTATGGAGGTTCTCTTATTATTCATTTTATTGTCACCTGGAAAATCCTACATTTTGAGTTGAATGGAGGGGACATCTTCCATTGGGGACACCTGTCCCTTTAACAACTGTCCAAGGGTTGGTTTACACCTGCAGTCTGGGGGCAGTAAAAACAGGCTTTCGAGTCACTCCCCCTTAAGCTGCAAGAGCACATGCTGCAGCTATTATTGTGCCCCCCCCCCCATCCGGTACGGTGGGCTTTACCACTGCTGAATACAATCCATTCAGGTGAACCACGTCCAATGCAGAAAGTTGAGGCATGGGGGTTCAGCGACAGATTGCCTCCTCACCGCCTGTCACACCTCTCTGATAAGAGATCCATCGCCAGATACAGGTGATAAAATACACCTGATATTGATGGATAAAGAGGTAGATAGATGACTCTGTGATAGAGGTGGAAAGGATAATATTCTAGACTCTGAAATAAACTTGGCGTCGGTCATGTTGGGGTCAGTGGGAGGGGTGACCTTTCTCATGCCCCCGCCCAGGAGGAAACAGGTGTCCTTCCTCCCTGGCTGTGGCTTTGGAGGGTTTAACCCCTTCCCTGCCAGGCTGCATACCAGCAGCTGTGCCACATCCAGAACTCGTTGATATAAATCATCGCTCCTTTCCGCTCGTGGAGAACAGAAATCCTAAACAAATGCGCTAATTTTCAAGAAATGTCAACTTTTTTTTCCGCCTGCCCTTTCGTTCTGCAGGTGCACAAAAAGCATTTTGGAGGAATGTCTGGGATTAGTCAGTGTATCCCGGCTCCGGCCCTCCCCGGATTCCTCTTCCAGGATCTCCGTCCAGCATATTTGTTTATCTGGAATGATCCAGACATTCATGTAGTGGATGAAATATGAGCTCCACTATATTGAAGTAGATGGAAACCCCAACTGGATAACATTTTGTTCCAGTAAAATCCTTCTTTTCACCTTTTTTACATCTTTTTGTTACATCTCAGTGCTGCTGATCTCCTGCAACCTCTTTGTAGCCATTTCCTCCATACACTCCAATGATGGCTGCACGGCATTTATCAGGGTGGGATTCCTGATGGTGACACCAGAGGACCGTGTCTGTATAACGACCTCTTGTAGTCTCCATGGGAAGTCCATGTAACAGGGTGACAACACAGGAGGACAATTAGGAGACAAGGACAGAGCGTTGTCACCTGATAACAGGAAGTTGACTTTTTTAAATGACCTGAACCTGTAGAAGTGTCTCTGATGATATGAGAGATTTGGATGAGGTTTGATGACATGTTACAGGTATCATGTTAGTGGGGTCACCAGGCGCTGTCATGTATGAAAATGTCACTGGATTCTCCTCTATGGAAGAAACATTGGAGGACCTGTCCAGACATTATCCTGCTGTGCCCATTATGAGGGGTTCCCACCATCCCTGTGCTGAGTTCCCGGGTCTGTACACCCGCTGTGCCCATTATGAGGGGTTCTCACCATCCCTGTGCTGAGTTCCCGGGTCTGTACACCCGCTGTGCCCATTATGAGGGGTTCTCACCATCCCTGTGCTGAGTTCCCGGGTCTGTACACCCGCTGTGCCCATTATGAGGGGTTCCCACCATCCATGTGCTGAGTTCCCGGGTCTGTACACCCGCTGTGCCCATTATGAGGGGTTCCCACCCTTCCTGTGCTGAGTTCCCGGGTCTGTACACCCGCTGTGCCCATTATGAGGAGTTCCCACCATCCCTGTGCTGGGTTCCCGGGTCTGTACACCCGCTGTGCCCATTATGAGGGGTTCTCACCATCCCTGTGCTGAGTTCCCGGGTCTGTACACCCGCTGTGCCCATCATGAGGGGTTCTCACCATCCCTGTGCTGAGTTCTCAGGTCTGTACACCCGCTGTGCCCATTATGAGGGGTTCCCACCATCCCGGTGCTGAGTTCCCGGGTCTGTACACCCGCTGTTCCCATTATGAGGGGTTCCCACCATCCCTGTGCTGAGTTCCCGGGTCTGTACACCCGCTGTGCCCATTATGAGGGGTTCCCACCATCCCTGTGCTGAGTTCCCGGGTCTGTACACCCGCTGTGCCCATTATGAGGGGTTCCCACCATCCCTGTGCTGAGTTCCCGGGTCTGTACACCCGCTGTGCCCATTATGAGGGGTTCCCACCATCCCTGTGCTGAGTTCCCGGGTCTGTACACCCGCTGTGCCCATTATGAGGGGTTCCCACCATCCCTGTGCTGAGTTCCCGGGTCTGTACACCCGCTGTGCCCATTATGAGGGGTTCCCACCATCCCTGTGCTGAGTTCCCGGGTCTGTACACCCACTGTGCCCATTATGAGGGGTTCCCACCATCCCTGTGCTGAGTTCCCGGGTCTGTACACCCGCTGTGCCCATTATGAGAGGTTCCCACCATCCCTGTGCTGAGTTCCCGGGTCTGTACACCCGCTGTGCCCATTATGAGGGGTTCCCACCATCCCTGTGCTGAGTTCCCGGGTCTGTACACCCGCTGTGCCCATTATGAGGGGTTCCCACCATCCCTGTGCTGAGTTCCCGGGTCTGTACACCCGCTGTGCCCATTATGAGGGGTTCCCACCATCCCTGTGCTGAGTTCCCGGGTCTGTACACCCACTGTGCCCATTATGAGGGGTTCCCACCATCCCTGTGCTGAGTTCCCGGGTCTGTACACCCGCTGTTCCCATTATGAGGGGTTCCCACCATCCCTGTGCTGAGTTCCCGGGTCTGTACACCCGCTGTGCCCATTATGAGGGGTTCCCACCATCCCTGTGCTGAGTTCCCGGGTCTGTACACCCGCTGTGCCCATTATGAGGGGTTCTCACCATCCCTGTGCTGAGTTCCCGGGTCTGTACACCCGCTGTGCCCATTATGAGGGGTTAATTTTGTTTATTGAAAAATCTTACAAACAACAACTTATATACAATAAAACCATAATAAATAAAACATATTTACAAAATAATTGAATATGATAATACAAAACAAGAACATAATAAATGGTACAAACCAAATTGCGCACAACACAATCCCTACAGGAGAGCCAGACTAAGGAACATCACCGTCACCATGCATGGAGCCTTTTATCAAAAATATATTTCATCTTGAAAATCTAGGGGAGTGAATCAAGAATAGAAAGAAAAGCCGCACACCCCGAGATCAACAGGCAGCAGCTACAGAGTCCTGATATTCCTCCACGCCCTTATCCAGACCTCCTGCTGCCACCTGCCTTTCTCAAGACCCCAAATCTTCCCAACCTCACCCAGAATGTCCTGCACCACCACTTCCACAGGGAGGATTTTACTCCGTAAGGATACCTGACACCGTGCACTCCACGTGAAATAACGGACTACTAGACTAACTAAAAAAAGTGTTTCCAAATCATAATCCCGACGAGTCTGGAATGCCCCATACACCCACTCTGCATAACTCATATGGGGGGGGGGAAGGGTATACTCAGAGCCCTCCCCACCCTCTTGTACACCTCTATATTAAAAGGGCATTGAAGTAGAAAGTGATCCATGGACTCCACCACTCCTCCACACTCCACTCTCGGGCAGCCCCGATCACTCATGGAAAGAAACTTCAAGTTGCCCTTCACATATAGTTTTCCATGAAAGGCAAGCCAAGCCTGATCCCTAAACTTCATTGGGATTCTCTCCAAATTAATCAATCGCAAACCCTCCCCCAAAACCAGGCTTGGGCAATCCCTCAAGGCCAGTGGCTCGCAAAAAGCAAAGCTCATGATCTGCTTCTCAAGAAGTTTCCTTGGAAGAGATCTGACTTCTCCTGCTGTTACTTGCCACTGCCGAAGCATTTTCAAACACGGGACAACATAAGCCGGGAGCTGTTCATGCTTGACCCTCAGGCTTTTCACTGGCCCACCATTTTCCCAGTCTCGCAGAAAGGGCCTAAACCAGGACTGGAAAATACCAACCCACCCAGGCGGTCTCTCTGCCAACATGTTACCAAGATTGTACTTCAGAAACATCAGAGAGAAAAAGACTACAGGGTTGACCATCCCTAGACCACCCTCCCGCCTAGGAAGGTAAGTCACATTCCTTTTGACAAGGTTTATTCTGTTCCCCCATAACAGCTGGAAGAAACAACTATAGATCCTGGTATAGAGAGAAACTGGCAAAATGCAAACAAAACTGACATACAGAAAAATCGGAATCAGGTAAGTCTTGATCAGATCAACCTTTTCCCTCAAGGAAAGCTGCCAACCTTTCCAGCTTGCCACCTTGGCATCGGCATTCTCCAGCCTGTTCACCCAATTTGCATGACCATAGTCACCTGGGCCGAATTTAATGCCTAGAACTCGAATTTTTTGTTGGGGCTCCGGGAAGTCATCCGGGAGAACAAAGCTCTCACCTTCCACACCCATCCAGAAAGCTTCACACTTGTCCTGGTTGACCTTTGAACCTTATGCCTCTGCATACTGCCCTATCACTGAGACCACCTCCTGCGCCTCCGCAGTCCCAGAGATAAAAACAGAAACATCATCAGCATAGGCCACAACCTTCAAAGGAGGCTCACCAGCGATGCCCAAAGGTACCCTACACAAAAGTCCACTCTCTAGCCTTCTAATGAAGGGGTCGATTGCAAACACATATAGCAGAGGACTCAATGGACACCCCTGACGCACACCCGAGCCGACCGCAAAGGGCTGCCCGACCCAACCATTAACCAGAGAAAAGCTTTCAGCCCCTTTGTACAAAATCTTGAGCCAATCAATGAAACCCCCCTCCAGGCCATATTTGTCAAGAAGGAGCCACAAGTACTCATGATTAACCCGATCAAAGGCCTTAGCCTGATCCAATGTCAGCAAAAATTTACCCCAACCAGCAGCCCTACAACGCTCCAAGGCCTCCCGGACAGCTAACACTGCTGAGAAAGTGCTTCTACCTTGGACCGAACAGTGCTGGTGGCGGGATAACAAACTGCCTGCAACTGGTGATAATCGCCAGAAGAAAATCTTTGCCAGTATCTTTCTATCGACATTAAGAAGGCTAATGGGGCGCCAATTCCCAATCATCGAAGGATCTTTACCCTTTGACAGAAGGATCACTGCAGATTGCCTCATGGAGGGAGGGAGAGAACCCTCATTCAAACAGCCATTAAAAACCTCCGCAAGGTAAGGAGCCAGGATCGTCTTAAAACATTTATAGAACTCGGCTGTCAGACCATCTGGCCCTGGAGTTTTCTTGATGGCTAGTTTATCAATAGCCTGAATTACCTCATCTGCAGTGATTTCATCTGTCAAATTCATCAAAGGAACATTACTTTCTAGTCCTGGTGTAGAGTCCAAAAAACCCAACATCCTTGTCCGATCAAGGTTCCTTCCTCCCAGGAGATCGGCATAGTATGACTTGACAACCTCCAGGATCCCTGACCTAGACTTCGTCAGAGAGCCCGTACTGTCCCTCAGGCCATTGACCATCTTAACTGCTACGCTCTGTTTACAATTCTGGTAAGGGTCAGGCGAATGGTATTTCCCGTAATCCCTCTCCTGAACCAAAGAGGCGTGCCAGTCATATTGATGTCTCCTAAGGAGGAGCTTCACCTCAGAGATCGCCCCTGAATCTCCTCCATTCGAAACAAGGCGGTCAAGTTTCCTCCGCAAACGCTGGTAGGTGATATACTTATCTTGCTGCTTCTTTCTTCCTATGGCCTTGAAAAGCCCAACAGTCCGCTGTTTAACAAGCTCCCACCATTCTGACTTGCTGTTGCAAAAGTCTAGGATCGTTACCTGTGCTTGAAAAAAATCCTCAAAGGATTGTCTTACTCTCTCGTCTTCCAGGAGGGCCGAATTCAATCTCCAGATACCCCTCCCCCTAGGTGGCATGTCTGGGGCATTCAGAGTCACAGATAGAATACAGTGATCAGAAAACTCCACTGCCCGACACACAGGTGCCGAAAAAGCGGAGTCTCCCTTTAAAAAAAACCTATCTATCCTACTCTGACTACTACCTCGCTGAAAAGTGAACCCCGTGCTGTCTGGGCAGTGCTTAATGTGCGCATCTACCAGACCTGCTTCCCTAACTATCGCATTAAGAAAAAGGGTGTCATAGCCCAGCTTATCTCTGAAACCTCTCCTGTCTTTAGACCTAGTAATGGTGTTGAAATCACCTCCAAAGATAACCTGCTGGGCCGTAAAAAGAAAAGGCTTAATCTTTGTAAAGAGGCATTTCCTGTCCCACTTCGTCTAGGGACCATAGATGTTAATCAGGCGCAAGTCCTGCCCCTTCACAGAGACATCTAAGACCATGCATCTCCCTATCTCTACCTCAATTACCCGCCGGCACGTTACCATACCAGAAAAAAGGACTGCTACTCCGCTGTAAGGCACGGCCGCAAGAGACCAAAATGAGGGCCCACGTCTCCACTCCTTCTTTGCCAGATGTATATCGGCCAGACTACTCAGATGGGTCTCTTGCAAAAACAAAATGTCAGCATTAAACTCGCTGAGCAAAAATAAGGCCACATAACGAGCACTTACTGATCTTAAGCTGGCAACATTAATGGTTGCCACTTTTAACGGAGTGGAAACTGCCATTAGGGTAGTTGAGGCAGCCGTTTCTTAGCCTGACTACTCCCTCTTCCTGGAGAACCAGCGCGCTTTGTTGCACCCTGGCACTCATCATCCATAGAGGATGCAGAACTGAATGAGTCCCATTCATCCTCATCATCATCATCAGACAGGACCTTAAACTTATTTTCTAAAGGCAAAAATTTAGGATTTAAGGTAACTGAACCCCCTTTTTTCCTTCTTTTGCCCCTCCTCCTCCTATCCTCCAACCACTCCATATCATCCTTAGACAAACCAGACTCAACAGCCTCCCCACCCCTATCCTCCCCTTCACCCCCCCCCCACTCCCCCTTCCCTTATCTACCACCAGGCCAGCCTCTCCACCATCCACCCCACTCCTCTGCACCCCACGATCCTCAATAGAAACCCTGCAGCGTCGGGGGAGGGGGGTTGGCACCACACCTGACTCAGCACCTCTTGCTGCCTCTGCAATTTTAGAAGACACAGACACAGAAGGATTGGACACATTTTTGGCAACCGATACCTTACCTACAGAAGACATGGGCACACTAGGTAAAGCACAGACTGGGGAGACACAGACACATTAGGTATTGGCAGAGACTGGGGCACCACAGATTGGGGAGACACAGACACATTAGGTATTGGCACAGACTGGGGCATCACAGATTGGGGAGACACATTAGGTATTGGCACAGACTGGGGCACCACAGATTGGGGAGACACATTAGGTATTGGCACAGACTGGGGCATCACAGATTGGGGAGACACATTGGGTATTGGCACAGACTCAGATGGACTCACAGGCACCCCAGCTGCTGAGCTCCGAGCATCCTCCATGTCCATGCGGAAGAACTCTCTCATGAGCTCAGGATTGTTGTGCATTGCCTCAGGACACTGACTGTAAGGATGTCCCACCGCATTGCACAGATTGCACCTGATAATGTTACAGTCCTTCGCCAAATGTCCTATACCCTGACACAGAGAGCACTTCATCACTGGACAGGAGGATGCGAGATGTCCTTTATCACCACACTTATTGCAGAGCTTTGGCTGGCCTGGATAGAAGATGGTCAGCCTGTCCCCTCCCCAGGAAAGCGGAGGATGGCAGATGCTGGACAACATTGTCAACAACCTTTAATTTTAGCTGCACAGACCATCCCCCCGTCCATATTCCCCGATCATCTACAATCTTTTTTAGGGGGCTCAGGACGTCTCCATACCTCCTCAACCATACAGATAAATCTCCTTGCGGTATGGATTCATTGCGGACCAAAATTGTGACCATTTTAATGAGGGGCTGGCGTGAAACAAGCTTTGGGATGAGCCCTTTCCAGTCCGGCAGGCCCCTACACACGTGCTCATACTTCTCCCAAAATATGTCCAAAGACTCCGGACGGATAAAGGACAAATCATATTCATAGGAACCTGCCGGACTGATCAGGGCGAAGATATCTGTGGGTGTAAACCCCATCTGTAGAATCTTATCCACCACTGTCCTCCTATGTGGGGGGATTCCACCGCCTTCCCATTTTAACTGCACAACATTCCTCCTTTTAAACATGGAGGAAGATAAAACATTTTCATGCTCCTTCCCTGCTTGCTCCCCCTTCCCAGATCCTGTAGCAGCAACACCAGCATAAGTTTTTCTTACACCAGCAGCATTTGCAGTCTTGTCCTTAGACACAATCAAACCTGCTGGTAGAGAGTGTGAATCAGCTGGGATAGCAGTCTTCTGATTAGAGGCAGGACCCTCCCCCTCCCCCGAGCACATGGTTTCTTTTCTGGGATCAATCACAGTCATGGCTGCTGCAGACTCCTGGAAAGTTGTAGCACTACTGCACCCAGCATCTCCTCCACCATTCACAGGAACAGCCGCTGTGCCTGGTCCAGGCAAAGTCTCTGTATTGTCCATGGACCTCTCTGCAGACTGAAGCTGACAGTTATTAGCAGATGTTATTGCATGTTGTACATTGTCTATGGGTCTGGGCTGACTGCCTGCAGCACTACAACCCTCAGCAAGCACATTGTCATTAAAGTTCACACCATCATCCTGCACACACACTGTACCTGCACTTTGTCTCTCCACAGGTCTTTCTTCCACAGGGCTAGGAACTGTGTCCATCTTTTCCTCACCATCCTGGGAAGTGGATTCAAGTTTATTGATGAAATCCAGCATGGCAGAACCTTCAACCTCCTGCTCAGATGTTCCACATTGCTGGGGAGTGAAGGGGACAGAGGCCTCCACCATTGAGGACTCAGCAGATGTCTGAGGTGTTGAAGAGCTGGGCTCATCCTCCGGGCCCACTTTCTCACTCTCTGCTGTCTGTAGCTGCATCTCCTCACTGGTCTCCTCACCCTCCATGCAGGAAGCGGCTCCTTTTCTCATTTGGCTGAATCTTTCTTCATTCTTAGATTTTTCTTTAAATGCTCCACTATTCTCCTTCAGAGAACTCACCAGTTCTTTCTGCTTCCGCAGAGCTTGTTCCAGGTCTTTCAGCTCAGGCCTCAGAGCCGGTCTTTTCTTGCTGAACACTTTGGCACAAATCTGCTTTTTCTTTTTAAATTCATTTTTCAAAGCCACCAACTTCTCCTCTTCCTTCTCAATCCGCTTCAGCGTTTCAATAACCCTCCGTCTAAAGGCAGACAGGGACTCATCTTTCCTTGGGCCAGGCCCAGTGTCGTCCACAGGCTGAGGCCTATCCAGGGGGCCTCCACCAGGATCCTCCCCAGGATCCTGCATCACTCCTGGGGCAGAGGAGCAACTCTAGTCCCTGGTCTCTGGAAGCACAGGAGCAAAGGAACTAGCAACCTCACACCTCGCTGTCAGGGAGTGGAATGGCAGTTTCCCACCATCCCTGTGCTGAGTTCCCGGGTCTGTACACCCGCTGTGCCCATTATGAGGGGTTCTCACCATCCCTGTGCTGAGTTCCCGGGTCTCTACACCCACTGTGCCCATTATGAGGGGTTCTCACCATCCCTGTGCTGAGTTCCCGGGTCTGTACACCCGCTGTGCCCATTATGAGGGGTTCCCACCATCCCTGTGCTGAGTTCCCGGGTCTGTACACCCGCTGTGCCCATTATGAGGGGTTCTCACCATCCCTGTGCTGAGTTCCCGGGTCTGTACACCCGCTGTGCCCATTATGAGGGGTTCTCACCATCCCTGTGCTGAGTTCCGGGGTCTGTACACCCGCTGTGCCCATTATGAGGGGTTCCCATCATCCCTGTGCTGAGTTCCCGGGTCTGTACACCCACTGTGCCCATTATGAGGGGTTCTCACCATCCCTGTGCTGAGTTCTCGGGTCTGTACACCCGCTGTGCCCGTTATGAGGGGTTCTCACCATCCCTGTGCTGAGTTCCCGGGTCTGTACACCCGCTGTGCCCATTATGAGGGGTTCCCACCATCCCTGTGCTGAGTTCCCGGGTCTGTACATCCGCTGTGCCCATTATGAGGGGTTCTCACCATCCCTGTGCTGAGTTCCCGGATCTGTACACCCGCTGTGTCCATTATGAGGGGTTCCCACCATCCCTGTGCTGAGTTCCCGGATCTGTACACCCGCTGTGCCCATTATGAGGGGTTCTCACCATCCCTGTGCTGAGTTCCCGGGTCTGTACACCCGCTGTGCCCATTATGAGGGGTTCCCACCATCCCTGTGCTGAGTTCCCGGGTCTGTACACCCGCTGTGTGTCCATTATGAGGGGTTCCCACCATCCCTGTGCTGAGTTCCCGGGTCTGTACACCCGCTGTGCCCATTATGAGGGGTTCCCACCATCCCTGTGCTGAGTTCCCGGGTCTGTACACCCGCTGTGCCCATTATGAGGAGGTCCCACCATCCCTGTGCTGAGTTCCCGGGTCTGTACACCACCTGTGCCCATTATGAGGGGTTCCCACCATCCCTGTGCTGAGTTCCTGGGTCTGTACACCCCCTGTGCCCATTATGAGGGGTTCTCACCATCCCTGTGCTGAGTTCCCGGGTCTGTACACCCGCTGTGCCCATTATGAGGGGTTCCCACCATCCCTGTGCCCATTATGAGGGGTTCTCACCATCCCTGTGCTGAGTTCCCGGGTCTGTACACCCACTGTGCCTATTATGAGGGGTTCCCACCATCCCTGTGCTGAGTTCCCGGGTCTGTACACCCGCTGTGCCCATTATGAGGGGTTCCCACCATCCCTGTGCTGAGTTCCCGGGTCTGTACACCCGCTGTGCCCATTATGAGGGGTTCCCACCATCCCTGTGCTGAGTTCCCGGGTCTGTACACCCGCTGTGCCCATTATGAGGGGTTCTCACCATCCCTGTGCTGAGTTCCCGGGTCTGTACACCCGCTGTGCCCATTATGAGGGGTTCCCACCACCCCTGTGCTGAGTTCCCGGGTCTGTACACCCGCTGTGCCCATTATGAGGAGTTTCCACCATCCCTGTGCTGAGTTCTCGGGTCTGTACACCCGCTGTGCCCATTATGAGGGGTTCCCATCATCCCTGTGCTGAGTTCCCGGGTCTGTACACCCGCTGTGCCCATTATGAGGGGTTCCCACCATCCCTGTGCTGAGTTCTCGGGTCTGTACACCCGCTGTGCCCATTATGAGGGGTTCCCACCATCCCTGTGCTGAGTTCCCGGGTCTGTACACCCGCTGTGCCCATTATGAGGGGTTCCCACCATCCCTGTGCTGAGTTCCCGGGTCTGTACACCCGCTGTGCCCATTATGAGGGGTTCTCACCATCCCTGTGCTGAGGTCCTGGGTCTGTACACCCGCTGTGCCCATTATGAGGGGTTCTCACCATCCCTGTGCTGAGTTCCCGGGTCTGTACACCCGCTGTGCCCATTATGAGGGGTTCCCACCATCCCTGTGCTGAGTTCCCGGGTCTGTACACCCGCTGTGCCCATTATGAGGGGTTCCCACCATCCCTGTGCTGAGTTCCCGGGTCTGTACACCTGTTGGGTTGCTGTAGATGGAAGTTGATCTCTTTGCTCTGCAGATGAATAAACAGAATGATACAAAAATAAAGATTCTGTTACTTTGTATCTTTCTATATTTCTCTGTGGATTTGTGTTGTTTATAAACATTGATTTGTTTGCTCCGCCTTCTGTGGGAGAACTGGAATCAAAGCTGACAATTACTGTATACTGGGAGGGGCAGAGACACTGGGAGGGGCAGAGACACTGGGAGGGGCAGAGACACTGGGCACTAAGGATGAGCTCCGGCGTGTTCACATGCTGCACCCGCCAGGAAGTCGGCACTGCGCTAATCACAAGCAGAGAGACATTTCCCGATGTGCGGCTGCAGAGATGGGGAAATGTCTCCCTGCCTGTGATTAGCGCTGTGCCGACTTCCTGGGGGGCTCTACACGTGGGCTGTGCCGACTTCCTGGGGGGCTCTACACGTGGGCTGTGCCGACTTCCTGGCGGGCTCTACACGTGGGCTGTGCCGACTTCCTGGGGGGCTCTACACGTGGGCTGTGCCGACTTCCTGGGGGGCTCTACACGTGGGCTGTGCCGACTTCCTGGGGGGCTCTACACGTGGGCTGTGCCGACTTCCTGGGGGGCTCTACACGTGGGCTGTGCCGACTTCCTGGGGGGCTCTACACGTGGGCTGTGCCGACTTCCTGACGGGCTCTACACGTGGGCTGTGCCGACTTCCTGGGGGCTCTACACGTGGGCTGTGCCGACTTCCTGGGGGGCTCTACACGTGGGCTGTGCAGACTTCCTGGCGGGCTCTTCACGTGGGCTGTGCCGACTTCCTGGGGGCTCTACACGTGGGCTGTGCAGACTTCCTGGGGGCTCTACACGTGGGCTGTGCAGACTTCCTGGCGGGCTCTACACGTGGGCTGTGCAGACTTCCTGGGGGCTCTACACGTGGGCTGTGCCGACTTCCTGGCGGGCTCTTCACGTGGGCTGTGCCGACTTCCTGGGGGCTCTACACGTGGGCTGTGCAGACTTCCTGGCGGGCTCTACACGTGGGCTGTGCCGACTTCCTGGGGGGCTCTACACGTGGGCTGTGCCGACTTCCTGGGGGGCTCTACACGTGGGCTGTGCAGACTTCCTGGCGGGCTCTACACGTGGGCTGTGCCGACTTCCTGGGGGGCTCTACACGTGGGCTGTGCGAACACGCCGGAGCTCATCCTTACTGGGCACACCCACACATGTCCTGTCTACAAAGATGATGTTTTTGTGGGCGTGTCTAGCACTTCCAAAGTCTGCAACTAGTTAAAAAACCTTTGTGTGGACCGCCCCTTTTATGGAAGGCCTTCTTATGTGGGACATTGATGATTATTTTTCAGCAGTCCCTTTCATAGTGCCCATTGATGTCAACTTTAATATTTCTGCTAATCTTCATGGAGTGAACTGTTGGGGGTGCTCTGGTGTCTCTTGCCTATTCCGGCTCCATGTTTTCCAGTGTGGTGTGAGAGGTTGTGGAATAGACAGGAAGGGTGGAGAGGAATT
Source organism: Aquarana catesbeiana (assembly GCF_042186555.1). Classification (NCBI taxonomy): domain Eukaryota; kingdom Metazoa; phylum Chordata; class Amphibia; order Anura; family Ranidae; genus Aquarana; species Aquarana catesbeiana. The sequence goes on along the minus strand of NC_133332.1, from coordinate 322,835,587 downwards.
CCACACACAATCTGTTCAATGGGCTCCATCAGATTTCTATCAACTCTCACCTGGGGATTGTAGTGGCTGTAGCCCATCCGCCTCCTCCGGGCGTCATTCAATGGAGATGGGGAAATCTTTTTTTATTGCTGTCTGTTTTTCTGCTGGGGGGGGGGGGGGTTAAGGGTACCTGTTGCAGTGGGGTGCCTTTTCCTGTGAGGGTACTTGTTGTAGTGGGGTGCCTGTTCCTGGGGGGATCTGTTCCTGGGGGGGGTACCTGTTCCTGTGGGGGTACTTTTTCCCTTGGGGGTACTTGTTCATGTGGGGGATTGCTTTAAGTTGGGGGGGGGGGTTATAAAATGATAACAGAAGTTAACTTCTCCTTCGATATAGAAATAGAGGGAAATGGAAGCACCCCATAGGGGGTGGAGCCTGATTATATGATGAATGGACTAGTAAGTGGTGTAAGACTGGACTAGACGGGTCACTTCGGGGGCCAGTTGTCTGAGCTCCACCTGTTCTGGATCTCTCCAGCTTGGAGCGTGGACGGTTCCGGGTGTTTCATCGCACGTTCTCCATGTGACTGAACCTGTCTAGACGGCCAATATGAGACTTTCTATGTTTGTGCGTTCCTCGGTTCCCCGAGGCCGTGTAAATGATTATTTGTAGGAATTGTACTTATTGGAAATGTGTGTCTGTACAGCGAGTGCACCGCCAGACTGGAATATTACAGACACGCTACGCTCACTTACTGTTAACTCTTCACACAGCAGAAGAATGTAAGCCTGCCTCTGGAAGCTTGCTGAGACAATGTACTGAGCAGGGGCACTGCTGGCCCTGGTACCAAGGGCATATGCCCCAGGTCTCCTACTGCATGCCTGAGGTCCTCTCTCCCTCTCACTCATCAAAGTACCCTAACCCCAGGTCTCCTACTGAGGGCCCCAGGCCCTAATCCTAACCCCAACCCCGGGTCTCCTACTGAGGGCCCTTACCCTAACCCCAGGCCCTAACTCTGACCCTAACCCCAAGTCTCTTACTGCATGCCCAAGGTCCTCTCTCCCTCTCACTCATCAAAGTACCCTAACCCCAGCTCTCCTACTGAGTGCCCTGGGCCCTAACCCTAACCCCAGGTCTCCTACTGAGTGCCCCAGGCCCTAACCCTAACCCCAGGTCTCATACTGAGTGCCCCAGGCCATAATCCTAACCCCGGGTCTCTACTGAGGGCCCCAGGCCCTAACCCTAACCCTGGGTCTCCTACTGAGGGCCCTTACCCTAACCCCAGGCCCCAACTCTAACCCTAACCCCAAGTCTCTTACTGCATGCCCAAGGTCCTCTCTCCCTCTCATTTCTCAAAGTACCCTAACCCCAGGTCTCCTACTGAGTGCCCCAGGCCCTATCCCTAACCCCAGGTCTCCTACTGAGTGCCCCGGGCCCTATCCCTAACATCATGTCTCCTACTGAGTGCCCCGGGCCCTAACCCTAACCCCAGGTCTCCTACTGAGTGCCCCAGGCCCTATCCCTAACCCCAGGTCTCCTACTGAGTGCCCCAGGCCCTAACCCTAACCCCAGGTCTCCTACTGAGTGCCCCGGGCCCTAACCCTAACCCCAGGTCTCATACTGAGTGCCCCAGGCCCTATCCCTAACATCAGGTTTCCTACTGAGTTGGAGTCCAATGCCTGATCCCTCCATGTCACCCATGGAGTTCAATGGAAGATCCTCCAAAGCATTGATAGCAAGCCGTGAAAGTCGTTTCACCAAGTCATAGCGCCTTGAGGCGATTCAGTTCACATTTGCAGCGCTATACAAATCATTCATTCATTCAAGTCATGAAGTCAGACCTGTGATTCGCCCAGCATCATATTTTGGTGGGAAGATCTGAAGAGCAGACTTGTCCCCTTTTATCAATGTCTTGTACACTTATAAATCCAAATCCTGGATGATATGAGATCCCACAGACAGGAATCTTCCCTCCGGGGTACGGAGGAGAAGTGGGTGACCAATCGGGGAACACGGGAAGATGGCAGGAGCACAGATTGTTCTGCATGTGTCGGAGAAGGAATGTCCGGTCCCCGCTGTTCTCTAGTCATGTTCTTTAATTAGTACAAAGTACTTACTGGAGGGGACATGTGCCACGTGCCACGCTCTCAGTAATTACAGGACATCCACCTTGGGGCACATGTGTACAATCAGCCGGGAGTCGCCCGTTCACTCGTCCTCCTCACCCCATCCTCCCTGTCTGGATGATTTCATGTTCCTTTCATATTCACAGACTTTTCCCATAATCCCCCGGGACGGTGCTGCATGGAGAGCATAGTCCAGATGTGGAGGGAAATGGTGGCAGCCAATGTATGAGAATGATGGGAACGTGTGCATACATTCTCCTACCGGAGTACCAGAAGGAAACCTCATACAAACTCCATGCAGATAGTGCCCTGGCTGAGATTTGTACTGAGAGTCCCAGTGCTGCAAGACAGAAGTGCTAACCACTGAGCCACTGCGCCGCCCCTTTAAAAGCCTGCAGATGATTCCTGCTGCTGTTGTTTCATTATTGGACGCGTGTTCCTTTAAGAATGGCGGTATATGGAGAGAGAGTTTCCATATGCCCCTCCCCCGACTCCTTTATGGATCTGACCTGACACAATGTATACAACCCATCTATATGTTATGTAAGGATTCGGAATTTTCCTCTTCCTATCATTCTCCGATCTTCACCAGAGGCAAGCGAGATATCATCTCCTGATTACCGGCTATAAACCAGATGTGCCGGCAGAGAACACGCTTCTCCGCAGGCTCTCTTCTAATCCTCATCAACATTCTAATGAAACCTTTCCATTCTCATAACATATTGTATTTTATACCTTGTGATGTCATCACTGGGTGAACGTGATGTCATCACTCTGTGCTTCTCTATGCGATGCAGGCAGATCATGGCTGGTGGGAGGGGCCGGCAGGGGGCTGTACCTATCTTCCTGAAAACACCCCAGCCCCCGCTTCAGTACTTCTCTATAAAACCTTCAGTCCTGATGTAAGCAGTGGGAGGAGTTATGTAAATATTAAAATGCCTTAGTGGGCCGGTCCTAGGCAGGCTGTATTTCCATGAATGAACAATGCTGCCTATAAATCACACAGTCCGCTGTATTTCCATAGGGGGCGACTCTGATGACTTCTTGTTAGTATACGGCGGGATGAGTTGGTTTTCTGTACAATATGTATGGATCTTACAATTTCTCATAATATTGTACAAATGGTATACTCTTCCTCTCCCTGACGAAGTAGTTCTCTCCGAAACGCGTCGGGTCTGTCCTGATTTAACCTCAATGTAGACGAAGCTGACTGACATGGAAGATAATAATGGTTGATCATGGAAAATTGGGTATCCCGAGCAACATAGCATGTAATGCTGTATATGTATACTAATGCCGGCTGTGCTGTAATCTTCTATTGTTTATCCTGTTCTGTACTGGAATAAAGATCGGAACACTTTGTACATCACCTAAAAAGTCCCCAAGGGGGAAAAATAGATTTCCCATAGAGAGATCTTTCCCGTGTACAAAGGAGGGTCAGGGGTCCCCATGTCCCCCATAGAGCGACCTCTCCTGTCTGCAGAGAAGGAGGGTCAGGGGTCCCCATGTTCCCCCCCATAGAGCGACCTCTCCTGTCTGCAGAGAAGGAGGGTCAGGGGTCCCCATGTTCCCCCCCATAGAGAGACCTCTCCTGTCTGCAGAGAAGGAGGGTCAGGGGTCCCCATGTTCCCCCCCATAGAGCGACCTCTTCTGTCTGCAGAGAAGGAGGGTCAGGGGTCCCCATGTTCCCCCCCATAGAGAGACCTCTTCTGTCTGCAGAGAAGGAGGGTCAGGGGTCCCCATGTTCCCCCATAGAGAGACCTCTCCTGTCTGCAGAGAAGGAGGGTCAGGGGTCCCCATGTTCCCCCCCATAGAGAGACCTCTCCTGTCTGCAGAGAAGGAGGGTCAGGGGTCCCCATGTTCCCCCATAGAGAGACCTCTTCTGTCTGCAGAGAAGGAGGGTCAGGGGTCCCCATGTTCCCCCCCCCCCCATAGAGAGACCTCTCCTGTCTGCAGAGAAGGAGGGTCAGGGGTCCCCATGTTCCCCCCCATAGAGAGACCTCTCCTGTCTGCAAAGAAGGAGGGTCAGGGGTCCCCATGTTCCCCCATAGAGAGACCTCTTCTGTCTGCAGAGAAGGAGGGTCAGGGGTCCCCATGTTCCCCCATAGAGCGACCTCTCCTGTCTGCAGAGAAGGAGGGTCAGGGGTCCCCATGTTCCCCCCCATAGAGAGACCTCTTCTGTCTGCAGAGAAGGAGGGTCAGGGGTCCCCATGTCCCCCCCCATAGAGAGACCTCTTCTGTCTGCAGAGAAGGAGGGTCAGGGGTCCCCATGTTCCCCCCCATAGAGAGACCTCTCCTGCCTGCAGAGAAGGAGGGTCAGGGGTCCCCATGTTCCCCCCCCATAGAGAGACCTCTTCTGTCTGCAGAGAAGGAGGGTCAGGGGTCCCCATGTTCCCCCATAGAGAGACCTCTTCTGTCTGCAGAGAAGGAGGGTCAGGGGTCCCCATGTTCCCCCCCCCATAGAGAGACCTCTCCTGTCTGCAGAGAAGGAGGGTCAGGGGTCCCCATGTTCCCCCATAGAGAGACCTCTTCTGTCTGCAGAGAAGGAGTGTCAGGGGTCCCCATGTTCCCCATAGAGAGACCTCTCCTGTCTGCAGAGAAGGAGGGTCAGGGGTCCCCATGTTCCCCCATAGAGAGACCTCTTCTGTCTGCAGAGAAGGAGGGTCAGGGGTCCCCATGTTCCCCCATAGAGAGACCTCTTCTGTCTGCAGAGAAGGAGGGTCAGGGGTCCCCATGTTCCCCCATAGAGAGACCTCTCCTGTCTGCAGAGAAGGAGGGTCAGGGGTCCCCATGTTCCCCCCCCATAGAGAGACCTCTTCTGTCTGCAGAGAAGGAGGGTCAGGGGTCCCCATGTTCCCCCCCCCCCATAGAGAGACCTCTTCTGTCTGCAGAGAAGGAGGGTCAGGGGTCCCCATGTTCCCCCCCATAGAGAGACCTCTCCTGTCTGCAGAGAAGGAGGGTCAGGGGTCCCCGTGTTCCCCCCCCCCATAGAGAGACCTCTCCTGTCTGCAGAGAAGGAGGGTCAGGGGTCCCCATGTTCCCCCCCATAGAGAGACCTCTTCTGTCTGCAGAGAAGGAGGGTCAGGGGTCCCCGTGTTCCCCCCCCCCCCATAGAGAGACCTCTCCTGTCTGCAGAGAAGGAGGGTCAGGGGTCCCCATGTTCCCCCATAGAGAGACCTCTTCTGTCTGCAGAGAAGGAGGGTCAGGGGTCCCCGTGTTCCCCCCCCCATAGAGAGACCTCTCCTGTCTGCAGAGAAGGAGTGTCAGGGGTCCCCATGTTCCCCATAGAGAGACCTCTTCTGTCTGCAGAGAAGGAGGGTCAGGGGTCCCCATGTTCCCCCATAGAGAGACCTCTTCTGTCTGCAGAGAAGGAGGGTCAGGGGTCCCCGTGTTCCCCCATAGAGAGACCTCTTCTGTCTGCAGAGAAGGAGGGTCAGGGGTCCCCATGTTCCCCCATAGAGAGACCTCTTCTGTCTGCAGAGAAGGAGGGTCAGGGGTCCCCATGTTCCCCATAGAGAGACCTCTTCTGTCTGCAGAGAAGGAGGGTCAGGGGTCCCCATGTCCCCCCCCCCCCCATAGAGAGACCTCTTCTGTCTGCAGAGAAGGAGGGTCAGGGGTCCCCATGTTCCCCCCCCCCATAGAGAGACCTCTTCTGTCTGCAGAGAAGGAGGGTCAGGGGTCCCCATGTTCCCCCCCATAGAGAGACCTCTCCTGTCTGCAGAGAAGGAGGGTCAGGGGTCCCCATGTTCCCCCACAGAGAGACCTCTTCTGTCTGCAGAGAAGGAGGGTCAGGGGTCCCCATGTTCCCCATAGAGAGACCTCTTCTGTCTGCAGAGAAGGAGGGTCAGGGGTCCCCATGTTCCCCCATAGAGAGACCTCTTCTGTCTGCAGAGAAGGAGGGTCAGGGGTCCCCATGTCCCCCCCCCCCCACAGAGAGACCTCTTCTGTCTGCAGAGAAGGAGGGTCAGGGGTCCCCGTGTTCCCCCCCCCATAGAGAGACCTCTCCTGTCTGCAGAGAAGGAGGGTCAGGGGTCCCCATGTTCCCAATAGAGAGACCTCTTCTGTCTGCAGAGAAGGAGTGTCAGGGGTCCCCATGTTCCCCCCCCCCATAGAGAGACCTCTTCCATCTGCAGAGAAGGGGGGTCAGGGGTCCTCCATAAAGAGACCTCTTCCATCTGCAGAGAAGGGGGGTCAGGGGTCCTCCATAAAGAGACCTCTTACATCTGCAGAGGAGGGTCAGGGGTCCCCGTGTGCCCCATAGAGAGACCTCTTCTGTCTGCAGAGAAGGAGGGTCAGGGGTCCCCGTGTTCCACATAAAGAGAGACCTCTCCCATCTGCAGAGAAGGGGGGTCAGGTGTCCCCGTGTTCCCCCATAGAGAGACCTCTTCCTTTTGCAGAGAAGGAGGGCCAGGGGTCCCCATGTTCTCCATAGAGATCCATTTCAAACCTAAAAATTAAAAGTTGTCAGCCGACACATTTCAGGGTTCTAGATCTCCTTCTTCAAGGCCTGAGATCACTGAGCAACTTCATCTGTATGAGGAAAGATGCAGCAGTCAGCAGTGATTGTGTCTACTGGCTGCACCCCAGACTACCGCACCTCCCATCCCCCTCATAGGGGGACACACATAAAGGCTCTTGCAGTACCTCAGGCCTGGAAGAAGGACATCTCTAACCCAGAAATGTGGTGGATATCAAATGTGAATAAAACTGATTGTTGGAACCTGACTGACCCGCCTATCTGTCTGTATGTGACCCCCTGGAGATGGAAGGTCATTGACCTGATGACATCATCATACCTGTTATGAATGAATGAAGATGAATAATGAAGGTTTTGTAGCTTTCTCTGTATTTTATTGTATCCGTTTCATCGTCTTTTAGGAATTTTGGAATTCATCAGCCTGGCGGTCGGTCTTGTCAGTATCCGCGGTGTGGACTCCGGTCTCTACCTGGGAATGAACGAGCGAGGCGAGCTGTATGGGTCGGTAAGGCTGAATTTTTCCTGACTTGCTAAACATGAATGTAGAGATAAAAAAGTGGAAATAGTCATGGTGCCAGACTCCTGGGCCATTTCTGAAGGTTCCATGGGTTTCTCAAGGTTTACTGTCCTCCATAGTCTCCATTCACATGGATAGGAAGATCTCAGCTATAGGACATGTTCTCATCACCATAGAATCCCTCGAAAATAACCTTCACTTTCCTGGGAAAAGAATAAGGATCTCCATGTTGGTGAATGGAACCCTCTGTGTGTGTGTGTGTCGGCTTTAACGAGAACCCCGGGGGGGGGGGGGGGGGGGGCACAGGGTTTACCAATCACACCCAGAGCTTCACATAAGACTATGGAAGGGTTCAGTCATCATCCGGGTTTATTGTTGTCCCATTGAGGAGAATGTCCTCCACTTCCTGCCCCCGAGACAGGAATCAGAACCAGTGTCCCCATTGGAGATTTCCCCTCCCTTCCTGTTCTGGTGACAACTCTACAATTTTGCATTTTCCTATCACTTGATGACACTAGGACCTGTGGGTGAGATTGAATGTCCCCGGCGGGAACAACTTCCTGCCTCAGATGAGAAGACAATGTAACCATGGGAGATCTGTGGGTCTCGTTCCCGGCAATCGGCACACAAAGACATCCCGGCACTGTTCTCTGCCAGAAAGCAAGCCATAGATGGTTCAGTGGGGAGCAGATGAGATTGGATCTATCTATGGGCAAGCTGATTGTACCGATCGTTCCATAATCCACTTGGGTACAACCAGCATGTTGGCGTTTTCATGCGATTATTTCCAGCAGTTATAACAATGTGGTCTCCTGGGCGGGACAGCAGGAAAGAAAATGACACAATCTATGGTCGGCCTTAAAGTGGAACTCCAGCCTGCTATAAAAGAATCAATGCAGAATAAAGGTCTCAAGAGGAGGGCGGGTCCCTCTGGTTGGGAGTCACACCCACATCTCACTTTCTCAGGCTCTGAAAATCGCATTCTTTCATTTCAATAAATCCTGATCACTTTCCCTGATAAACCGCAGTAATTAGGTTACACATGGCAGCCCCACCCCCGCTCCCGCGCCCAGGGGCCTGAAAATCTGGTATCTGGAAATTGGGTGACGGAGCCGCGCTCTGCAGCTGGTTCAATCTGAACTTGGAATGACGGTAACTCCTCACAGTCCATATGGGGCCCAGAAAAAGAAGAGCGATCCCATAGAGGTCTTCTGTCCACCGAGTCTGACCAAGAGCGCTCAGTAATTACAGGGGAGCTCAGGTGTCCGCTAAACTCCCCCCCGCCAAACTCTCCCCCCCCGCTAAACTCCCCCCGCCAAACTCTCCCCCCCCGCTAAACTCCCCCCCGCTAAACTCTCCCCCCCGCTAAACTCCCCCCCCGCTAAACTCTCCCCCCCGCCAAACTCTCCCCCCCCGCTAAACTCCCCCCCCGCCAAACTCTCCCCCCCCGCTAAACTCCCCCCCCCGCCAAACTCTTCCCCCCCGCTAAACTCCCCCCCCGCTAAACTCTCCCCCCCCGCCAAACTCTTCCCCCCCGCCAAACTCTTCCCCCCCCGCTAAACTCCCCCCCGCCAAACTCTCCCCCCCCGCCAAACTCTTCCCCCCCGCCAAACTCTTCCCCCCCGCTAAACTCCCCGCTAAACTCTCCCCCCCTAAACTCCCCCCCGCTAAACTCTCCCCCCCGCTAAACTCCCCCCCCGCTAAACTCTCCCCCCCGCTAAACTCCTCCCCGCTAAACTCTCCCCCCCGCTAAACTCTCCCCCCGCTAAACTCTCCCCCCCCCCGCCAAACTCTCCCCCCCGCTAAACTCCCCCCGCTAAACTCTCCCCCCGCCAAACTCTCTCCCCCCGCCAAACTCTTCCCCCCCGCCAAACTCTCCCCCCCCGCCAAACTCTCCCCCCCCGCCAAACTCTCTCCCCCGCCAAACTCTCCCCCCCGCCAAACTCTTCCCCCCCCGCCAAACTCTTCCCCCCCGCCAAACTCTTCCGCCCGCCAAACTCTTCCCCCCCCACCAAACTCTTCCCCCCGCCAAACTCTTCCCCCCCCGCCAAACTCTCCCCCCCCCGCCAAACTCTTCCCCCGCCAAACTCTTCCCCCCGCCAAACTCTTCCCCCCCGCCAAACTCTCCCCCCCGCCAAACTCTTCCCCCGCTAAACTCCCCCCCCGCTAAACTCTCCCCCCCCGCCAAACTCTCCCCCCCGCTAAACTCTCCCCCCCCGCCAAACTCTCCCCCCCCGCTAAACTCTCCCCCCCCGCCAAACTCTCCCCCTGCCAAACTCTCCCCCCCGCCAAACTCTTCCCCCCCGCTAAACTCCCCCCGCTAAACTCTCCCCACCACCCCGCTAAACTCTCCCCCCCGCTAAACTTCCTCCCAGCTAAACTCTCCCCCCCCGCTAAACTCTCCCCCCCGCTAAACTCCTCCCAGCTAAACTCTCCCCCCCCCGCTAAACTCTCCCCCCCCGCTAAACTCCCCCCGCTAAACTCTCCCCCCCCGCCAAACTCTCCCCCGCCAAACTCTCCCCCCCCCTACTCTCCCCCCCCGCTAAACTCTCCCCCCCGCCAAACTCTCCCCCCCCGCCAAACTCTCCCCCCGCCAAACTCTCCCCCCGCCAAACTCTCCCCCCCGCCAAACTCTCCCCCCGCCAAACTCTCTCCCCCGCCAAACTCTCCCCCCCGCCAAACTCCCCCCCCCGCCAAACTCTCCCCCCCGCCAAACTCTTCCGCCCGCCAAACTCTTCCCCCCCCCGCCAAACTCTTCCGCCCGCCAAACTCTTCCCCCCTCGCCAAACTCTTCCCCCCCGCCAAACTCTTCCCCCCCCGCCAAACTCTTCCGCCCGCCAAACTCTTCCCCCCCCGCCAAACTCTTCCCCCGCCAAACTCTTCCCCCCCCGCCAAACTCTCCCCCCCCGCCAAACTCTTCCCCCGCCAAACTCTTCCCCCCCGCCAAACTCTTCCCCCCGCCAAACTCTTCCCCCCCCCCGCCAAACTCTCCCCCCCGCCAGACTCTTCCCCCCGCCAAACTCTCCCCCCCGCCAACTCTTCCCCCCCGCCAAACTCTTCCCCCCCCGCCAAACTCTTCCCCCCGCCAAACTCTCCCCCCCGCCAAACCCCCCCCCCTCCCCCCCGCCAAACTCTTCCCCCCCCGCCAAACTCTTCCCCCCCACCAAACTCTTCCCCCGCCAAACTCTTCCCCCGCCAAACTCTCCCCCCCCGCCAAACTCTTCCGCCCGCCAAACTCTCCCCCCTGCCAAACTCTCCCCCCCGCCAAACTCTTCCCCCCGCCAAACTCTCCCCCTGCCAAACTCTTCCCCCTGCCAAACTCTTCCCCCTGCCAAACTCTCCCCCCCGCCAAACTCTTCCCCCGCCAAACTCTTCCCCCTGCCAAACTCTCCCCCCCGCCAAACTCTTCCCCCCGCCAAACTCTCCCCCCTGCCAAACTCTCCCCCCCGCCAAACTCTTCCCCCCGCCAAACTCTTCCCCCCGCCAAACTCTTCCCCCCCCGCCAAACTCTTCCCCCCCCCGCCAAACTCTTCCCCCCGCCAAACTCTCCCCCCCGCCAAACTCTTCCCCCCCACCAAACTCTTCCCCTGCCAAACTCTCCCCCCGCCAAACTCTTCCGCCCGCCAAACTCTCCCCCCTGCCAAACTCTTCCCCCTGCCAAACTCTCCCCCCTGCCAAACTCTTCCCCCTGCCAAACTCTTCCCCCTGCCAAACTCTCCCCCCCGCCAAACTCTTCCCCCCGCCAAACTCTCCCCCCTGCCAAACTCTTCCCCCCTGCCAAACTCTCCCCCCCGCCTAACTCTCCCCCCCGCCAAACTCTTCCCCCCGCCAAACTCTCCCCCCTGCCAAACTCTTCCCCCCGCCAAATTCCTCTACAAACTTGCGCCCTTTTTTTTAGTCCAATAATCTGCCTTCTTGGTTATTCTTTGTTTACAGTGCTGCGGGGAAGGAATGGCTCAGCCTGCACCTCATTGGACTAAATAAGAGCATGAGTTTGGCGGGAGGTGAGGTGAGCTTGACTGGGAGTGTATTTGGCTGGGGGTGAGCTTGGCTGGGGGTGAGGTTGGCTGGAGGTGAGCGTGGCTGGGGGTGAGTGTGGCTGGAGGTGAGCGTGGCTGGAGGTGAGCGTGGCTGGAGGTGAGTGTGACTAGAGGTGAGCGTGGCTTAGGGTGCATGTGGCTGGGGGTGAGCGTGGCTGGAGGTGCTTTTGGCTGGAGGTGCGTTTGGCTGGAGGTGAGCATATCTGGGGGTGAGCATGGCTGGAGGTGAGCATATCTGGAGGTGAGCGTGGCTTGAGGTGAGCGTGACTAGAGGTGAGCATGGCTGGGGGTGCATGTGGCTGGGGGTGCATGTGGCTGGAGGTGCGTTTGGCTGGAGGTGAGCGTGGCTGGAGGTGAGCGTGGCTGGGGGTGAGCGTGGCTGGAGGTGAGCGTGGCTGGGGGTGAGCGTGGATGGGGGTGCATGTGGCTGGAGGTGCATGTGGCTGGGGGTGAGCGTGGCTGGGGGTGAGCGTGGCTAGAGGTGCATTTGGCTGGAGGTGAGCGTGGCTGGAGGTGCATGTGGCTGGGGGTGAGCGTGGCTGGAGGTGCATGTGGCTGGGGGTGAGCATGGCTGGAGGTGAGCGTGGCTGGAGGTGAACGTGGCTGGAGGTGCATGTGGCTGGGGGTGAGCGTGGCTGGGGGTGAGCGTGGCTGGAGGTGCATTTGGCTGGAGGTGCATGTGGCTGGGGGTGAGCGTGGCTGGGGGTGCATGTGGCTGGAGGTGCATGTGGCTGGAGGTGCATGTGGCTGGGGGTGAGCGTGGCTGGGGGTGAGCGTGGCTAGAGGTGCATTTGGCTGGAGGTGAGCGTGGCTGGAGGTGCATGTGGCTGGGGTGAGCGTGGCTGGAGGTGCATGTGGCTGGGGGTGAGCGTGGGCTGGAGGTGAACGTGGCTGGAGGTGCATGTGGCTGGGGGTGAGCGTGGCTGGGGGTGAGCGTGGCTGGAGGTGCATTTGGTTGGAGGTGAGCGTGGCTGGAGGTGCATGTGGCTGGGGGTGAGCGTGGCTGGAGGTGCATTTGGCTGGAGGTGAGCGTGGCTGGAGGTGCATGTGGCTGGGGGTGAGCGTGGCTGGAGGTGAGCGTGGCTGGAGGTGCATTTGGCTGGAGGTGAGCGTGGCTGGAGGTGCATGTGGCTGGGGGTGAGCGTGGCTGGAGGTGAGCGTGGCTGGAGGTGAGCGTGGCTGGGGGTGAGTGTGGCTGGAGGTGAGCGTGGCTGGGGGTGAGTGTTGCTGGAGGTGCATTTGGCTGGAGGTGAGCGTGGCTGGAGGTGCATGTGGCTGGGGGTAAGCGTGGCTGGAGGTGAGTTTGACGGACATCTGAACCTGACCCTTCCCTGCAATACAGGACACTTTTAATGTGGGGTGTGGCTGTTACTCAGCTCTGCCGGTGTCTTGCCGAATAAGTTCCTTCGGTGGATAAGTTCCCCCCCTGTACTGCGCAGTACCAACTAGTAACAGCCGCCGGAGATAGCCGAAGCTCAAACGCTTCAATCAGCTGTACACGGCGCCTGCGCTCTGGGTCCAGGTTCCTTCCCCCACCATCCAAGTGGACCTAGAGGGGGAATCTAAAAGAGCCGAGTGCAGCGAGGCCGTGCCCGAAGCGTGGCGAGCCAAGCGAGGGGCCCTCTTACAGGCGCCGTCTACAGCTGATTTGGACCTATTCCCCTTCGGCATCCTGCGCAGTAGAGGGGGTCCTTATCCGCCGAGTGGAACTTTCTCGGCAGAACACCGGCACAGAGCACTGCAGTGGGGATAGTGTAATAAGAAGGCATATGGAGGGTGGGGGAGAGCTGGCCGAGGTCAGTATAAGTCTGGCATGGCACTCGGTGGGAAAATAATCATCTTTAATGACTTTGCGATGTGTGGATGTTTATTCCTGTGTTACTGCAAAAATAGTGATGTCCAAAAAAGCTCGACACGATCTATCCCAACCCCCGCTCCATCCTTACAGACAATGACTGCCGAAGACTGGGCCATCACCTCTACAATCTGTCCATAACTGGTGTCACTCTAAATCCCTGTGAGATTCTACTGTTGGGATCCCATGTGATTCCATTGACTGGGACATCATGAACTTTCCATGTTTTCTCGTGAATCGTCTCCTCAATAACCTTAGCCAGTCTATGGCATTATCCACTAAATGGTGTCACCCTAAATCCACACTTCCATGTGATTCTACTGGTTGGCATTCCATGAGATTCTATTGGTTGGGATTCTTTGAGATTCTACTGGTTGGATTCCATGACATTCTATTGGTTGGGATTCTATGAGATTCTATTGGTTGGGATTCTTTGAGATTCTTCTGGTTGGGATTCCATGACATTCTATTGGTTGGGATTCTTTGAGATTCTACTGGTTGGGATTCCATGACATTCTATTGGTTGGGATTCTTTGAGATTCTACTGGTTGGGATTCTATGAGATTCTATTGGTTGGGATTCTTTGAGATTCTACTGGTTGGGATTCTTTGAGATTCTACTTGTTGGGATTCCATGAGATTCTACTTGTTGGGATTCTATGAGATTCTTCTGGTTGGGATTCTTTGAGATTCTTCTGGTTGGGATTCCATGACATTCTATTGGTTGAGATTCTTTGAGATTCTACTGGTTGGGATTCTATGAGATTCTATTGGTTGGGATTCTTTGAGATTCTACTGGTTGGGATTATATGAGATTCTATTGGTTGGGATTCTTTGAGATTCTTCTGGTTGGGATTCCATGACATTCTATTGGTTGGGATTCTTTGAGATTCTACTGGTTGGGATTCCATGACATTCTATTGGTTGGGATTCTTTGAGATTCTACTGGTTGGGATTCCATGACATTCTATTGGTTGGGATTCTTTGAGATTCTACTGGTTGGGATTATATGAGATTCTATTGGTTGGGATTCTTTGAGATTCTTCTGGTTGGGATTCCATGACATTCTATTGGTTGGGATTCTTTGAGATTCTACTGGTTGGGATTCCATGACATTCTATTGGTTGGGATTCTTTGAGATTCTACTGGTTGGGATTCCATGAGATTCTACTGGTTGGGATTCCATGAGATTCTATTGGTTGGGATTCTTTGAGATTCTACTGGTTGGGATTCCATGAGATTCTACTGGTTGGGATTCCATGAGATTCTATTGGTTGGGATTCTTTGAGATTCTTCTGGTTGGGGTTTCATGGACTTTCCTTGTTTTCTTTTGCCTCTTCTCCTCAATAATAATAATAATAGTCCTTGCTGGTTCCATCCGGCAGTGAAGGGGTGACGCGGCGGGATCGTACGGGTTTGTGACCCGGGGCAGAGTAAGGTGTTAAGGAGAATTCCTCCTGCCAAAGCCGTCATTAGATTTCCCTTCCATAGAGGAGAAGAATGTGGCGTCTGAGGCGCTGTGCGATATTCCGCCTGGACTGCGCTGGTTTCTCGGGAGTCTCGCTCGCTCGCTACATATGGAAGTCATTTCATGATTAAAAATGTGTTTCTCGAATGGTCGGCCCTCTTCCCTCGGCGGATTTGAGCGGCCCTGCGATGTGTCACTTGAAGCCAGCTTCTTTTATGTCAAAGCTGTAAAATTCATGCTGAAAACACAGATTGTCTGTGCCAAGGCATAAGGGAACAATCTTCAAAAAATCTGCGTACAGGTGGAGATTTTCCTATTAAAATGATCAAAGACACAATTAGCAACGCTCAAAGAAAAACATTCTGGATCCAAAGGAAAAAGTCAAGGTTTTCTACTCAGCTGGGAGGACGCCGCCAACATCCCAGATGGTTAACCTTCGCTGTGCAGCACCACGCACCTCCAGGCAGCATAACATGGGGCATTTCACCCGAATTATTCCTTTCCCGAAAGTGCGCCAGAAGGTGCAGAACGTGTCTGGCCACCATTGGATTTACTTCTGATTTGGGGGTCAATTATGGGCAATACAGCCACTAAAAATGGAAAACCCCCAGTAAACAAAGGATAATAAACATCCACACTATAGGGGCAAACGTATGGGAACATCTGATCATCACATCACACCTAGTCCTACAGTGAGGAGAAAAAAAGGATTTGATCAGCTGCTGATTTTGTGACAAAGAAACGATCAGTCTATCATTTTATTGGTCGGTTTATTATAACAGTGAGAGAATAACAACAAAAATATCCAGAAAAACACATTTCATAAACGTTATAAATTGATTTGCATTTTAATGAGTGAATTAAGTATGTGAACCCTTCACAAAACATGACTTAGTAGTTGGTGGAGAAACCCTTGTTGGTGATCACAGAGGTTAGATGTTTCTTGGAGTTGGCCTCCAGGTTTACACACATCTCAGGAGGGATTTTGTCCTCTTTGCAGATCCTCTCCAAGTCATTAAGGTTTCCAGGCTGATGTTTGGTAACTCGAACCTTCAGCTCCCTCCACATATTTTCTATGGGATTAAGGTCTGGAGACTGGCTAGGCCACCGCAGGACCTTCATGTGCTTCTTCTTGAGCCACTCCTTTGTTGCCTTGGCCATGTGTTTTGGGTCATTGTCATGCTGGAAGACCCGTCCATGACCCATTTTCTATGCCTTGGCTGAGGGAAGAAGGTTCTCACCCAAGATTTGATGGTACATGGCCCCATCCATCGTCCCTTTGATGTGGTGAAGTTGTCCTGTCCTCTTAGCAGAAAAACATCCCCAAAGCATAATGTTTCCACCTCCATGTATGACAGTGGGGGATGGTGTTCTTGGGGTCATAGGACCTCCATGTATGATGGTGGGGAATGGTGTTCTTGGGGTCATAGGTCCTCCATGTATGATGGTGGGGGATGGTGTTATTGGGGTCATAGGACCTCCATGTATGACGGTGGGGGATGGTTTTCTTGGGGTCATAGGACCTCCATGTATGACGGTGGGGGATGGTGTTCTTGGGGTCATAGGACCTCCATGTATGACGGTGGGGGATGGTGTTCTTGGGGTCATAGGCAGCATTACTCCTCCTCCAAACACAGTGAGTTGAGTTGATGCCAAAGATCTCAATTTTGGTCTCATCTGACCACAACACTTTCCCCCAGTTCTCCTCTGAATCATTCGATGTTCATTAGTGATCTTCAGACGGACCTGTACATGTGATTTCCTGAGCAGGAGGACCTTGCGGGGGCTGCAGGATTTCAGTCCTTCACAGTGTAGTGTGTTACCGATTGTTTTCCTGGTGACTATGGTCCCAGCTGAGATCATTGAGAAGATTCTCCTGTGTAGTTCTGGGCTGATTCCTCACCGTTCTCATGATCATTGAACCTCCACGAGGTGAGATCTTGTATGGAGCCCCAGACCGAGGGAGATCGATCGTTATTTTGTGTTTCTTCCATTTGTGAATAATCGCACCAACTGTTGTCACCCTCTCACCAAGCTGCTTGGCGATGGTCTTGTAGCCCATTCCAGCCTTGTGTAGGTCTACAATCTTCTCCCCGACATCCTTGGACAGATCTTTGGTCTTGGCCATGGTGGAGAGATTGGAATCTGATTGCTTCTGTGGACAGGTGTCTTTTGTACAGGTAACAAGCTGAGGTTAGGAGCACTACCTATAAGAGAGAGAGAGAGAAGAGTGCTCCTAATCTCAGCTCATTACCTGTATAGAAGACACCTGGGAGCCAGAAATCTTGCTGATTGATCGGGGATCAAAAACTTATTTCACTCATTAAAATGCAAATCAATTTCTGACTTTTTTGAAATGCGTTTTTCTGGATATTTTTGTTGTAATTCTCTCCCTGTTCTAATAAACCGACCCTCACTGTATATGGCCAAAAGCATGTGCCCCCCCCCCCCCCCCCCCCCCCCAAAATGATGGCGTTCAGGTGTCTCCAGTAAAGTATCCTGGTAATCCTCCATCATACATAGACATAGTAGACAGTTGTGCTCTTCCAACCTTGTGGTAACAATTTGGTGAAGACCCTTTTCTGTTCCAGCATGATTGTGCCCCCCTATGTACAACGTATGACTGTGCGAGAATACACAGTATCTTGAAAAAGTATTCACCCCCTTGGCATTTTTCGTGTTTTGTTGTCTCACAACCTGGAAATAACATGGATTGTTTGAGGATTTGCATCATTTCATTTACAGAACACGCCCACAACTTTGAAGATGTTTTTTTTATTGTGAAGTAAACAACAAATAGGACAAAATAACAGAAAAAGTCAATGTGCATAACTATTCACCCCCCTAAAGTCAATACTTTGTAGAGACACCTATCACAGCTCCGAGTCGCTTTGGATAAGTCTCTATGAGGTGCCACATCTCACCACTGGGATTTCTGCCCATTCCTCCTCCTTGCAAAACTGCTCCAGTTCCTTCAAGTTGGATGATTTGTGCTTGTGAACAGCAATCTTTAAGTCTGACCACAGATTTTCTATTGGATTGAGGTCTGAGCTTTGACTAGGCCATTCCAACACATTTACATGTTTCCTCTTAAACCACTCAAGTGTTGCTTTAGCAGTGTGTTTGGGGTCATTGTCCTGCTGGAAGGTGAACCTCCATCCTAGCCTCAAATCACACACAGAGTGCTACAGATTCTGCTCAAGAATATCCCTGTATTTATCACCATCCATCTTTCCCTCAACTCTGACCAGTTTCCCAGTCCCGACTGCTGAAAAACATCCCTACAGCATGATGCTGCCACCACCATGTTTCACAGTGGGGATGGTGGTCCTTGGGTGATGTGATGTGTTGGGTTTGCGCCAGACATTTTTCTTTGTTTCTTTGATGGCCAAAAAGTTGAATTTTAGTCTCATCAGACCAGAGCACCTTCCTCCATACATTTTGGGAGTCTCCCACATGCCTTTTCACAAACTCCAAACGTGCCATTTTATTTTTTGCTGAAAGTAATGTCTTTCTTCTGGCCACTCTGCCATAAAGCCCAACTCTATGGAGCGTACGGCTTATTGTCATCCTATGTACAGATACTCCAGTCTCTGCTGTGGAACTCTGCAGCTCCTCCAGGGTTACCTTAGGTCTCTGTGCTCCTCTCTGATTAATGTCCTCCTTGCCCGCTCCGTGAGTTTTGGTGTGCGGCCGTCTCTTGGCAGGTTTGCTGTTGGGCCATGTTCTTTCCATTTGGTTATGATAGATTTGATGGAGCTCCTAGGGATCAGCAAAGATTTGGATATTTTTTTATAACCTAATCCTGACTTGTACTTCTCAACAACATTGTCCCTTACTTGTGTGGAGAGTTCCTTGGTCTTCATGGCAGTGTTTGGTTAGTGGTTCCTCTCTCTTAGGTGTTGCAGCCTCTGGGGCCTTTCACAAAGGTGTGTCTATGTAATGACAGGTCATGTGACACTTAGATTGCACACAGGTGACATCATTTCACTAATTATGGGACTTCTGAAGGTAATTGGTTACACCAGAGCTTTTCATGGGCTTCATAACAAAGGGGGTGAATACATACACACATGACAATTATCAGTTTTTTATTTCTGAAAAATAGTTTTATGTATTTATTTTTATAATTTTATTTCACCAACTTAGACTATTGTGTTCTGATCATCACATAGAATTCAGATTAAAAAAACATTGAACTAAAGGCTGTAATGTAACAAAATAGGTAAAAAGCCACGGGGGGGGGGGGACACTTTTGCAAGGCACTGTACATTTTTGGTTGTAACATGACAAAATGTGGGAAATTTCAAGGGGTATGAATACTTTTTCAAGGCACTGTATACATGGAGGAGTCGGCTTTGGTTGATCATCCTTTAATGTTTAGTTGCTACTGAATGTATTTACATGCCATGTGAGAATCATGGAGGCCGCCTTTGCTGTACTTGTGTGTAGCCGGCCTGGTCCTCATTCCAGGGTCACTGCCAACCATGTAACACTCCTCCCGTATTCAAATCTCCAATATCATATTGATGGGGACACCAAGTCATATGTCGGGGTCCTGTACACCACTCCACTGTAGCAAGGGTCTCCAAACCTTTTAAAACAAAGGGCCAGTTTTCTGTCCTTCAGACTTTAGGGGGGCCAAACTGTGCCCAGTGGGAGTAAACAATTGCCCATTGTTGGTGTCAGTGGTAAGAATAATGCCTCAAGGGCCAGATCAAGGCAAGCAAAGGGCCACAGTTCAGAGACCACTTCTCTAGAGGATGGCAGTTCCTTCAACCGCAGATGGGACAATAGTGCGGACAGTTCACCAAAAGTAGAGCGGGCTCAACATGTCTCCACCAATCCAAAGAGAACTCCATTCTTCTATCCAGCCATGTCCTGGAGGTACTGCAATGTCACCAGACACAGCCACACATCCACATTCGGGACATACATGCACGCCGGCACGCATGCGCACACACTCACTCACATGCAGAAGCATTTCTATATTGAACTGAGTGTACCTAATAAATATTGTTTTATTTTTTTTAACATTTTAAACCATTGTTTCTGTAATTACAATAAAATGATTTTTCCTGGCTGTGGATGAAGTGTGCTGGGGGCTGTACTGAGGCACTACAAGTCTCAGCATACCTTGTCACTCCATCCATGGTGCTGTTCTAGAGCAGAGGTCTCCAGACTGTGGCCCTTTGCTTTTTTTTTTATCTGGCCCTTGGAACACTATTTCCTTCCATTATTATGAGGCACTATTCTTCCCTCCGACACCAACAACGGGGAATTATTCCTCCCATTGACACCAATAATGGAGCAGAAATTCTTCCTCGCTTCTATTGATGAGGCACTATTCCTTCCACACTAACACCAATGATGGGGAGGCTAGGCCTCCTATTAATCCTTGTGATGGGGTGCTATTCCTCCTCCTTACCACAAGGGTGTCATTTTTTTATTTTTTCTTTACTCCCACTGACCACCCAGCCCTGAGGCATTTTCTAATCCCACTGGCCACAGCCTGGCCCCGCCCCTTGTTTAGAAAGTTTGGAGACCCCTGTTCTAGAGGATGTCTGCCATCCGATGGACCTTTGCATCTAGGAGTCCTCCAGGTACTCAGATGGTATATCTCTGGCCAACATTCAGTGTTCCTCCCGATGGCTGAAGGAGGACATCTCCAGATATGAAAGCTGGGCTGGGTTTACTAAAGGCTTATAGACCGTTGGCATTACAAGATGGTTTCCAGAGCTCAGTGAATGAGGTGAACTTTCACTTTGCACATGATTGGATGATGGGAGTCAGTGGACCTCCATCTCATTCACTGAGCTATGGGACCTTTCTCCTGTAAAGTGAATCCCTGTGTGGTCTTCACGGTGATATTTCAGGTTCCATGCAGCAGAGGTTTGTCTGTTTCTGGGTTAGAACATAACAAGGTTGATGATTCCTGACTAATACGATAGTATTCAGAACTGAACCTCACCTGTTTTTTTTTTTTTTACTTCTATTTAACAGAAGAAGCTGAACAGAGAGTGCGTCTTCCGGGAACAATTTGAAGAAAACTGGTACAACACCTACGCATCCACTTTGTACAAACACGTGGACTCAGAAAGACAATTCTATGTGGCCTTAAATAAAGATGGTTCCCCGAGAGATGGATACAGGACTAAAAGACACCAAAAGTTCACCCATTTCCTCCCGAGACCCGTGGACCCCTCCAAAATACCGGTCATGTACAGAGACCTCTTCCATTATAGGTGATGACCCCCGGACTGTGGACTGCAATGTACATAACTGGGACTTGCTGACTGGAGAGCTGGTGACAATACTACTTGCCTGAAATCACATTCCTTCTGAAATGTCCAAGGGTTGTGATGTAGATGAGTGGGAGAGGGCCTTCAGAATATAGACCACTTTTTATATTAAGAAGACATTTACTTTTGTAAATAATAATAAGACAATAGGTACTTTGTACCATTCTCGACCATCAAATGTATACCACTGGTTGCCTGTCTCTGGAACCCAATACTAATAACCATTCCTGACGTTGGTTGAGTTAAAGTCTCCAGTACAGCTGATGTACAGAGTTTGCTGCTCCATCTGTGTCTGGGGACTTTAAGCTTAGAGTAATGGTACTGTGCTTGAATGTAAGAGAGCATTATCAAAGGGGATTACAAATTCGGCCTTTTTAGTTTAAAGCAGAAAAATTAAAAAGGGAGATTCTGTTTTGGAGTCTTTGAAAAAGTGAGAGAACATTTTATTACTACACTATATGGCCGTAGGTTTGTGGACACCTGACCAGCACACTTGTTTGAGTTTCTTGGATATCCCATTTCAAAATCATGTCCGTCAATATGGATCACTAACTACCCCTCCATTGCCATTAATACAGAGTCCCCCTCCCCCCTTTCCTATGACCATTAACAGGGAGTCACCCCCTTGGCCATCAATTTGAAGTCCCCTCTCCCCATTGCCATTACTATGGAGCCCCCCCTCCCATGACCATTAATATTGAATTGATCCCCTTTGTGGCTATACCATTCTCCACTCTTCTGGGAAGACTTTCCACAGGATTTTGGATGGAGTTACCCCTCCTTGCATGGACATTCATATGAAGTTGCTCCCTTCCCCCTTTGTAGCTATACCATCCTCCACTCCTCTGGGCAATCTTTCCATGAGATTTTGGATTGTGTCTGTGGGAATTTCTGCCAAATTGTGAGGTCTGGTACTGATGTTGGGTGGGAAGACCTGGCTGACGGATCAAGCACCAAAAAAAAGGATCTGGCTAACTAACGCCATTCCAATTCATCCCAAAGGTGTTCAGTAGGGTTGAGTTTAGGGTTCTGTGCAGGTCATTCAAGTTCCTCCATGACCTTAGACATATTGAACACCTTTGGGAAGGCCTCATCCTAAAGGTGTTCCATAGGGTTAAGGTCAAGTACTGATGTTGGATGAGAAGGCCTTACCTTGGAGTTGCCTTCCATCTCCCCATTACGCCATTAATATGGAGTTGCCCCCTTAGTGACTATGACATCCTCAACTCATCTTGGAAGGCTTTCCACAAGATGTTGGAGGGTGTCTGTGGGAATTTGTGCTCATTTGTGAGGTCAGGTACTGCTGTTGAATGAGAAGACCTTATACCAAAGGTCTTCCAAAAGTACAGTTGAGGTTGGGCCTCTGTACAGGACACTGAAGTTCCTCCACACCAAAATGGTCACACCATGTATTTATGGAGCTGGCTTTGTCAACGGGGGGGGGGGGGGGGGCACAGTCATACTGGAAGAGAAAAGGGTCTTCAACAAATGGTTACCACGAGGTTGGAGGAACACAATTGTCTACATTCTGTGCCACTAAGGCCGGCCATAGACAGAGCAAATTTCTTTCCTGCAACCACGCGTTGCAGCAAGGAAAACTGCTTGATTCCCTTATCAACACAGTCAGTGTTGATGGGGGGATCTCTCCCGTGGAGCCATTGTGTTCTCCTGGCAGGGGGGGTGGAGGAGATCATCCCTGCCGGGAGAACACAGTGATTATTCCTAGCAATTAGAACAGACGCTAACAATATTCACATATAAAATCCGAAAGGCTAGTTTTTCCCACATTGATCGATCAGCCAGGGTACATTCAACCTGCCCATACATAGTTCGAATCTCAGCCAGTTCCTGCTAAACCAGCCAAGCTTAGAACTGTCCAAGGCCAGCTTAACAGTCACCTTGCATAGTAATGCGCTTGATTTTGCACCTGTTAACCGTGGGTGCAGCTAAACCCTTGCCCTCAAAAATGGAGTGGGATGTTCACGCTTTTGGCCATATAGTGTATATGTTTGAAAAAGCGTCTCAAATATCTGCTTGACTTTTTTATAAATTGTTTAATCAAAAATCAAGTTGTGCTAGAAATCCACATTTAAAATTCTCAACGAATGTGAGCTATCACTGAATCTGTTCACGAGCATTAACACAATGACTAGAAGCTGTGGGAGCAATTCGTTTCAGTCTGATCATGACAATAATATTATTAGCACTCCCAGTTTAGTAATGGCTGTCCTCAGCTTCAGGAAAGATCTTCACCACACACACATTCACTGAAACTGCTGACATTCAGGGCAATGTAGATACCAAGATCTGCTCAATGTAATATGGCAAGAAATGGGAGCTAGCCAAATTATGGCCTTCAGAAGGGAAGATGGGAACAAATCATTGGAGGAAACTGATGATTTGGACCTTTTGGAAAGATCACTTCTAACAAGGAATGAGTCAAAATGGCAAAATTGATTGAATTGCAAATTTCCCAAAGTTTGCCTTTCCTGAATTTCTGTGGAAATTAGACTTACATTTTGGCTGCTTAGGTAAAATATCTTAAAAAAAATAAAAACATTTCCTCAATAGCGTTGTCGTGATCCCAGCTAAGGAAATGGCCATTTTATTCTTTGCAAACCAATCAGTGAAAAGAGCTTCTTGAGCCCTCTGGAGTCATTAAAAACCGATTGAACTCTGAGAAATACACGCCATCTTAGTTTCTTCTTATTGACTCCAGTGTTGAATTCTGGGGAAGAATCCTAATGTCCCTCATCCCTACTGCAGACAAGGTTATGCTTAGTGATAGAAGGTCACTCCATATCTCCACCGTCAGTTTTCCACAGACTCGGTTCTAAGTGAAGAGTCGCGGTGCGCGGGTCGTTGGCTCCATTTTCCTCCATAACCACTTTGGCCTTCATAAATCAATTCACTTCAGCATAGTAAGCTATAAATGCATTTAACGTTTATGTTCTGTGGAATCTTGATGTACATTGCCCTAAATCCCATCAGATTGACTGATATAAATGCGAGCAGGTGGGTTCATTCTAAAATAAAACCCGCTCATCTTTTTACACAGCTTTATTAACAAAGGCACTTCCTAACAAGGCCCGATGTTCCAGATTTGTTCACGTGTCCTATGGAAATGTATCTGTCTCTACTACTCTGTAACCAGCTAGGATGGATGATTAAACACAACTATTGCTGTCCTATCACAGAGGATTTCAAACACTACAAAGCGGAAGAGTTTGCATCCCACCTGTGGAAGACCCAAGAATTGCGTCGGAGAGCGCTCTTCTGCCGAACGAACCCCTGAACTCACAATGCTCCTGTTTTCAAGGAACGTTGTAAAGATGCAAGCATAGATACTGTGCATAAGGATGAAAACTATTTATGAAATGTATATTATATTTATTTTATATATTTATTTATTTCAAATAATTTTATTTTTAATGAGAGATGCCTATTGACCAGATTTTTCATCAGGGGGAGAAAAAAGTCCTACTGACACATTAAATCATTTGGAGTCTTTAAAAGCTTATTGGCAATAAAATTGTCTTTATATTGTAGTTTGTTCTGGTTCTCATGGTTCTTCTCATGATGGACAGTTGCTACAAACAGAAGGTGCTTTCATTGCAGGTTGTATCATTGGATTGCCAGCTATGGTCTGACCTCCATATATAAGCAGGATTCTATTTGAATCCCTAGAAGTATAAAAGAAATCAATGATGTAAACATGCCTGGATGGCTGGAAGTTGGGCGATTGTTGGATCCGGTAGGAGAACTGACTGGAAGTCTCCCTTGGTGTGAGATCTTTCCAGAAAACAACTCGGCTATTGACTCACTATGGATATTGGTGAATGGAGGAGAGTGCCAGGCTGGCTGCGTCCAGAATTTTATCTATTGCCCATCTCATAAAGTTTCTCTACAGTTCAGAAGACATTTTTTATTTCCAGTTGCCTACAGAAGGTTCCAGTTTTTTACCATTAACTATACAAATTATACTGTTTGCCTCGTAAAATTTTATAAACTATCACCGATTCTTTCAGCTGTATTTTTCATAGATTTCTTTATGATGATCTGAAATAGTCAGGTCCTCAATATCATTTTTATATCCCTGGTGAAGGCCTCTTGGAACCCTTCCAAACACGATGTTTTCTATTGAATGTGGCAATAACTGAAGAACATGTTCTGGACACAGATGATCTATTGGGCGCTCTCCTCGTATACCTTTAGCTGTATGGGTGGAGTTCGGGATTATTTGTCATCACAGCCGATGACTTTTCCTGTAGGCGAGACCCTTAATGATAAATCTACTCAACACTTGTTATGAGGAATTCCGTGCGCTGGAATACACACCACTATGTTGATGTTGAATTGGGAACAAAGACCATGACTGGTAGTGGCGGCATGCTGTTTGGGTGGTAGACAGATGTTTTGTAGACTGTTTCTCATGACACCTGCACCTCCCTTACACAAAAAAATATATATTTTTATCAGGAGTCTGATCGGCAACTTACCAAGTGATATGAGGGAGCAGAGAGGAGAGGCTGAAGGGAGGAACATGGACCAAGCCAAGCTTTGTTGAGGTCACTTATGGTACAATTAGTGCACTATATTACCAAAAGTATTGGGACGCCTGCCTTTACATGCACATGAACTAATGACATCCCAGTCTTAGTCCGGAGGGTTCAATATTGAGTTGGCTCCGCCCTTTGCAGCTATAACAGCTTCACCTCTTCTGGGAAGACCGTCCACAAGGTTTAGGAGGGTGTCTATGGGAATATTTGATCATTCTTCCAGAAGAGCATTTGTGAGGTCAGGCACTGATGTTGGATGAGAAGGCCTGGCTCCCAGTCTCCGCTCTAATTTATCCCAAAGGTGTTCTATGGGGTTGAGGTCAGGACTCTGTGCAGGCCTGTCAAGTTCCTCCACCCCAAACTCACTCATCCATGTCTTTATGGGCCTTTGCTGTGTGCACTGGTCCAAATCATTTGGTGGAGGGGAAATTATGGTGTGGGGGGAGGGGGGATTATGGTGTGGGGGGTGTTTATCAGGGCTTGGGCTTGGCCCCTTAGTTCCAGTGAAGGGAACTATTAAGGCATCTGCATACCAAGACATTTTGGACAATTTCATGCTCCCAACTTTGTGGGAACAGTTTGGGGACGGCCCCTTCCTGTTCCAACATGACTGCCCACCAGTGCACAAAGCAAGGTCCATAAAGACACAGAGGAGTGACTTGACTGGCCTGCACAGAGTCCTGACCTCAACCCGATAGAGCACCTTTGGGATGAATTTGAGCGGAGACTGCGAGCCAGGCCTTCTCATCCAACATCAGTGCCTGACCTCACAAATGCGCTTCTGGAAGAATGATCAAACTTTCCCATAGACACCCTCCTAAACCTTGTGGACGGCCTCCCCAGCAGAGTTTAAGCTGCCAAGGGCGGAGCCAAATCAATATTGAACCCTATGGACTAAGACTGGGATGTCATTAAAGTTCATGTGTGTGTGTGTGTAAAGGCAGGCGTCACAATACTTTTGGGAATATCGTGTATGTTCACATCTCCTCCATTGCAATTGCCTGGGACAGCTGTGATTTTTTTATTGTTTTAGGAATTTGGATGTTGGTTGCCATGACAAGAACATTGTATGGGCCTATGGGTAACATTGAATTCCTGTAGATGATGGCCAACCATGAAGGTTTATGTCCTCTAGACATGGCTAGAATAGGTGGGACCGGGTTCTAAAGACGTGGCAGAGCTAGACAAAGATATCTGTAAGAGGGAAAAAAAAAGAACAAAAGATCTCAATGAGGGGTGAGGGGTAAATTCACTAAACTATACCACACACGGGACTTTCATTAAAGTTGAAGTCTGGGCTGGGAAAAGATGACATATAAGATGTAGTCTTTGTTTTTCTGAGCCCCCCACCCACCATAAGATAAGTTTATCACCCGTTGTCCTTCTAGAAGATATTCTTTGCTGTACAAGCTGTCCAGTAAAAGGGCCATTTACAGGGAGTCCTTGTCCCAGCATCTGTCAGTCAACCAGCGGGGAATGACTACAGCAGATTGGATGAAACCACAGAAAGACCGCTATCCTGCAAAATTAGGATCTGGTTGTCTCAAGACTCAAAGAGAAAGCAGATGATGGTGGGATCAACAGAAGAGAGCGGAAGATGGGTTCAATTTAGGGGCAGGTAAGGCTTTATAGTGCCTAGAGGTACAATGAGGGGGCAGCCAAGACTCCATCCTGCCTAGAGGTACAATGAGGGGGCAGCCAAGACTCCATCCTGCCTAGAGGTACAACGAGGGGGCAGCCAAGGCTCTATCATGTCTAGAGGTACAACGAGGGCGCAGCCAAGACTCCATCCTGCCTAGAGGTACAACGAGGGGGCAGCCAAGACTCCATCCTGCCTAGAGGTACAACGAGGGGGCAGCCAAGGCTCTATCATGTCTAGAGGTACAATGAGGGCGCAGCCAAGACTCCATCCTGCCTAGAGGTACAACGAGGGGGCAGCCAAGACTCCATCCTGCCTAGAGGTACAACGAGGGGGCAGCCAAGACTCCATCCTGCCTAGAGGTACAACGAGGGGGCAGCCAAGGCTCTATCATGTCTAGAGGTACAATGAGGGGGCAGCCAAAACTCCATCCTGTCTAGAGGTACAATGAGGAGGCAGCCAAGACTCCATCCTGCCTAGAGGTACAACGAGGGGGCAGCCAAGGCTCTATCATGTCTAGAGGTACAATGAGGGGGCAGCCAAGACTCCATCCTGCCTAGAGGTACAACGAGGGGGCAGCCAAGGCTCTATCATGTCTAGAGGTACAACGAGGGGGCAGCCAAGGCTCTATCATGTCTAGAGGTACAACGAGGGGGCAGCCAAGGCTCTATCATGTCTAGAGGTACAACGAGGGGGCAGCCAAGGCTCTATCATGTCTAGAGGTACAACGAGGGGGCAGCCAAGACTCTATCATGTCTAGAGGTACAACGAGGGGGCAGCCAAGGCTCTATCATGTCTAGAGCTACAACGAGGGGGCAGCCAAGGCTCTATCATGTCTAGAGGTACAATGAGGGGGCAGCCAAGGCTCTATCATGTCTAGAGGTACAATGAGGAGGCAGCCAAGACTCTATCATGTCTAGAGGTACAACGAGGGGGCAGTCAAGGCTCTATCATGTCTAGAGGTACAATGAGGGGGCAGCCAAGGCTCCATCATGTCTAGAGGTACAATGAGGGGGCAGCCAAGACTCCATCCTGCCTAGAGGTACAATGAGGGGGCAGCCAAGGCTCTATTATGTCTAGAGGTACAACGAGGGGGCAGCCAAGGCTCTATCATGTCTAGAGGTACAATGAGGAGGCAGCCAAGACTCCATCCTGCCTAGAGGTACAACGAGGGGGCAGCCAAGACTCCATCCTGCCTAGAGGTACAATGAGGGGGCAGCCAAGGCTCTATCATGTCTAGAGGTACAACGAGGGGGCATCCAAGGCTCTATCATGTCTAGAGGTACAATGAGGAGGCAGCCAAGACTCCATCCTGCCTAGAGGTACAACGAGGGGGCAGCCAAGGCTCTATCATGTCTAGAGGTACAACGAGGGCGCAGCCAAGGCTCTATCATGTCTAGAGGTACAACGAGGGGGCAGCCAAGACTCCATCCTGCCTAGAGGTACAACGAGGGGGCAGCCAAGACTCCATCCTGCCTAGAGGTACAACGAGGGGGCAGCCAAGACTCCATCCTGCCTAGAGGTACAACGAGGGGGCAGCCAAGGCTCTATCATGTCTAGAGGTACAATGAGGAGGCAGCCAAGACTCCATCCTGTCTAGAGGTACAATGAGGAGGCAGCCAAGACTCCATCCTGCCTAGAGGTACAACGAGGGGGCATCCAAGGCTCTATCATGTCTAGAGGTACAATGAGGGGGCAGCCAAGACTCTATCATGTCTAGAGGTACAACGAGGGGGCAGCCAAGGCTCTATCATGTCTAGAGGTACAATGAGGGGGCAGCCAAGGCTCTATCATGTCTAGAGGTACATCGAGGGGGCAGCCAAGGCTCTATCATGTCTAGAGGTACAACGAGGGGGCAGCCAAGGCTCTATCATGTCTAGATGTACAACGAGGGGGCAGCCAAGGCTCTATCATGTCTAGAGGTACAACGAGGGGGCAGCCAAGGCTCTATCATGTCTAGAGGTACAACGAGGGGGCAGCCAAGGCTCTATCATGTCTAGAGGTACAACGAGGGGGCAGCCAAGGCTCTATCATGTCTAGATGTACAACGAGGGGGCAGCCAAGGCTCTATCATGTCTAGAGGTACAACGAGGGGGCAGCCAAGGCTCTATCATGTCTAGAGGTACAACAAAGGGGCAGCCAAGACTCTATCATGTCTAGAGGTACAACGAGGGGGCATCCAAGGCTCTATCATGTCTAGAGGTACAACGAGGGGGCAGCCAAGGCTCTATCATGTCTAGAGGTACAATGAGGGGGCAGCCAAGGCTCCATCATGTCTAGAGGTACAATGAGGGGGCAGCCAAGACTCCATCCTGCCTAGAGGTACAACGAGGGGGCAGCCAAGGCTCTATCATGTCTAGAGGTACAATGAGGGGGCAGCCAAGACGCTATCATGTCTAGAGGTACAACGAGGGGGCAGCCAAGGCTCTATCATGTCTAGAGGTACAACGAGGGGGCAGCCAAGGCTCTATCATGTCTAGAGGTACAATGAGGGGGCAGCCAAGGCTCTATCATGTCTAGAGGTACAACGAGGGGGCAGCCAAGGCTCTATCATGTCTAGAGGTACAACGAGGGGGCATCCAAGGCTCTATCATGTCTAGAGGTACAACGAGGGGGCAGCCAAGGTTCCATCCTGCCTAGAGGTACAACGAGGGGGCAGCCAAGGCTCTATCATGTCTAGAGGTACAATGAGGGGGCAGCCAAGGCTCTATCATGTCTAGAGGTACAATGAGGGGGCAGCCAAGGCTCTATCATGTCTAGAGGTACAATGAGGGGGCAGCCAAGGCTCTATCATGTCTAGAGGTACAACGAGGGGGCAGCCAAGGTTCCATCCTGCCTAGAGGTACAACAAGGGGGCAGCCAAGGGTCCATCATGTCTAGAGGTACAATGAGGGGGCAGCCAAGGCTCCATCCTGCCTAGAGGCCAAGAGGCATTTCTTTTTTTGAAGAGTTGGTGTAAAGGAAATCTAGTCCTGGGGAACAGCTGTGCTTTTAAAGTGTATGTCCAAGGCCGGGTTCACACTATTCCTCCCATTGATACCAATGATGGGCACTATTCCTCCCACTGACACCAATGATGGGACACTATTCCTCCCACTGACACCAATGATGGGGCACTATTCCTCCCACTGATACCAATGATGGGGCACTATTCCTCTCACTGACACCAATGATGGGACACTATTCCTCCCACTGACACCAATGATGGGGCACTATTCCTCCCACTGATACCAATGATGGGACACTATTCCTCCCACTGACACCAATGATGGGACACTATTCCTCCCACTGATACCAATGATGGGACACTATTCCTCCCACTGACACCAATGATGGGACACTATTCCTCCCACTGACACCAATGATGGGACACTATTCCTCCCACTGACACCAATGATGGGACACTATTCCTCCCACTGACACCAATGATGGGACACTATTCCTCCCACTGACACCAATGATGGGACACTATTCCTCCCACTGACATCAATGATGGGGCACTATTCCTCCCACTGACACCAATGATGGGGCACTATTCCTCCCACTGACCCCCAATGATGGGCACTATTCCTCCCACTGACACCAATGATGGGGCACTATTCCTCCCACTGATACCAATGATGGGACACTATTCCTCCCACTGATACCAATGATGGGGCACTATTCCTCCCACTGACACCAATGATGGGACACTATTCCTCCCACTGACATCAATGATGGGACACTATTCCCCCCACTGATACCAATGATGGGGCACTATTCCTCCCACTGACACCAATGATGGGACACTATTTCTCCCACTGATACCAATGATGGGGCACTATTCCTCCCACTGATACCAATGATGGGGCATTATTTGCTCCCACTGGGACAGTCCAGCCCCCTAAAGTAAACTGGTCCTTTTGGTTAGAAGGTTTGGAGTCCAGGCCCTGGACTGTTCATTGAGGCAGAAGAGTGAGGATTGCTGTGTGCCTGGCTGCTATTGCACTGATCTAGGAAAGGAACCGGGGACAAATCAGGGGGGTGAGCACTACAGTAACATGGAGGCTGAGAAGGCAAGAATAACAGCTTCCATCAGTGCCTTCCCACAAAGGTTAACAAAGTCCTTTTTAAAAGCAACCCTGTCACTTGGATGATTGTGTTTGGGTGAGAAAAGGACCTGAAAGTACAAACTTCAAGATGTTTCTATGTAGTCTTAGTTCTGAAGTGCTCCATGGGGTCCCCGTACTCAGTATATAGTGCCCCATGGGGTCCCCGTACTCAGTATATAGTGCTCCATGGGGTCCCCGTACTCAGTATATAGTGCCCCATGGGGCCCCTGTACTCAGTATATAGTGCCCCATGGGGTCCCCGTACTCAGTATATAGTGCCCCATGGGGTCCCCGTACTCAGTATATAGTGCCCCATGGGGTCCCTGTACTCAGTATATAGTGCCCCATGGGGTCCCTGTACTCAGTATATAGTGCCCCATGGGGCCCCTGTACTCAGTATATAGTGCCCCATGGGGTCCCTGTACTCAGTATATAGTGCTCCATGGGGTCCCTGTACTCAGTATATAGTGCCCCATGGGGTCCCCGTACTCAGTATATAGTGCTCCATGGGGTCCCCGTACTCAGTATATAGTGCTCCATGGGGTCCCTGTACTCAGTATATAGTGCCCCATGGGGTCCCTGTACTCAGTATATAGTGCCCCATGGGGTCCCTGTACTCAGTATATAGTGCCCCATGGGGTCCCTGTACTCAGTATATAGTGCCCCATGGGGCCCCTGTACTCAGTATATAGTGCCCCATGGGGTCCCTGTACTCAGTATATAGTGCTCCATGGGGTCCCTGTACTCAGTATATAGTGCCCCATGGGGTCCCCGTACTCAGTATATAGTGCCCCATGGGGTCCCCGTACTCAGTATATAGTGCCCCATGGGGTCCCTGTACTCAGTATATAGTGCCCCATGGGGTCCCTGTACTCAGTATATAGTGCCCCATGGGGCCCCTGTACTCAGTATATAGTGCCCCATGGGGTCCCTGTACTCAGTATATAGTGCTCCATGGGGTCCCTGTACTCAGTATATAGTGCCCCATGGGGTCCCCGTACTCAGTATATAGTGCCCCATGGGGTCCCCGTACTCAGTATATAGTGCCCCATGGGGTCCCTGTACTCAGTATATAGTGCCCCATGGGGTCCCTGTACTCAGTATATAGTGCTCCATGGGGTCCCCGTACTCAGTATATAGTGCTCCATGGGGTCCCCGTACTCAGTATATAGTGCCCCATGGGGTCCCCGTACTCAGTATATAGTGCTCCATGGGGTCCCTGTACTCAGTATATAGTGCTCCATGGGGTCCCCGTACTCAGTATATAGTGCCCCATGGGGTCCCTGTACTCAGTATATAGTGCCCCATGGGGTCCCTGTACTCAGTATATAGTGCCCCATGGGGTCCCCGTACTCAGTATATAGTGCCCCATGGGGTCCCTGTACTCAGTATATAGTGCTCCATGGGGTCCCTGTACTCAGTATATAGTGCCCCATGGGGTCCCCGTACTCAGTATATAGTGCCCCATGGGGTCCCTGTACTCAGTATATAGTGCTCCATGGGGTCCCTGTACTCAGTATATAGTGCCCCATGGGGCCCCTGTACTCAGTATATAGTGCCCCATGGGGCCCCTGTACTCAGTATATAGTGCCCCATGGGGCCCCTGTACTCAGTATATAGTGCTCCATGGGGTCCCTGTACTCAGTATATAGTGCCCCATGGGGTCCCCGTACTCAGTATATAGTGCTCCATGGGGTCCCTGTACTCAGTATATAGTGCCCCATGGGGTCCCTGTACTCAGTATATAGTGCCCCATGGGGTCCCCGTACTCAGTATATAGTGCCCCATGGGGTCCCCGTACTCAGTATATAGTGCCCCATGGGGTCCCTGTACTCAGTATATAGTGCCCCATGGGGTCCCTGTACTCAGTATATAGTGCCCCATGGGGCCCCTGTACTCAGTATATAGTGCCCCATGGGGTCCCTGTACTCAGTATATAGTGCTCCATGGGGTCCCTGTACTCAGTATATAGTGCCCCATGGGGCCCCTGTACTCAGTATATAGTGCCCCATGGGGTCCCTGTACTCAGTATATAGTGCCCCATGGGGTCCCTGTACTCAGTATATAGTGCCCCATGGGGCCCCTGTACTCAGTATATAGTGCCCCATGGGGTCCCTGTACTCAGTATATAGTGCTCCATGGGGTCCCTGTACTCAGTATATAGTGCTCCATGGGGTCCCCGTACTCAGTATATAGTGCCCCATGGGGTCCCTGTACTCAGTATATAGTGCCCCATGGGGTCCCTGTACTCAGTATATAGTGCCCCATGGGGCCCCTGTACTCAGTATATAGTGCCCCATGGGGCCCCTGTACTCAGTATATAGTGCCCCATGGGGCCCCTGTACTCAGTATATAGTGCCCCATGGGGCCCCTGTACTCAGTATATAGTGCCCCATGGGGCCCCTGTACTCAGTATATAGTGCCCCATGGGGCCCCTGTACTCAGTATATAGTGCCCCATGGGGCCCCTGTACTCAGTATATAGTGCCCCATGGGGCCTCTGTACTCAGTATATAGTGCCCCATGGGGCCCCTGTACTCAGTATATAGTGCCCCATGGGGCCCCTGTACTCAGTATATAGTGCCCCATGGGGCCCCTGTACTCAGTATATAGTGCCCCATGGGGCCCCTGTACTCAGTATATAGTGCCCCATGGGGCCCCTGTACTCAGTATATAGTGCCCCATGGGGCCCCTGTACTCAGTATATAGTGCCCCATGGGGTCCCTGTACTCAGTATATAGTGCCCCATGGGGCCCCTGTACTCAGTATATAGTGCCCCATGGGGCCCCTGTACTCAGTATATAGTGCCCCATGGGGCCCCTGTACTCAGTATCTAGTGCCCCATGGGGCCTCTGTACTCAGTATATAGTGCCCCATGGGGCCCCTGTACTCAGTATATAGTGCCCCATGGGGCCCCTGTACTCAGTATATAGTGCCCCATGGGGTCCCTGTACTCAGTATATAGTGCCCCATGGGGCCCCTGTACTCAGTATATAGTGCCCCATGGGGCCCCTGTACTCAGTATATAGTGCCCCATGGGGCCCCTGTACTCAGTATCTAGTGCCCCATGGGGCCTCTGTACTCAGTATATAGTGCCCCATGGGGCCCCTGTACTCAGTATATAGTGCCCCATGGGGTCCCTGTACTCAGTATATAGTGCCCCATGGGGCCCCTGTACTCAGTATCTGGTGCCCCATGGGGCCTCTGTACTCAGTATATAGTGCCCCATGGGGTCCCTGTACTCAGTATATAGTGCCCCATGGGGCCCCTGTACTCAGTATATAGTGCCCCATGGGGCCCCTGTACTCAGTATCTAGTGCCCCATGGGGCCTCTGTACTCAGTATATAGTGCCCCATGGGGCCTCTGTACTCAGTATATAGTGCCTGTGTCTGGCTGGGAGCCTCATAGTCTCCAAATCAGCTGTAAAATTGACATTTGCATATTGTGTAATCTGGGATCAGAGGCTCCCTCCCGGGTTGCTCAACATTTCAGCGTTTGCA
This sequence comes from Aquarana catesbeiana, assembly GCF_042186555.1. Lineage (NCBI taxonomy): Eukaryota > Metazoa > Chordata > Amphibia > Anura > Ranidae > Aquarana > Aquarana catesbeiana. The sequence continues at coordinate 322,801,038 of NC_133332.1, read as the reverse complement.
AAGCACAGAGCGTCAGATTGGAAGTCTATATGTTCCTCAGACATTGCACAGTGCTGTGATCATCTGAAGGTCACATGCATTTATTGGCCTGGGCTCGGCACTCATACCAATAGCTTTCTGCCAGGGGAGCAATAGCAACTCAGTCTGGTTGGTGGCCAAAATAAACTCAGCTTCTGGATGTGCTTTGCATCCATTGTCCATGTAGATGCCTTCTAACTGAGCCTGTACCCATAAAGATAACCTGCCAGGGTAATTAAAATGGTGGCCACCACTGATGGCTCAAAGTAGCAACAAGACTTGCGTGTGGGGGCAGATGAAATTTCAAAACTGCGATAATGTGGTCAGGGCTCGACTAAGTTGGTGGTGCTGACCACAATTGGATGGACTTGCTTGACCTTAGAACTGGGGCAGGAATACAGGGAAGGAGAAGGGCATGTTGCTGGAAAATCTAAGATTCTTGTGGTCAAAAAACACAAAAATCCCTTTCTCAGTCATAACTATGAGATTGTGAGTTCCTTCCTAAGGTTTCAGTAGCCATTCTACCCAGTTCCCTGTACTTTCTATGTTCAAATTCCCCTTTGTTCCATTGTGGCACAGTATCCACTGCTTGTAGTTTTCCTTCACATGGTTTCAAGGACACCCACTATATGGTTGGAACTCATTTCATTGAGGCTTCACTCACATGGTGCCAAGGTCACCCACACCATGGTTATGCAGTGAGAAGGTCCATTTCTTACCTCTCATTGCACAGAGATGCCTCTTTGCCACCAAGCACATAGTTGCTGTTCTGCACCAAACAGCTCTGAGTAGACACCTGTTTGAACTCATGGCCTTCAAATTCCATATTCACCGCCCTACATGCTGCACCACAGACCTGGATGCCCAAGACTGACAGCAGTGCCTATACATCCTAAATTCAAGCTGCAATGTGTAGTAAGTTATAGCAATCGATACGAAGAGGATTGGTTGCTATTGGTTTCAGCATTTTGCATTAAATTAATAAATAAATCTGGAAAGGTGACCACCTGAAGCTTTGAACTCATAACCATTTTGATTATAAGATCACCAACATATCCATAAGGCTATAGTCTCAGATGGTGGGCGGTAGATAAACCACAAGACACCATCTCAACTGCTGCATACAAAGTGCAGTAACCCTAAGCAACCAAGTACCTGGTCTGAAAGCCAAATGGTTGCTATGAGTTTCTGCAACTTTAATAAATAAAACCAAGCAGGCGATCACCTCTGGATTAAAACTCACAAGCATTGTAATTATATAACCACTGCCATACACACAACGCCACCAGCAAAGGTAATAGGAGGGCCTAAACCAGTAGTTGTATTATCATTACATATTATCACATTAGTGGCTTCATGCCGAAAAATTGTACTGAATTGCTATCACCAGACGTTGACTATTATCCTACTTGGTTTACTAAGTGAGCTTCTCATCTGGTAAAAATTTAGTTTACCAGGCCATTCTCTTGAACCACAGGGCACAATGTCAACTGCTGCCTAAATGTTCAACAAAGAAGTCTGAAAAGGTGGTTATTTGAGGATTTGAACTCACAACCCTTTGTGTAACACCAACATACTCTCAATGTCACAGCCTCAGACAGCAGGTGAGCTTCTTGAGAGCAAACTAGACTAGTCTCTCGCTTGGCCTACAAAAAGATCTTTGCTTCTTGTAAAACCAGGGCTTTTTTTCTCAGAGAATAGGTGCAGGAACTCAACCATGCCCGCCACACACACACATACCTGCCAAATGGCATCAAATAGTAGCTCTTCCCTCTGCATACAACCCCCTCCCTCCACTGCCCTCATCTTCTCCCCCCTCCTTAAAAGCTCCACCATCTGTGATATATCTTACCTTTGTTGCAATATTAAGCTGAAGCACCTATCCGACTGTAGCACCTCCCAGTATACTATACTATACTACAGTCACTTGCAAGGGAGATTATGCAGTAGGAGCTTCAACAACTGGTCACCAGGGAAAAATGGAGACCACAGAGGGTGCAGCCTACCAGGCACCCTCTCCTGCCCATGACTGCACTGAACCCTGGTTATTTGTATCTCCCTTGTCCCTGTCCGGCACTCAGTGGGATCTGCGCAGGAGATCTGACCTGTGGGAGCTACTGGGAGATGAGCTATCACTTGTAAATGCAGAAGCTGGACTTCAATGTTACCAAGTGATAGTGATGAGCAGGGAGCAGAAGACCTGAGCCAGAGGTGGTGGAACTGAGTTCCCCCTAGCTGAAAAAAGGCCCTGGGTAAAACTCTCCTTTCTAAAATCAATTCCCTTGAACCATAGAAAATCATATCAACAAATGCCATTATCTTCAAGATCTTTCACTACACATGATCTTCATTTCTACTCCATCAACAGTCTCCAACACTGACCTGGTTTACTAAGAGATTTTCACAACTGGTAAAATGTAGTTTCAACAGTTCATTCTCACAATCTCAACTGCTGCCTAAAATGTCAATAAAGAAGTCTGAAAAAGGTGGTCATCTGAGGTTTCAAACTCACAAGCCTTGGTGTGTTATAACACCAGTGTACACTCAATGCCACAGCCCCAAACAGCAGATGAGTATTTGGTGACCAAACTTGACTAGTCTCTCACATAACTAGTCTCTCACATAACCTACTAAAAGATGTTTGTATCTGCTAAAATGCTCCATTTAAGGATCAATTAATGGGACCTTGTCCAAAAAGATGCTATTACTTTCAAGATCTTTCACTACACATGATCTCCATCTCTACTCCATCAACAGTCTCCGACACTGACCGTGCCAGAGACTAGAGAAATATGCGATCACCACAGTTTTTAGAGTTAAACAGATACAATGGGTGAAATAACAGGATGTCATATCTTGCCAAATATATCACTTTGTGGTTTGCTGATCTCAAGGAATTCATAGACTGGAACAGAACATAATAGATATTATTAGAATGTATTAAAGTCAAACGGAGTCTAACCTAACCCAATTTTTATTTAGAAGCTGGTTTTGGGTGTCAACTAATATTTTAGCCTTTGTCATGTTTATGAGCTGTGACTAAACTGACCAATGCGGCCCAACACATGTGGTGTAAATGAGTCCTCTATGTGATTCTCCTCTATTTTGTGTATTCGATCATCATTTTTACAACAATCCTTTACAGCGGAGAGCTCCTCCCCCTTCACGTGTCTCCATTGCACCACTCCCGACACAGGGTCACCTCACACAGTGGAGAGCTCCTCCCCCTTCACATGTCTCCATTGCACCTCTCTCAACATGGGGTCACCTCACACAGCGGAGAGCTCCTCCCCTTCACGTGTCTCCATTACACCTCTCCCAACATGGGGTCACCTCACACAGCAGAGAGCTCCACCCCTTCATGTGTCTCCATTGCACCTCTCCCAACATGGGGTCACCTCACACAGCAGAGAGCTCCACCCCTTCACGTGTCTCCATTGCACCTCTCCCAACATGGGGTCAACTCACACAGTGGAGAGCTCCACCCCTTCACGTGTCTCCATTGCACCACTCCCGACACAGGGTCACCTCACACAGTGGAGAGCTCCTCCCCCTTCACGTGTCTCCATTGCACCTCTCCCAACATGGGGTCAACTCACACAGCGGAGAGCTCCTCCCCTTCATGTGTCTCCATTACACCTCTCCCAACATGGGGTCACCTCACACAGCAGAGAGCTCCACCCCTTCATGTGTCTCCATTGCACCTCTCCCAACATGGGGTCAACTCACACAGCGGAGAGCTCCTCCCCTTTACATGTCTCCATTGCACCTCTCCTGACACGGGGTCACCTCACACAGTGGAAAGCTCCTCCCCCTTCATGTGTCTCCATTGCACCTCTCCTGACACGGGGTCACCTCACACAGTGGAGAGCTCCACCCCTTCACATGCCTCCATTGCACCTCTCCCAACATGGGGTCACCTCACACAGCGGAGAGCTCCTCCCCTTCACGTGTCTCCATTGCACCTCTCCCAACATGGGGTCACCTCACACAGCAGAGAGCTCCACCCCTTCATGTGTCTCCATTGCACCTCTCCCAACATGGGGTCAACTCACACAGTGGAGAGCTCCACCCCTTCACGTGTCTCCATTGCACCACTCCCGACACAGGGTCACCTCACACAGTGGAGAGCTCCTCCCCTTCACGTGTCTCCATTGCACCTCTCCCAACATGGGGTCAACTCACACAGTGGAGAGCTCCACCCCTTCACGTGTCTCCATTGCACCTCTCCCAACATGGGGTCAACTCACACAGTGGAGAGCTCCACCCCTTCACGTGTCTCCATTGCACCACTCCCGACACAGGGTCACCTCACACAGTGGAGAGCTCCTCCCCTTCACGTGTCTCCATTGCACCTCTCCCAACATGGGGTCACCTCACACAGCGGAGAGCTCCTCCCCTTCACGTGTCTCCATTGCACCTCTCCCAACATGGGGTCACCTCACACAGCGGAGAGCTCCTCCCCTTCACATGTCTCCATTGCACCTCTCCCAACATGGGGTCACCTCACACAGCGGAGAGCTCCTCCCCTTCACGTGTCTCCATTGCACCTCTCCCAACATGGGGTCACCTCACACAGCGGAGAGCTCCTCCCCTTCACGTGTCTCCATTGCACCTCTCCCAACATGGGGTCACCTCACACAGCGGAGAGCTCCTCCCCTTCACATGTCTCCATTGCACCTCTCCCAACATGGGGTCACCTCACACAGTGGAGAGCTCCACCCCTTCATGTGTCTCCATTGCACCTCTCCCAACATGGGGTCACCTCACACAGCAGAGAGCTCCTCCCCTTCACGTGTCTCCATTGCACTTCTCCCAACATGGGGTCACCTCACACAGCGGAGAGCTCCTCCCCCTTCATATATCTCCATTGCACCTCTCCTGACACGGGGTCACCTCACACAGTGGAGAGCTCCACCCCTTCACGTGTCTCCATTGCACCTCTCCCAACATGGGGTCAACTCACACAGTGGAGAGCTCCACCCCTTCACGTGTCTCCTTTGCACCTCTCCCAACATGGGGTCACCTCACACAGCAGAGAGCTCCACCCCTTCGTGTGTCTCCATTGCACCTCTCCCAACATGGGGTCACCTCACACAGCAGAGAGCTCCACCCCTTCACGTGTCTCCATTGCACCTCTGCCAACATGGGGTCACCTCACACAGTGGAGAGCTCCTCCCCCTTCATGTGTCTCCATTGCACCTCTCCTGACACGGGGTCACCTCACACAGTGGAGAGCTCCACCCCTTCACGTGTCTCCATTGCACCTCTCCCAACATGGGGTCACCTCACACAGCGGAGAGCTCCTCCCCTTCACGTGTCTCCATTACACCTCTCCCAACATGGGGTCACCTCACACAGTGGAGAGCTCCACCCCTTCACGTGTCTCCATTGCACCTCTCCCAACATGGGGTCACCTCACACAGCAGAGAGCTCCACCCCTTCATGTGTCTCCATTGCACCTCTCCCAACATGGGGTCACCTCACACAGCAGAGAGCTCCACCCCTTCATGTGTCTCCATTGCACCTCTCCCAACATGGGGTCAACTCACACAGTGGAGAGCTCCACCCCTTCACGTGTCTCCATTGCACCACTCCCGACACAGGGTCACCTCACACAGCGGAGAGCTCCTCCCCTTCACGTGTCTCCATTGCACCTCTCCCAACATGGGGTCACCTCACACAGCGGAGAGCTCCTCCCCTTTACGTGTCTCCATTGCACCTCTCCCAACATGGGGTCACCTCACACAGCAGAGAGCTCCACCCCTTCATGTGTCTCCATTGCACCTCTCCCAACATGGGGTCACCTCACACAGCAGAGAGCTCCTCCCCTTCACATGTCTCCATTGCACTTCTCCCAACATGGGGTCACCTCACACAGCGGAGAGCTCCTCCCCTTCACGTGTCTCCATTGCACCTCTCCCAACATGGGGTCACCTCACACAGCGGAGAGCTCCTCCCCTTCACATGTCTCCATTGCACTTCTCCCAACATGGGGTCACCTCACACAGCGGAGAGCTCCACCCCTTCACGTGTCTCCATTGCACCTCTCCCAACATGGGGTCACCTCACACAGCGGAGAGCTCCTCCCCTTCACGTGTCTCCATTGCACCTCTCTCAATACTAGAAGCGCCCCCCCCCCCCCCACAGTTGCACAAACCTGGCCGCCCGCACTCATTGATTGGGGTCCTCCGCCTGGGCCCCATGGGATGCCTGGACCCCCTACATATGTATGGGCTGTCACCCCTGATGGGTGTAGTGTGGCCACTTAATGGGGGCGCCAGACTAAATTGCCTCCTGGTCCAGTCCGCCCCATAAGACTGGCACTACACTAAGCGCAAGCTGACGGGGACTCTTTTTATGCTGCCCCCCTGCAAAGTGTTGGCCTAGGCCAAGATACAGCATTGGGTGTAGGTGTGTAGAGCAGGTGTATAAGTGTAAAGCAGGTGTGGATGGAGTGTAGAGTGGGTGTGGATGGAGTGTAGAGCGGGTGTAGAAGTGTAAAGTGGGTGTGAATGGAGTGTAGAGCGGGTGTGGATGGAGTGTAGAGCGGGTGTGGATGGAGTGTAGAGCGGGTGTGGATGGAGTGTAGAGCGGGTGTGGAAGGAGTGTAGAGTGGATGGAGTGTAGAGTGAGTGTAGATGGAGTGTAGCGCGGGTGTGGATGGAGTGTAGAGTGGATGGAGTGTAGAGCGGGTGTGGATGGAGTGTAGAGTGGATGGAGTGTTGAGCGGGTGTGGATGGAGTGTAGAGCGGGTGTAGATGGAGTGTAGCGCGGGTGTGGATGGAGTGTAGAGTGGATGGAGTGTAGAGCGGGTGTGGATGGAGTGTAGAGTGGATGGAGTGTTGAGCGGGTGTGGATGGAGTGTAGAGCGGGTGTGGAAGGAGTGTAGTGCTGGTGTGGATGGAGTGTAGAGCGGGTGTGGATGGAGTGTAGAGCGGGTGTGGATGGAGTGTAGAGTGGATGGGAGTGTAGAGCGGGTGTGGATGGAGTGTAGAGCGGGTGTGGATGGAGTGTAGAGCGGGTGTGGATGGAGTGTAGTGCTGGTGTGGATGGAGTGTAGAGCGGGTGTGGATGGAGTGTAGAGTGAGTGTAGATGGAGTGTAGCGTGGGTGTGGATGGAGTGTAGAGTGGATGGAGTGTAGAGCGGGTGTGGATGGAGTGTAGAGTGGATGGAGTGTAGAGCGGGTGTGGATGGAGTGTAGAGTGGATGGAGTGTAGAGCGGGTGTGGATGGAGTGTAGAGCGGGTGTGGATGGAGTGTAGAGCGGGTGTGGATGGAGTGTAGAGGGGGTGTGGATGGAGTGTAGAGCGGGTGTGGATGGAGTGTAGAGCGGGTGTGGATGGAGTGTAGTGCTGGTGTGGATGGAGTGTAGAGCGGGTGTGGATGGAGTGTAGAGCGGGTGTGGATGGAGTGTAGAGCGGGTGTGGATGGAGTGTAGAGTGGATGGAGTGTTGAGCGGGTGTAGATGGAGTGTAGAGCGGGTGTGGATGGAGTGTAGAGTGGGTGTGGATGGAGTGTAGAGTGGATGGAGTGTAGAGCGGGTGTGGATGGAGTGTAGAGTGGATGGAGTGTAGAGCGGGTGTAGATGGAGTGTAGAGCGGGTGTGGATGGAGTGTAGAGTGGATGGAGTGTAGAGTGGATGGAGTGTTGAGCGGGTGTGGATGGAGTGTAGAGTGGATGGAGTGTTGAGCGGGTGTGGATGGAGTGTAGAGTGGATGGAGTGTAGAGCGGGTGTAGATGGAGTGTAGAGCGGGTGTGGATGGAGTGTAGAGTGGATGGAGTGTAGAGCGGGTGTGGATGGAGTGTAGAGTGGATGGAGTGTAGAGTGGATGGAGTGTTGAGCGGGTGTGGATGGAGTGTAGAGCGGGTGTGGATGGAGTGTAGAGTGGATGGAGTGTAGAGCGGGTGTGGATGGAGTGTAGAGTGGATGGAGTGTAGAGCGGGTGTGGATGGAGTGTAGAGCGGGTGTGGATGAAGTGTAGAGTGGATGGAGTGTAGAGTGGATGGAGTGTTGAGCGGGTGTGGATGGAGTGTAGAGTAGATGGAGTGTAGAGCGGGTGTGGATGGAGTGTAGAGTGGATGGAGTGTAGAGTGGATGGAGTGTAGAGCGGGTGTGGATGGAGTGTAGAGTGGATGGAGTGTTGAGCGGGTGTGGATGGAGTGTAGAGCGGGTGTGGATGGAGTGTAGAGTGGATGGAGTGTAGAGCGGGTGTGGATGGAGTGTAGAGTGGATGGAGTGTTGAGCGGGTGTAGATGGAGTGCAGAGCGGGTGTGGATGGAGTGTAGAGTGGATGGAGTGTAGAGTGGATGGAGTGTTGAGCGGGTGTGGATGGAGTGTAGAGTAGATGGAGTGTAGAGCGGGTGTGGATGGAGTGTAGAGTGGATGGAGTGTAGAGTGGATGGAGTGTAGAGCGGGTGTGGATGGAGTGTAGAGTGGATGGAGTGTTGAGCGGGTGTCGATGGAGTGTAGAGCGGGTGTGGATGGAGTGTAGAGTGGATGGAGTGTTGAGCGGGTGTGGATGGAGTGTAGAGCGGGTGTGGATGGAGTGTAGAGTGGATGGAGTGTTGAGCGGGTGTAGATGGAGTGTAGAGCGGGTGTGGATGGAGTGTAGAGTGGATGGAGTGTTGAGCGGGTGTGGATGGAGTGTAGAGTAGATGGAGTGTAGAGCGGGTGTAGATGGAGTGTAGAGCGGGTGTGGATGGAGTGTAGAGTGGATGGAGTGTTGAGCGGGTGTGGATGGAGTGTAGAGCGGGTGTGGATGGAGTGTAGAGTGGATGGAGTGTTGAGCGGGTGTGGATGGAGTGTAGAGTGGATGGAGTGTAGAGCGGGTGTGGATGGAGTGTAGAGTGGATGGAGTGTAGAGCGGGTGTGGATGGAGTGTAGAGCGGGTGTGGATGAAGTGTAGAGTGGATGGAGTGTAGAGCGGGTGTGGATGGAGTGTAGAGTGGATGGAGTGTTGAGCGGGTGTAGATGGAGTGTAGAGCGGGTGTGGATGGAGTGTAGAGTGGATGGAGTGTAGAGTGGATGGAGTGTTGAGCGGGTGTGGATGGAGTGTAGAGTAGATGGAGTGTAGAGCGGGTGTAGATGGAGTGTAGAGCGGGTGTGGATGGAGTGTAGAGTGGATGGAGTGTTGAGCGGGTGTGGATGGAGTGTAGAGCGGGTGTGGATGGAGTGTAGAGCGGGTGTGGATGGAGCGTAGAGTGGATGGAGTGTAGAGTGGATGGAGTGTTGAGCGGGTGTGGATGGAGTGTAGAGTGGATGGAGTGTTGAGCGGGTGTGGATGGAGTGTAGAGTGGATGGAGTGTAGAGCGGGTGTAGATGGAGTGTAGAGTGGATGGAGTGTAGAGTGGATGGAGTGTAGAGCGGGTGTGGATGGAGTGTAGAGTGGATGGAGTGTAGAGTGGATGGAGTGTTGAGCGGGTGTGGATGGAGTGTAGAGCGGGTGTGGATGGAGTGTAGAGTGGATGGAGTGTAGAGCGGGTGTGGATGGAGTGTAGAGTGGATGGAGTGTAGAGCGGGTGTGGATGGAGTGTAGAGCGGGTGTGGATGAAGTGTAGAGTGGATGGAGTGTAGAGCGGGTGTGGATGGAGTGTAGAGTGGATGGAGTGTTGAGCGGGTGTAGATGGAGTGTAGAGCGGGTGTGGATGGAGTGTAGAGTGGATGGAGTGTTGAGCGGGTGTGGATGGAGTGTAGAGTAGATGGAGTGTAGAGCGGGTGTAGATGGAGTGTAGAGCGGGTGTGGATGGAGTGTAGAGTGGATGGAGTGTTGAGCGGGTGTGGATGGAGTGTAGAGCGGGTGTAGATGGAGTGTAGAGTGGATGGAGTGTTGAGCGGGTGTAGATGGAGTGTAGAGCGGGTGTGGATGGAGTGTAGAGTAGATGGAGTGTAGAGCGGGTGTGGATGGAGTGTAGAGTGGATGGAGTGTTGAGCGGGTGTAGATGGAGTGTAGAGCGGGTGTGGATGGAGTGTAGAGTGGATGGAGTGTTGAGCGGGTGTGGATGGAGTGTAGAGTAGATGGAGTGTAGAGCGGGTGTAGATGGAGTGTAGAGCGGGTGTGGATGGAGTGTAGAGTGGATGGAGTGTTGAGCGGGTGTGGATGGAGTGTAGAGCGGGTGTGGATGGAGTGTAGAGTGGATGGAGTGTTGAGCGGGTGTGGATGGAGTGTAGAGTGGATGGAGTGTAGAGTGGATGGAGTGTTGAGTGGGTGTGGATGGAGTGTAGAGTGGATGGAGTGTTGAGCGGGTGTAGATGGAGTGTAGAGCGGGTGTGGATGGAGTGTAGAGTGGATGGAGTGTAGAGTGGATGGAGTGTTGAGCGGGTGTGGATGGAGTGTAGAGTAGATGGAGTGTAGAGCGGGTGTAGATGGAGTGTAGAGCGGGTGTGGATGGAGTGTAGAGTGGATGGAGTGTTGAGCGGGTGTGGATGGAGTGTAGAGCGGGTGTGGATGGAGTGTAGAGCGGGTGTGGATGGAGTGTAGAGCGGGTGTGGATGGAGTGTAGTGCTGGTGTGGATGGAGTGTAGAGCGGGTGTGGATGGAGTGTAGAGCGGGTGTGGATGGAGTGTAGAGCGGGTGTGGATGGAGTGTAGAGTGGATGGAGTGTTGAGCGGGTGTAGATGGAGTGTAGAGCGGGTGTGGATGGAGTGTAGAGTGGGTGTGGATGGAGTGTAGAGTGGATGGAGTGTTGAGCGGGTGTGGATGGAGTGTAGAGTGGATGGAGTGTAGAGCGGGTGTGGATGGAGTGTAGAGTGGATGGAGTGTAGAGCGGGTGTAGATGGAGTGTAGAGCGGGTGTGGATGGAGTGTAGAGTGGATGGAGTGTAGAGTGGATGGAGTGTTGAGCGGGTGTGGATGGAGTGTAGAGTGGATGGAGTGTTGAGCGGGTGTGGATGGAGTGTAGAGTGGATGGAGTGTAGAGCGGGTGTAGATGGAGTGTAGAGCGGGTGTGGATGGAGTGTAGAGTGGATGGAGTGTAGAGCGGGTGTGGATGGAGTGTAGAGTGGATGGAGTGTAGAGTGGATGGAGTGTTGAGCGGGTGTGGATGGAGTGTAGAGCGGGTGTGGATGGAGTGTAGAGTGGATGGAGTGTAGAGTGGATGGAGTGTTGAGCGGGTGTGGATGGAGTGTAGAGTGGATGGAGTGTAGAGCGGGTGTGGATGGAGTGTAGAGTGGATGGAGTGTAGAGCGGGTGTGGATGGAGTGTAGAGCGGGTGTGGATGGAGTGTAGAGCGGGTGTGGATGGAGTGTAGAGCGGGTGTGGATGAAGTGTAGAGTGGATGGAGTGTAGAGCGGGTGTGGATGGAGTGTAGAGTGGATGGAGTGTTGAGCGGGTGTAGATGGAGTGCAGAGCGGGTGTGGATGGAGTGTAGAGTGGATGGAGTGTAGAGTGGATGGAGTGTTGAGCGGGTGTGGATGGAGTGTAGAGTAGATGGAGTGTAGAGCGGGTGAAGATGGAGTGTAGAGCGGGTGTGGATGGAGTGTAGAGTGGATGGAGTGTTGAGCGGGTGTCGATGGAGTGTAGAGCGGGTGTGGATGGAGTGTAGAGTGGATGGAGTGTTGAGCGGGTGTGGATGGAGTGTAGAGCGGGTGTGGATGGAGTGTAGAGTGGATGGAGTGTTGAGCGGGTGTAGATGGAGTGTAGAGCGGGTGTGGATGGAGTGTAGAGTGGATGGAGTGTTGAGCGGGTGTGGATGGAGTGTAGAGTAGATGGAGTGTAGAGCGGGTGTAGATGGAGTGTAGAGCGGGTGTGGATGGAGTGTAGAGTGGATGGAGTGTTGAGCGGGTGTGGATGGAGTGTAGAGCGGGTGTGGATGGAGTGTAGAGTGGATGGAGTGTTGAGCGGGTGTGGATGGAGTGTAGAGTGGATGGAGTGTAGAGTGGATGGAGTGTTGAGTGGGTGTGGATGGAGTGTAGAGTAGATGGAGTGTAGAGCGGGTGTGGATGGAGTGTAGAGTGGATGGAGTGTTGAGCGGGTGTAGATGGAGTGTAGAGCGGGTGTGGATGGAGTGTAGAGTGGATGGAGTGTAGAGTGGATGGAGTGTTGAGCGGGTGTGGATGGAGTGTAGAGTAGATGGAGTGTAGAGCGGGTGTAGATGGAGTGTAGAGCGGGTGTAGATGGAGTGTAGAGCGGGTGTGGATGGAGTGTAGAGTGGATGGAGTGTTGAGCGGGTGTGGATGGAGTGTAGAGCGGGTGTGGATGGAGTGTAGAGCGGGTGTGGATGGAGTGTAGAGTGGATGGAGTGTAGAGTGGATGGAGTGTTGAGCGGGTGTGGATGGAGTGTAGAGTGGATGGAGTGTTGAGCGGGTGTGGATGGAGTGTAGAGTGGATGGAGTGTAGAGCGGGTGTAGATGGAGTGTAGAGTGGATGGAGTGTAGAGTGGATGGAGTGTAGAGCGGGTGTGGATGGAGTGTAGAGTGGATGGAGTGTAGAGTGGATGGAGTGTTGAGCGGGTGTGGATGGAGTGTAGAGCGGGTGTGGATGGAGTGTAGAGTGGATGGAGTGTAGAGCGGGTGTGGATGGAGTGTAGAGTGGATGGAGTGTAGAGCGGGTGTGGATGGAGTGTAGAGCGGGTGTGGATGAAGTGTAGAGTGGATGGAGTGTAGAGCGGGTGTGGATGGAGTGTAGAGTGGATGGAGTGTTGAGCGGGTGTAGATGGAGTGTAGAGCGGGTGTGGATGGAGTGTAGAGTGGATGGAGTGTTGAGCGGGTGTGGATGGAGTGTAGAGTAGATGGAGTGTAGAGCGGGTGTAGATGGAGTGTAGAGCGGGTGTGGATGGAGTGTAGAGTGGATGGAGTGTTGAGCGGGTGTGGATGGAGTGTAGAGCGGGTGTAGATGGAGTGTAGAGTGGATGGAGTGTTGAGCGGGTGTAGATGGAGTGTAGAGCGGGTGTGGATGGAGTGTAGAGTAGATGGAGTGTAGAGCGGGTGTGGATGGAGTGTAGAGTGGATGGAGTGTTGAGCGGGTGTAGATGGAGTGTAGAGCGGGTGTGGATGGAGTGTAGAGTGGATGGAGTGTTGAGCGGGTGTGGATGGAGTGTAGAGTAGATGGAGTGTAGAGCGGGTGTAGATGGAGTGTAGAGCGGGTGTGGATGGAGTGTAGAGTGGATGGAGTGTTGAGCGGGTGTGGATGGAGTGTAGAGCGGGTGTGGATGGAGTGTAGAGCGGGTGTGGATGGAGTGTAGAGTGGATGGAGTGTAGAGTGGATGGAGTGTTGAGCGGGTGTGGATGGAGTGTAGAGTGGATGGAGTGTAGAGCGGGTGTAGATGGAGTGTAGAGCGGGTGTGGATGGAGTGTAGAGTGGATGGAGTGTAGAGCGGGTGTGGATGGAGTGTAGAGTGGATGGAGTGTAGAGTGGATGGAGTGTTGAGCGGGTGTGGATGGAGTGTAGAGCGGGTGTGGATGGAGTGTAGAGTGGATGGAGTGTAGAGCGGGTGTGGATGGAGTGTAGAGTGGATGGAGTGTAGAGCGGGTGTGGATGGAGTGTAGAGCGGGTGTGGATGAAGTGTAGAGTGGATGGAGTGTAGAGCGGGTGTGGATGGAGTGTAGAGTGGATGGAGTGTTGAGCGGGTGTAGATGGAGTGTAGAGCGGGTGTGGATGGAGTGTAGAGTGGATGGAGTGTTGAGCGGGTGTGGATGGAGTGTAGAGTGGATGGAGTGTAGAGTGGATGGAGTGTTGAGCGGGTGTAGATGGAGTGTAGAGCGGGTGTGGATGGAGTGTAGAGTGGATGGAGTGTTGAGCGGGTGTGGATGGAGTGTAGAGTAGATGGAGTGTAGAGCGGGTGTAGATGGAGTGTAGAGCGGGTGTGGATGGAGTGTAGAGTGGATGGAGTGTTGAGCGGGTGTAGATGGAGTGTAGAGTAGATGGAGTGTAGAGCGGGTGTAGATGGAGTGTAGAGCGGGTGTGGATGGAGTGTAGAGTGGATGGAGTGTTGAGCGGGTGTGGATGGAGTGTAGAGCGGGTGTGGATGGAGTGTAGAGTGGATGGAGTGTTGAGCGGGTGTGGATGGAGTGTAGAGCGGGTGTGGATGGAGTGTAGAGTGGATGGAGTGTTGAGTGGGTGTGGATGGAGTGTAGAGTGGATGGAGTGTAGAGCGGGTGTGGATGGAGTGTAGAGTGGATGGAGTGTTGAGTGGGTGTGGATGGAGTGTAGAGTGGATGGAGTGTTGAGCGGGTGTGGATGGAGTGTAGAGTGGATGGAGTGTAGAGTGGATGGAGTGTTGAGCGGGTGTGGATGGAGTGTAGAGTAGATGGAGTGTAGAGCGGGTGTAGATGGAGTGTAGAGTGGATGGAGTGTTGAGCGGGTGTAGATGGAGTGTAGAGCGGGTGTGGATGGAGTGTAGAGTGGATGGAGTGTTGAGCGGGTGTGGATGGAGTGTAGAGCGGGTGTGGATGGAGTGTAGAGTGGATGGAGTGTAGAGTAGATGGAGTGTAGAGCGGGTGTGGATGGAGTGTAGAGTGGATGGAGTGTAGAGTAGATGGAGTGTAGAGCGGGTGTGGATGGAGTGTAGAGTGGATGGAGTGTTGAGCGGGTGTGGATGGAGTGTAGAGCGGGTGTGGATGGAGTGTAGAGTGGGTGTAGATAGTTGAAGGTAACGTCAGTGGTGAAGGTGGCACTCATCTAGGTCAGGGGCCCAGGGTCAGGGGTCAGAGGTCAGTAGTTCGGGGTCAGGGGTCTGAGGTCAGTGGTCTGGGGTCAGGGGTCCAGGGTCAGGGGTTCGGGGTCAGGGGTCCCGGGTCTGAGGTCAGTGGTTCGGGGTCAGTGGTTCGGGGTCAGGGGATCGGGGTCAGGGGTCCGAGGTCAGTGGCTTGGGGTCAGGTGTCCGAGGTCAGTGGTTCGGGGTTCAGGGGCCCGGGGTCAGTGGTTCGGGGTCAGTGGTTCGGGGTCAGGGGTCCGAGGTCAGTGGCTCGGGGTCAGGGGTCCGAGGTCAGTGGTTCGGGGTTCAGGGGATCGGGGTCAGTGGTTCGGGGTCAGGGAATCGGGGTCAGGGGTCCGAGGTCAGTGGCTCGGGGTCAGGGGTCCGAGGTCAGTGGCTCGGGGTCAGGGGTCCGAGGTCAGTGGTTCGGGGTCAGGGGTCCGAGGTCAGTGGTTCGGGGTCAGTGGTTCGGGGTCAGGGGTCCGAGGTCAGTGGTTCGGGGTCAGGGGTCCGGGGTCAGTGGTTCGGGGTCAGGGGTCCGAGGTCAGTGGTTCGGGGTCAGGGGTCCGAGGTCAGTGGTTCGGGGTCAGGGGTCCGAGGTCAGTGGTTCGGGGTCAGGGGTCCGAGGTCAGGGGATCGGGGTCAGGGGTCCGAGGTCAGTGGTTCGGGGTTCAGGGGCCCGGGGTCAGTGGTTCGGGGTCAGGGGATCGGGGTCAGGGGTCCGAGGTCAGTGGTTCGGGGTCCGAGGTCAGTGGTTCGGGGTTCAGGGGCCCGGGGTCAGTGGTTCGGGGTCAGTGGTCCGAGGTCAGTGGTTCGGGGTCAGGGGTCCGAGGTCAGTGGTTCGGGGTCAGGGGTCCGAGGTCAGTGGTTCGGGGTCAGGGGTCCGGGGTCAGTGGTTCGGGGTCAGGGGTCCGAGGTCAGGGGTTTGGGGTCAGGGGTCCGGGGTCAGTGGTTCGGGGTCAGGGGATCGGGGTCAGGGGTCCGAGGTCAGGGGATCGGGGTCAGGGGTCCGAGGTCAGTGGTTCGGGGTCAGGGGTCCGAGGTCAGTGGTTCGGGGTCAGGGGTCCGAGGTCAGGGGATCGGGGTCAGGGGTCCGAGGTCAGTGGTTCGGGGTTCAGGGGCCCGGGGTCAGTGGTTCGGAGTCAGGGGATCGGGGTCAGGGGTCCGAGGTCAGTGGTTCGGGGTCCGAGGTCAGTGGTTCGGGGTTCAGGGGCCCGGGGTCAGTGGTTCGGGGTCAGGGGTCCGAGGTCAGTGGTTCGGGGTCAGGGGTCCGAGGTCAGTGGTTTGGGGTCAGGGGTCCGAGGTCAGTGGTTCGGGGTCAGGGGTCCGAGGTCAGTGGTTCGGGGTCAGGGGTCCGGGGTGAGGGGCCCGGGGTCAGTGGTTCGGGGTCAGGGGATCGGGGTCAGGGGTCCGAGGTCAGTGGTTCGGGGTCAGGGGTCCGAGGTCAGTGGTTTGGGGTCAGGGGTCCGAGGTCAGTGGTTCGGGGTCAGGGGTCCGGGGTCAGTGGTTTGGGGTCAGGGGTCCGAGGTCAGTGGTTCGGGGTCAGGGGTCCGAGGTCAGTGGTTTGGGGTCAAGGGTCCGGGGTCAGTGGTTCGGGGTCAGGGGTCCGAGGTCAGTGGTTCGGGGTCAGGGGTCCGAGGTCAGTGGTTCGGGGTCAGGGGTCCGAGGTCAGTGGTTCGGGGTCAGGGGTCCGAGGTCAGTGGTTCGGGGTCAGGGGTCCGAGGTCAGGGGTCCGAGGTCAGTGGTCCGGGGTGAGGGGCCCGGGGTCTCACACTGGCGGCCCTCCAGCTGTTAGATGCAATAAATGGGGACACTTTGGCCAGTCGGTGGTTTGGATGGGTGAGGTATGGAAAGGGTAAATGATGAGAGGCAGCTGAAAGGGGATCCCCTGAAAGGGCGGCAGCTGCATTTAATCGCCCTTCACAGCTATTAGCAGGAGCTCGGCTTGTCTTCAGAGGGTCTGGCCAGCCGCCACAATCTGCGTCTCCCACCAGCTGTGCCACCCTTAACCCCTGGACCGCCGCGTCACATGAAGACCGCGCTGGCCTGAGGCACAATTCAGAACGTTCGATGTGACTCACGCCTGGTAAAAAAAGGGGTGAGATCTCTGAAAGGTAAGAACATGTTCATGTTTGCCATCTCTGCAGAAATCAAAGATCTAATCTCTTTATTTTTTGTTGTTTGACCATCGCCATAGCGACTGAATACAAGAAAAGTGATTTATTGTACCCGGCCGAACTTCTCTTTCATGTCTGTCAGCGAGAAACTGCTGAGCCATTACCGGCCAGCGGGGGCTGGGGTTCAGCTAGACTTGTATGTTTCATTGGTCCATGTCCAGCTTTTGATATCTCCAGTATATGGGCCCCTCCAGTATATGGGCTCCCTCCAGTATATGGGCCCCCTCCAGTATATGGGTCCCTCCAGTATATGGGCCCCCTCCAGTATATGGGCCCCCTCCAGTATATGGGCCCCCTCCAGTATATGCCCCCCAGTATATGGGTCCCTCCAGTATATGGGCCCCCTCCAGTATATGCCCCCCCAGTATATGGGTCCCTCCAGTATATGGGTCCCTCCAGTATACGGGCCCCCTCCAGTATATGGGCCCCCTCCAGTATATGCCCCCCCAGTATATGGGTCCCTCCAGTATATGGGTCCCTCCAGTATACGGGCCCCCTCCAGTATATGGGCCCCCTCCAGTATATGGGCCCCCTCCAGTATATGCCCCCCAGTATATGGGTCCCTCCAGTATATGGGCCCCCTCCAGTATATGGGCCCCCTCCAGTATATGCCCCCCCAGTATATGGGCCCCCTCCAGTATATGCCCCCCCAGTATATGGGTCCCTCCAGTATATGGGCCCCCTCCAGTATATGGGTCCCTCCAGTATATGGGTCCCTCCAGTATATGGGCCCCCGCCAGTATATGCCCCCCCAGTATATGGGCCCCTCCAGTATATGGGTCCCTCCAGTATATGGGCCCCCTCCAGTATATGGGTCCCTCCAGTATATGGGCCCCCTCCAGTATATGGGTCCCTCCAGTATATGGGCCCCCTCCAGTATATGCCCCCCCAGTATATGGGCCCCTCCAGTATATGGGTCCCTCCAGTATATGGGCCCCCTCCAGTATATGGGTCCCTCCAGTATATGGGCCCCCTCCAGTATATGGGTCCCTCCAGTATATGGGCCCCCGCCAGTATATGCCCCCTCCAGTATATGGGTCCCTCCAGTATATGGGCCCCCTCCAGTATATGGGTCCCTCCAGTATATGGGCCCCCTCCAGTATATGGGTCCCTCCAGTATATGGGCCCCCTCCAGTATACGGGCCCCCTCCAGTATACGGGCCCCCTCCAGTATATGGGCCCCCTCCAGTATATGGGCCCCCGCCAGTATATGACCCCCCAGTATATGGGTCCCTCCAGTATATGGGTCCCTCCAGTATATGGGCCCCCTCCAGTATATGGGCCCCCTCCAGTATATGGGTCCCTTCCAGTATATGGGTCTCTCCAGTATATGGGCCCCCTCCAGTATATGGGCCCCCTTCACAATCCTTGCCAAGCATTACCCTCTTCCCACTCCAGTGCTGCCTCCACATCCTTCTCCTTGTTCCAGCATGGCTTCCAAATTAAATGACACCCAGCATCATTCAGCTACTTCCTCTAAGCCCAGGGTGTCATGGACCCAATTAGTGCCCTTTACTGTCATCTTCTTGAGCCTTTTTTTTTTTTTTTTATTGAAATCCGTATCAGGCTCTACCTAAGCCACTAGACAGTGGAGGATTTAATGCAGTGGTGCTGGTGTTGGGGACCTTTAACTCTTGGTAGAGTGCTTGCTCTTCAACAATTTGTGATGCACAGAGTGAAGCAAGTGATACAGTCCCCCTTGGCAAACTCATAAGTTCCTTCACCACTCAGTTCCTTCACCACCCTTTAGGTCCTTCACCACCCAATAGGTCCCTCCCCACCTATTAGGTCCCTCACCACCCATTGTCCATCTGCCCCTGACCATCTGCCTGAGGGGACTTGTACTTCTTTAGCCCCTGTTTGTAGACTGAGGCCCCCAATGGCACAGCGGTTCCACCGATCTCTGGGGCAGGAATAATCAGAGCCACGACTAAGCAGCCTAAAAGCAGGAGTGATTTAGTAAATATGGGCTTTCATCATGTGGTAGAAGACAATTCATTGCCCTCCTCCGATTCATCGTAAGAAGGGTTGTGGCCCAGCTCTGGATCCAGTACTGGCATGGAAGATTCCAGACTTTGATTTAAATGGCTCCAAAGTCCTTCCTGGGTAGGAGAGTTAAATGTTGGCTACAGGCCTGTAACTGGATTCCGGCTCCCAATGAGAAGCCTCGGGGTAATAGACAGACATTGTCCTCTCCTGTGATCTCCACAATTAGAGGATTTGTCAACACCAAGGCCAGATAAGTGGATCGGTTATTAGATGCCCTTCATTTCCACCAGGAACAGACCCTTATTATCTGCTCCAAGAAATGAGGCTGACAATTTCCCAGCATCCTCTCGGATTAACCCCCTCCGTGTCTTCTCCCGGCTCAGGGCACCCCCTCCACCGACAGATAAATTCAATCGATTCTTTACCTATTCAGACCAGAAACATCTCTGGAAATGTATGGATTGTACTGATTTACCGGGTTAAAGAAATGCTACAGTCTGCTTACTGGAGGAGGGGAGACTGAGGAAATGCTTCCTCCTGCTTGCAGTAGACTGTTGACATCATCTCAGCCTAGGCAAAGTCACTGACTGGAGCCTCATAATAAGAGGTGGGACTTTTCTGAAAATCAAATTTTTCTTAAGAGGGTTTTCCTGGTGACCACCACGCCACCATTTTATGTATGTGTGTCACTGGGACAGGAAATGAGGAGCATTTCTGCAGTGGGGTCACATATAAAAACACAAAGCAGACAGGAGTTGTCCCCTCCCCCCCTGTATACAGATCTCGGGGATTTAGAAGGATAACATCACATTATGACAGCCATTGGTAGTATGACCCTTTAACATCGGCCATGTTGGGGACAGCCGGCCGGGCACAAGCCTTTCCCATAACCAAAGCCGTCTGTTGATTTCCAGGCAAGGTGGGGGAGGGGTGGGGGGGATTTTAATGACATTTTCTGGATTTGCGGGAACCTTTCTGGTGAGTTACTCTTCAGGAAATCACTTCAGACTTTAAAGGGCTGAACAGCAAATCTCCTTGTTGGCGATTATTTCCTCATAAATCAAAGACGCGTCCCACCGTTCTAGAGCGCTAATCATAGAACGCTGCGCCGGCCCTCTCTCCGGGTTAACCCTCTAATCCCCAGGACAAGAGGACTTCTGTCACATAAGGGTTAATGACAACTCGCCAATACTCACCGCCAAGCGCCGATCTTCCAGGACGATGAAATGTACGCATTGTAAGCTATGAAATGATACTCTGTATACAATGTATGTAAAGTGGACCTGTCATCAACAGCGGCGGCCGGTGGTAATTTTTTTTTGGGGGGTGGCAAACAGTACCCCCCCACCCCATCGGGTGGGTCTGGAGCACTTACCCCAGCTATGGTGGGCAGCTCTTCTCCCGGGCTTCACCGGCGGCTTCCCTTCCCCTGCTCTACACGGGCATCGCGTCGGCTTCCGCTTCCTCCCTCCTCCTCAGCGGCTAATTGGGACTCTTCTCTTTTTTGGCCAATCGGAAAAGGGTCTCAGACCTGCTTCTGATTGGCTGGATTGAGGATCAGTGTTTCACTAGGGTATATTTTTTTGCTGTTGTAATACCTGGGTAGGCTCATGGTGCAATGCTCTGCACCACAAGCCCACCCTATTTTGTAGGAAATAAGAGCCTCTGGCTCTAATCAGGTGCTTCAAAATACATCCCTGCTGCTGTAATTCAAAAGGGGCTGGATGCATAAATAGGAGGTGGCTGCGGCAGCCCTGGATAGATTCATTCATAGCATGAGCTCTATCTATTCATATAGGGGGTGGCGTGGATAGAGGGGGCGGCGCCCGGGTGCCCCTAATGGATGGGCCACCACTGGTCATCAAATTTATTGTGCTGGAATCAGTGTGGCATGCTGGGTAATGTGTCCATATGTAACCTTTCCAAGTGTTTATTACCTCTCATAGAGATCACTGGACTCCTCCTGACAAACGTCCAGATGGACGGCTCCATCTTTGTTTCTCCTGCCTTCAATGAAAACAGTTTTCTGTCCCGTCTGTAAGCAGGTGTCAGCACCTCTGATCCCCTGGTGATGTCAGTGGGTGGAGCAGTGTGCCCCTTATAATTAGGTGTGGGTGGGGCCCTGGGTAGAGGGAGGGTGGACACTAGTCACCCAGGTTTGTAGCCTGGAAAAGTTAAGGCCAGGGAGAGGCTCCATGTGAGGAGCCGGTGCCGGGGGAGTCATGGGGGAGGGTTAGGGGAGATGTATGGACTTTAGGAGCCGGTGCGGGGTGACTCATGGAGGAGGATTGGAGACGATGTCTGGAATTTAGGAGCCGGTGTTGGGGGACTCATGGAGGTGGATTGGGGGAGATGTCTGGACTTTAGCAGCCAGTGCCGGGGGACTCATGGGGGAGATGTCTGCACTTTAAGAGCTGGTGCCAGGGGACTCATGGAGGAGGATTGGGGAGATGTCTGGACTTTAGGAGCCGGTGTTGGGGGACTCATACAGATGCACTGGAGAAGATGTCTGGACTTTAGGAGCCAGTGTTGGGGGACTTATGGAGGAGGATTGGGGGAGCTGTCTGGACTTTAGGAGCCGGTGTTAGAGGACTCATACAGGTGGATTGGAGAAGATGCCTGGACTTTAGAAGCCAGTGGCGGGGGACTTTTGGAGGAGGATTGGAGAAGATGTCTGGACTTTAGAAGCCGGTGGCAGGGGACTTTTGGAGGAGGATTGGAGAAGATGTCTGGACTTTAGGAGCTGGTGACAGGGGACTCATAGAGGAGGATTGGGGGAGATTTCTGGACTTTAGGAGCCAGTCCTGAGGGACTCATAGAGGATTGGGGGAGAATATCTGGACTTTAGGAGCCGGTGGTGGGGGACTCATAGAGGAGGGTTTAGGGAGATGTCTGGACTTTAGGAGTCTGTGGCGGGGGACTCATAGAGGAGGATTGTGGGAGATGTCTGGACTTTAGAAGCCGGTGGCGGGTGACTCATGGAGGAGGATTGGAGAAGATGTCTGGACTTTAGGAGCCGGTGCCGGGGGACTCATGGAGGAGGATTGGGGGAGATGTCTGCACTTTAGGAGCCAGTGCCGGGGGATTCATGGAGGAAGATTGGGGGAGATGTCTGGACTTTAGGAGCCAGTGGCAGGGGACTCATAGAGGATTGGGGAAGATGTTTGGACTTTAGGAGCCGGTGTTGGGGGACTCATACAGGTGGACTGGAGAAGATGTCTGGACTTTAGGAGCCAGTGTTGGGGGACTTATGGAGGAGGATTGTGGGAGATGTCTGGACTTTAGGAGCCGGTGTTGGGGGACTCGTAGAGGAGGATTGGGGGAGATGTCTGGACTTTAGGAGCCAGTGTTAGGGGACTCATAGAGGTGGATTGGAGAAGATGTCTGGACTTTACAAGCCGCTGGCGGGGGACTTATGGAGGAGGATTGGAGAAGATGTCTGGACTTTAGGAGCCGATGGCGGGGGACTCATAGAGGAGGAGTGTGAAGATTTCTGGACTTTAAGAGCTGCTGTTGGGGGACTCATGGTGGAAGATTGGGGGAAATGTCTGGACTTTAGGAGCCAGTGGAGGGGGACTTATGGAGGAGGATTGGGGAGATGTCTGGATTTTAGGAGCCAGTGTTGGAGGACACATAGAGGAGGATTGGGGAGATGTCTGGACTTTAGGAGCCGGTGTTGGGGGACTCATACAGGTGGATTGGAGAAGATGTCTGGACTTTAGAAGCCGGTGGCGGGGGACTTTTGGAGGAGGATTGGAGAAGATGTCTGGACTTCAGAAGCCGGGGCACTTATAGAGGAGGATTGGGGGAGATGTCTGGACTTTAGGAGCCAGTGGGGGGGGACTCATGGAGGTGGATTGGAGAAGATGTCTGGACTTTAGGAGCCCGTGGCGGGTGACTCATAGAGGAGGATTGGAGAAGATGTCTGGACTTTAGGAGCCGGTGCCGGGGGACTTATGGGGGAGATGTCGGAACTTTAGGAGACGGTGCCGAGGGACTCATGGTTGAGGATTGGGGGAGATATCTGGACTTTAGGAGCCAGTGCTGGGGGACTCATGGAGGAAGATGGGGGAGATGTCTGGACTTTAGGAGCCAGTGGACTCATAGAGGATTGGGGGAGATGTCTGGACTTTAGGAGCCGGTGTTGGGGGACTCATACAGGTGGATTGGAGAAGATGTCTGGACTTTAGAAGCCGGTGGCAGGGGACTCATAGAGGATTGGGGGAGATTTCTGGACTTTAGGAGCCGGTCCTGTGGGATTCATAGAGGAGGATTGGGGGGAGAATATCTGGACTTTAGGAGCCGGTGGTGGGAAACTCATAAAGGAGGGTTGAGGGAGATGTCTGGACTTTAGGAGCCAGTGGCGGGGGACTCATAGAGGAGGATTGTGGGAGATGTCTGGACTTTAGGAGCCGGTGGCGGGGGACTCATAGAGGAGGATTGGAGAAGATGTCTGGACTTCAGAAGCCGGGGCACTTATAGAGGAGGATTGGGGGAGATGTCTGGACTTTAGGATCCAGTGGGGGGGGGACTCATGGAGGAGGATTGGGGAAGATGTCTGGACGTTAGGAGCCAGTGTTGGGGGACTTATGGAGGAGGATTGGAGGATGATGTCTGGACTTTAGGAGCCGGTGGCGGAGGACTCATAGAGGATGATTGGGGGAGTTGTCTGGACTTTAGTAGCCGTAAAAGTCATGGGGGAGATGTCTGGACTTTAGGAGCCAGTGTTGAAGGACTCATAGAGGAGGACTGGGGGAGATGTCTGGACTTTAGGAGCCAATGCTGAGGGACTCATGGGGGAGATGTTTGGACTTTAGGAGCCAGTTGACTTATAGAGGATTGGGGGAGATGTCTGGACTTTAGGAGCCAGTGTTGAGGGACTCATACAGGTGGATAGGAGAAGATGTCTGGACTTTAGAAGCCGGTGGCTGGGGACTCATGGAGGAGGATTGGAGAAGATGTCTGGACCCTACGAGCTGGTGGCAGTGGACTCATAGAGGAGGAATGGAAGAGATGTCTGGACTTTAGGAGCCAGTGGGGGGGACTCATGGAGGAGGATTGGGAAAGATGTCTTGACTTTAGGAGCCGGTACCGGGGGACTCATGGGGGAAGATGTCTGGACTTTAGGAGCCAGTGCTGGGGGACTCATGGAGGAAGATGGGGGAGATGTCTGGACTTTAGGAGCCAGTGGACTCATAGAGGATTGGGGGAGATGTCTGGACTTTAGGAGCCGGTGTTGGGGGACTCATACAGGTGGATTGGAGAAGATGTCTGGACTTTAGAAGCCGGTGGCAGGGGACTCATAGAGGATTGGGGGAGATTTCTGGACTTTAGGAGCCGGTCCTGTGGGATTCATAGAGGAGGATTGGGGGGAGAATATCTGGACTTTAGGAGCCGGTGGTGGGAAACTCATAAAGGAGGGTTGAGGGAGATGTCTGGACTTTAGGAGCCAGTGGCGGGGGACTCATAGAGGAGGATTGTGGGAGATGTCTGGACTTTAGGAGCCGGTGGCGGGGGACTCATAGAGGAGGATTGGAGAAGATGTCTGGACTTCAGAAGCCGGGGCACTTATAGAGGAGGATTGGGGGAGATGTCTGGACTTTAGGATCCAGTGGGGGGGGGACTCATGGAGGAGGATTGGGGAAGATGTCTGGACGTTAGGAGCCAGTGTTGGGGGACTTATGGAGGAGGATTGGAGGATGATGTCTGGACTTTAGGAGCCGGTGGCGGAGGACTCATAGAGGATGATTGGGGGAGTTGTCTGGACTTTAGTAGCCGTAAAAGTCATGGGGGAGATGTCTGGACTTTAGGAGCCAGTGTTGAAGGACTCATAGAGGAGGACTGGGGGAGATGTCTGGACTTTAGGAGCCAATGCTGAGGGACTCATGGGGGAGATGTTTGGACTTTAGGAGCCAGTTGACTTATAGAGGATTGGGGGAGATGTCTGGACTTTAGGAGCCAGTGTTGAGGGACTCATACAGGTGGATAGGAGAAGATGTCTGGACTTTAGAAGCCGGTGGCTGGGGACTCATGGAGGAGGATTGGAGAAGATGTCTGGACCCTACGAGCTGGTGGCAGTGGACTCATAGAGGAGGAATGGAAGAGATGTCTGGACTTTAGGAGCCAGTGGGGGGGACTCATGGAGGAGGATTGGGAAAGATGTCTTGACTTTAGGAGCCGGTACCGGGGGACTCATGGGGGAAGATGTCTGGACTTTAGGAGCCAGTCCCCGGGTAATCATGGAGGAGCATTGGGGGAGATTGGTGGCATGGATGTAGAAAAAGTGAAGCTCTCGTGCCAAGTTTATCATTCAGGAAATCGATGAACAATCATTGTGTTTGGAGATTCTTTATTCAGGAAGGGGGAGTCCATTGGACACCCTGTGGGAGAGTTCTGAGTGTCCCCCATCTGATGGAGGAGTGGGGTCTATGGCCAGCTTGGAGGGAAGTGGCAGTGACTCCGGGCTGCTGACATGTTGGATGGACTGTCAATTTCTGTGAATTGAATCTACTTCCTTCACTCAGTGTGGAGTCACCTCTGATTTATTGGAATAAACTGAATGCCATCCGGTCAGATCTGTGCATTGTGTGTCATAAATAGGTCATTGTTCTTCATTCAAATATTTATTTTCATTTCTCACGCTTTGCTCCATCCCAGTGCTGCTGATCTCCTGCACCCCTTTGCAGCTACTTTCCATCTCCATACACTCCAGTGATGGCTGCATGGCATTTCTCAGGATGGGTTTCCTGATGGTGACACCAGTGGACCATGTCTGTGTAATGTGTGTAGGAATGGCTACTTGTAGTCTCCCTTGGAAACCAATGTGATGGGTGACAACACAGGCGCACAACAGGGGGAAAGAGCTTTGTCACCATATAACAGGAAGTGTCTGTACTTCTCACACTTAGGGGTCAGTGTACAATTTGGGATGGTGAAATGTCGTAGTAGAAGAAGATCTCCAAACCTCGGACAGAGGGGTTACACTTTGTGTGGTAGATTGGACAGGAAAGGGTTAAACGCTCTGGAGAAGTTGATAAGAAGGGAAGGAAATGAGAAGGTTGGCAGGAAAGACATAGACAGGGAACAGCTGCTGGGCGATGCGGGGCATTTCCGGGGCACGCGGGTCCAGCCTGGCCCATGAAGAGTGATGGGACTCCGGAAAGTCGGATTCACATGTTTCCAGCTGCTGGCTCCATACAAATCACTGTGGGAACATTCAGTCATTTCAGGAGATTTCCGATATTTCTGGACCCGGATTGGTTTTATTTCTGCAGCTGTTACATTAAAACGGTTTGGAAAATCGATCTGATTGAAGTGAAGCAAACTCAACAACGAGAAGCATCTTAAAGCCCAACTCCAGCCAGAGCTTGTCATGGAGGGCTGGATACTCTGACTTTCTTCTGTATTCCTCCAGGACAGGAAGTCAGCAGAATCTCTCTAAGGAGCAATGAGTAGAGGGTGGAGGAGGTAGAACCTCTGGGGGTTTTTTGCAGGTAAAATCTTTGAGTCCTATCACTTCAAACACAAACAGCCTGGATTAGGCAAGTCAGAGAACTTTCTAGATCCTTCTTTCTGTTGTTCAGTATTTCTGCCTTTTGTTCCTTCTATCATTAGTGTGAATTATAAAAAGCTTGTAGTAGATCTTTATTACCATTATAAATATCAGTCCTTGTCCTTAGAATTGCCCCCAGCATGTAATTACCGTCTTCTATACAGGATCTCTTACGAAGAGGCCATAGTCTCCATAGTCTTCTTATCTTCCACTTTTGAGATGAAATAAAATCCCTTTTGTTGATTCTGGAACAGATTTGTTGTCTGCATCCTCATAGGATAGATTCTTCTCAGTTGCTTTGTGGTCACCTGGACAGGCAATCTTCCCAGGGGGACACAGACAGTAGACTCTGACAGAGGTTCTAACCCTTCTCGGAATCAGCCAAGGTTTTCCATCACGTCTAATTAATGCTGAGGTTGGTAGATTGGGGGTTCTGCTTGTCACCCGATCGGGATAGCACTGAATGATTGGGTGACTGTCATCACTCGTCTTTGACCAGCATGAAGACCGTTTATACCTAGAATGATATTTGTGAAAATATCAGAACTTAATTGATATCTTCACCTGTACCTGAGCATAGACTGGGAGAGGGAGGGCCAATGAAAGGAACCAATCAAAATGTGTCTTTATATCTCCCACCTGTAATTCTGTGTACAGCAATACTATCAAAGCACTCCCACCTGGGAGAGGGTGGACCAGCACTAGGAATCTATTATATGAATGTTGACTAACAGGAAACATGCTGACAGAAGGAAGGAGACATCAGACTAAGCAGAGGGCTGACCTCTACAGCTTCCTCGCTGACCATTCAGCAGTTCAGGTCAGCACACTGCAAAGGTGCTCCTGACCAACAAATGACCTATTATATTGGATCACATAGCCGGCTGCACACAATACAAGTCCTTATATGACCTCCAGCTCAGCTGCTGACCTGTAGTCCAACTTCACCATTTTAAAATCGCACAAAAATACTTGAGCAAGGTGGCAGCTTAATGGCCAGTAACAAGCCAGATTTAATCAGGGATAGTAGGTCTAACCAGTGTGTGCCCAACTTATTTTCTTCCTCCGGTGAACGAGTGTGGAATTATTTTGCTCTTTGTTTTTGTGGTTTTGTTTTTCTTTGTCTTCAAACAAATGGCATCTAATGGAAGATATCGGCAACAAATGCGATGCAAAGCTTTAGGTGCCCCAAACTTCAAAAAAAAAAAAGGGCCCATCAACACCCCGAAAAAAAATTATCCCTAAATTACCACTACACTGACACTATGGCGGCTTCCCTTGTGCCCCCCTTTTAAATTGAGGGGGCTAGCACATGAAATCTAAGCCTGCTGGTCATAGTGTAAAAGCTCTTGCGGTAGATAATTACAATAAGTTTAAGGGGTTGAATCATCACATTCGTTTGGTGGGTCCACAAAGTCATGGTAGACCTGAACACAAAACTCACCTGGACAGTGTGGATCCAGCCTCGGGGTTTAGATCTACTTTAAAATAACCGGATAATTCTGTAAAAGCTTTGGGTTCCATTTACACCCATCTGTTCCAGTGCACCGCGGTGCCTTTCATTTTAAATGACATCCCAACGCCCCGCCGCTGTTCATGCGTTTACACCGCAATTAAACGCATTATCAGTGTTGCTTTGTTCTGTCCATTCGACCAAAGTTGACGCAAAGTTACCATACGACCATGTTAATGCAGCACCGCAGAATGGCAACGTGTACCGGGCACGTCATAGTTTGGCAGGAAACTGTCCAGCCCCAAAATTGGCACATTTAACCCCTTTGTTACTACGTGTGCCAGAAACTGGATTGCGGACTGGGGGGAGGGGACAATTGTAAAATGGAAAATGTCGAGAATTTATAAATGGCTTCCCGAGGTTGGCACCCCCATCTTCGCTACATTCGTTCCTCAACTACAGGAAAAGAAAATATTGTTCCCTTTCACTGACACAGGAGAACGACCGCCTGCCGAAACAATGCCGTTTATTTTGTCTGCAGTTCTAGTCTAAACTTCAGCAGCTGTTGGGACCCCATTGTCAACAGAGCCGTATTGTACCGTCACCCCTTCCCCCACCCATCCAGATTACATCAAATGCACCGATACATGCCATAAAATATAACTCCCATCTGAATATAAAGACTAAAGATCCGTGATGACAACATGTGGAAATAACATTATATGCAAATTTGCTGATAGAGTGTATACACAGTATATATACACATACAGTATCAGACAAAAGTAAGTACACCCCTCAGGCACATGTTTGTAAATCTTTTCTTCTATCTTTTCATGTGACAACACTGAAGAAATGACACTTGTCTACAATGTAAAGTAGTGAGTGTACAGCTTGTATAACAGTGTAAATTTACTGTCCCCTCAGAATAACTCAACACACAGCCATTAATGTCTAAACCGCTGGCAACAAAAGTCAGTACACCCCTAAGTGAAAATCTCCAAATTGGGCCCAATTAGCCATTTTCCCTCCCTGGTGTCATGTGACTCGTTAGTGTTACAAGGTCTAAGGTGTGAATGGGGAGCAGGTGTGTTAAATTTGGTGTTATCGCTCTCACTCTCTCATACTGGTCACTGGAAGTTCAACATGGCACCTCATGGCAAAGAACTCTCTGAGGATCTGAAAAAAAGAATTGTTGCTCTACATAAAGATGGCCTAGGCTATAAGAAGATTGCCAAGACCCTGAAACTGAGCTGCAGCATGGTGGCCAAGACCATACAGCGGTATAACAGGACAGGTTCCACTCAGAACAGGCCTCGCCATGGTCCACCAAAGAAGTTGAGGTCACGTGCTCAGCGTCATATCCAGAGGTTGTCTTTGGGAAATAGACGTATGAGTGCTGCCATCATTGCTGCAGAGGTTGTAGGGGTGGGGGGTCAGCCTGTCAGTGCTCAGACCATACGCCGCACACTGCATCAAATTGGTCTCCATGGCTGTCATCCCAGAAGGAAGCCTCTTCTAAAGATGATGCACAAGAAAGTCCACAGTTTGCTGAAGACAAGCAGACTAAGGGCATGGATTACTGGAACCATGTCCTGTGGTCTGATGAGACCAAGACAAACTTATTTGGTTCAGATGGTGACAAGCGTGTGTGGGGGCAACCAGGTGAGGAGGTCAAAGACAAGTGTGTCTTGTCTACAGTCAAGCATGGTGGTGGGAGTGTCATGGTCTGGGGCTGCATGAGTGCTGCCGACACTGGGGAGCTACAGATCATTGAGGGAACCATGAATGCCAACATGTACTGTGACATACTGCAGAAGAGCATGATCCCCTCCCTTCAGAGACTGGACCGCAGGGCAGTATTCCAACATGATAACCACCCCAAACACACCTCCAAGACCACCACTGCCTTGCTAAAGAAGCTGAGGGTAAAGGTGATGGACTGGCCAAGCATGTCTCCAGACCTAAACCCTATTGATCATCTGTGGGGCATCCTCAAACAGAAGGTGGAGGAGCGCAAGGTCTCTAACATCCACCAGCTCCGTGATGTCATCATGGAGGAGGGGAAGAGGACTCCAGTGACAACCTGTGAAGCTCTGGTGAACTCCATGCCCAAGAGGGTTAAGGCAGTGCTGGAAAATAATGGTGACCACACAAAATATTGACACTTTAGGCCCAATTTGGAGATTTTCACTTAGGGGTGTACTGACTTTTGTTGCCAGCGGTTTAGACATTAATGGCTGTGTGTTGAGTTATTTTGAGGGGACAGTAAATTTACACTGTTATACAAGCTGTACACTCACTACTTTACATTGTAGACAAGTGTCATTTCTTCAGTGTTGTCACATGAAAAGAGAGAAGAAAAGATCTACACAAATGTCACTGAGGGGTGTACTTACTTTTGTGAGATACTGAATATGTTTATAATCCTCACCGGCAACTTTATTAGAAACACCTGTTCAATTGCTTGGCAACACAAATGGGATTACCAGCATGACACGGGCCTTACACGGGGATCTCCATACACTGACGGGATTACCAGTGTGACACGGACCTTACATGGGGATCTATATTCACTGACGGGATTACCAGCGTGACACGGACCTTACATGGGGATCTCCATACACTGACGGGATTACCAGTGTGACACGGAGATCTACATACACTGACGGGATTACCAGCGTGACACGGATCTTACACGGGGATCTCCATACACTGACAGGATTACCAGTGTGCCACGGGCCTTACACGGGGATCTCCATACACTGACGGGATTACCAGTGTGCCACGGGCCTTACACGGGGATCTCCATACACTGACGGGATTACCAGTGTGACACGGGCCTTACACGGGGATCTCCATACACTGACAGGATTACCAGTGTGCCACGGGCCTTACACGGGGATCTCCATACACTGACGGGATTACCAGTGTGCCACGGGCCTTACACGGGGATCTCCATACACTGATGGGATTACCAGTGTGACACGGGCCTTACACGGGGATCTCCATACACTGACGGGATTACCAGTGTGACACGGGCCTTACACGGGGATCTCCATACACTGACAGGATTACCAGTGTGCCACGGGCCTTACACGGGGATCTCCATACACTGACAGGATTACCAGTGTGCCACGGGCCTTACACAGGGATCTCCATACACTGATGGGATTACCAGTGTGCCACGGGCCTTACACGGGGATCTCCATACACTGACAGGATTACCAGTGTGCCACGGGCCTTACACGGGGATCTCCATACACTGACGGGATTACCAGTGTGACACGGGCCTTACACGGGGATCTCCATACACTGACAGGATTACCAGTGTGCCACAGGCCTTACACGGGGATCTCCATACACTGATGGGATTACCAGCGTGACACGGGCCTTACATGGGGATCTCCATACACTGGTGAGATTACCAGTGTGACACGGGGATCTTCATACACTGATGGGATTACCAGCGTGCCACGGGCCTTACACAGGGATCTCCATACACTGACGGGATTACCAGCGTGACACGGACCTTACATGGAGATCTCCATACCCTGACGGGATTACCAGTGTGCCACAGGCCTTACACGGGGATCTCCATACACTGACGGGATTACCAGCGTGACACAGACCTTACACGGAGATCTCCATACACGGATGGGATTACCAGCGTGACACGGACCTTACACGGAGAGCTCCATATACTGACGGGATTACCAGCATGACACGGGCCTTACACGGAGATCTACATACACTGACGGGATTACCAGCGTGACACGGGCCTTACACGGAGATCTACATACACTGATGGGATTACCAGCGTGACACGGGCCTTACACGGGGATCTCCATACACTGACAGGATTACCAGTGTGACAAGGGGATCTCCATACACTGACGGGATTATCAGTGTGACACGGGCCTTATACAGGGATCTCCATACACTGACAGGATTACCAGTGTGCCACGGACCTTACATGGGGATCTCTATACACTGACAGGATTACCAGCGTGACACGGACCTTACATGGTGATCTCCATACACTGACGGGATTACCAGTGTGACACGGACCTTACATGGAGATCTCCATACCCTGACGGGATTACCAGCGTGCCACGGGCCTTACACGGGGATCTCCATACACTGATGGGATTACCAGCGTGACACGGACCTTACATGGAGCTCTCCATACCCCGACGGGATTACCAGTGTGACACGGGCCTTACACGGGGATCTCCATACACTGATGGGATTACCAGTGTGACACGGAGATCTACATACACTGACGGGATTACCAGCGTGAAACGGACCTTACACGGGGATCTCCATACACTGATGGGATTACCAGTGTGACACAGGGATCTTCATACACTGACGGGATTACCAGCGTGAAACGGACCTTACACAGGGATTTCCATACACTGATGGGATTACCAGTGTGACACAGGGATCTTCATACACTGACGGGATTACCAGCGTGACACGGACCTTACACGGGGATCTCCATACACTGACGGGATTTATCAGTGTGACACGGGCCTTATACAGGGATCTCCATACACTGATGGGATTACCAGTGTGCCACGGGCCTTACACGGGGATCTTCATACACTGACGGGATTACCAGTGTGCCACGGGCCTTACACGGGGATCTCCATACACTGATGGGATTACCAGTGTGACACGGGGATCTCCATACACTGACGGGATTATCAGTGTGACACGGACCTTACACGGAGATCTATATTCACTGACAGGATTACCAGCGTGAAACAGACCTTACATGGGGATCTCCATACACTGACGGGATTACCAGTGTGACACGAAGATCTACATACACTGACGGGATTACCAGCGTGCCACGGGTCTTACACGGGGATCTCCATACACTGATGGGATTACCAGCGTGACACGGACCTTACATGAAGATCTCCATACCCTGACGGGATTAACAGCGTGCCACAGGCCTTACACGGGGATCTCCATACACTGATGGGATTACCAGCGTGACACGGACCTTACACGGAGAGCTCCATACACGGATGGGATTACCAGCGTGACACGGACCTTACACGGGGATCTCTATACACTGACGGGATTACCAGCATGACACGGACCTTACACGGAGATCTCCATACGCTGACGGGATCAGTGTGACACGGACCTTACACGGAGATCTCCATACGCTGACGGGATCAGTGTGACACAGACCTTACACAGGGATCTCCATACACTGACGAGATTATCAGCGTGACACGGACCTTACATGGGGATCTCCATACACTGACGGGATTACCAGTGTGACACGGGCCTTACACGGGGATCTCCATACACTGACGGGATTACCAGTGTGCCACGGGCCTTACACGGGGATCTCCATACACTGACGGGATTACCAGTGTGACACGGGGATCTTCCTACACTGAGGGGATTACCAGTGTGACACGGGGATCTTCCTACACTGAGGGGATTACCAGTGTGACACGGGCCTTACACGGGGATCTCCATACACGGACGGGATTACCAGTGTGACATGGGCCTTACACGGGGATCTCCATACACTGATGGGATTACCAGTGTGCCACGGGCCTTACACGGGGATCTCCATACACTGACGGGATTACCAGTGTGACACGGGGATCTTCCTACACTGAGGGGATTACCAGCGTGACACGGACCTTACACGGAGATCTCCATACACGGATGGGATTACCAGAGTGACACGGACCTTACACGGAGAGCTCCATATACTGACGGGATTACCAGCGTGACACGGGCATCTACATAAACTGACGGGATTACCAGCGTGACACGGGCCTTACACGGGGATCTCCATACACTGACGGGATTACCAGTGTGACACGGAGATCTACATACACTGACGGGATTACCAGCGTGACACGGACCTTACACGGGGATCTCCATACACTGACGGGATTTATCAGTGTGACACGGGCCTTATACAGGGATCTCCATACACTGACGGGATTACCAGTGTGCCACGGGCCTTACACGGGGATCTCCATACACTGATGGGATTACCAGTGTGACACGGGGATCTCCATACGGGATTACCAGTGTGACACGGAGATCTACATACACTGACGGGATTACCAGCGTGACACGGACCTTACACGGGGATCTCCATACACTGACGGGATTTATCAGTGTGACACGGGCCTTATACAGGGATCTCCATACACTGACGGGATTACCAGTGTGCCACGGGCCTTACACGGGGATCTCCATACACTGATGGGATTACCAGTGTGACACGGGGATCTCCGTACACTGACGGGATTACCAGTGTGACACGGAGATCTACATACACTAACGGGATTACCAGTGTGACACGGGCCTTACACGGGGATCTCTATACACTGACGGGATTGCCAGCATGACACGGACCTTACAAGGAGATCTCCATACGCTGACGGGATCAGTGTGACACGGACCTTACACGGAGATCTCCATACGCTGACGG
This sequence comes from Aquarana catesbeiana, assembly GCF_042186555.1. Lineage (NCBI taxonomy): Eukaryota > Metazoa > Chordata > Amphibia > Anura > Ranidae > Aquarana > Aquarana catesbeiana. The sequence continues at coordinate 322,766,735 of NC_133332.1, read as the reverse complement.
GATCAGTGTGACACGGACCTTACACAGGGATCTCCATACACTGATGAGATTATCAGCGTGACACGGACCTTACATGGGGATCTCCATACACTGACGGGATTACCAGTGTGACACGGGCCTTACACAGGGATCTCCATACACTGACAGGATTACCAGTGTGCCACGGGCCTTACACGGGGATCTCCATACACTGACGGGATTACCAGCGTGACACGGACCTTACACGGAGATCTCCATACACGGATAGGATTACCAGCGTGACACGGACCTTACACGGAGAGCTCCATATACTGACGGGATTACCAGCGTGACACGGGCCTTACACGGAGATCTACATACACTGACGGGATTATCAGTGTGACACGGACCTTACACGGAGATCTACATACACTGACGGGATTACCAGCGTGACACGGGCCTTACACGGAGATCTACATACACTGACGGGATTATCAGTGTGACACGGGCCTTACATGGAGATCTCCATACACTGACCGGATTACCAGCATGACACGGAGATCTCCATACGCTGACGGGATCAGTGTGACACGGACTTTACACAGGGATCTCTATACACTGACAAGATTATCAGCGTGACACGGACCTTACATGGGGATCTCCATACACTGACGGGATTACTCCGGGCACAGTTCGGTGAAGTTGGACCACATTCAGCACCGCGGGTGTTCGGAATCCCTGTGAAGCGAACGGACATTGTGATAACAAATGGACATCCTGCGATTCACATAACGAGCCGCCTCTGGATGTCATGTGATGCGAACGCGCGGCGTAGAGACACACAGAGACTGGAAACAGTTTTGGTCACTTTATTAAATGAGATATTAAATATATTTTTTTTAAAGTTCCAACTACTAAACAGCACTTTCAATGGTGAAAACACAAGAGTATAGTTCCAGGTCTGAATGCTCATTAAAAACACAATTTCAGTCCTTCGGTATATTACATAAAAAAAAACTGTCAGGAGAGGAGGAAGGATCGATCGTAACTTCTGAAGAAATCAAAGAGCAGATTTTCACAGCTGTATGATTTCAGCAGCCAAAGCTGGTTAGAGGGACTGAAAGGACTATACAACTGAGACGTACATGTACAAGAAGATCACAAATACCAAGCCAAAAATGCTTTACATCCAAAGTAACAGCATCGAAATGTGAAGAAGTTAGCAGGCAAAACTGGAATACAAGCAACTTTGTCTGAACTGTGCTGGAAGCTGCTGCAGCTCGTTAACACATCTACAACATAAAAATGATCCTTCCAAGGTCGGGAAGTCTTTTCATCGGTTAAAGCTTGATGCTAGTCAATGCACAATGCCGCTAAGAAGCCTAATGATGGTCCATGTGAACTCCCGGGAATCCAGAGTCCTGTTAGTGAGAAGTCCCAGAAATCTTCTCCGTCAGACGCCACCTGGAGACTTCCAGTAAAAAACAAAAAAAACAAAAGTCTATTCTTCAAAATGTAAATCAAGTCCACTATAGAGGATCTTCAATGACGTGAATGGTTTATACAAGAGGATCAGAGGAGTAGACGAGCCGGCAAAACCGCACCGCTGTGATCTACAGATTACTGGAGTGTCTCACAGCCGGCATCGCAAAGTGCCATCCAATCGCGCTTCTCTCTGAAACTAGTACAGTTCTACCACCCGAATGAGCTCAGGACTTCATCCCGACACCATCCACCTCACAGGCCAACACAGGATGGCAGCTGAAACTAGCTTCAGAAAGGCACTTAGGATGTCTGGCTAATCATGACAACCCCGCAGTCCCCGACCAGGGCGGGCGACCCCGCAGTCCCGACCAGGGCGGGCGACCCCGCAGTCCCCGACCAGGGCGGGCGACCCCGCATATACTATAAATGGGACTCTAATAAGTAAAAACATCTCAGGGTTTGCTTTACACTCTGAAAATCATTGGGAGATCCTTGCATATAACTGGAAGTTGTACAGAGTAGATCCCGAGGGGCCACAGATGGGCCCCGGGCAGTAGGATTAACTCTTTATAAAGGTCTCATACCCAAGAAATGTAACAAGATCGAACGAGTAAAACCCAAAACCTGTGACCTCACACACTGAAATGTTTCTGTATTCTTCTGTTTACTTTATTTGCATATTCTGTATCATGTGAGACAATGAGGACCACAATATCCGCACTTCCCTATAGAACAGTCCATACACGCAGCCTGGGAGTCTCTCTCCTGACACACTACACATGCAGGTGACATTATATGGACCATACAGGACTAACCCTGCTGCATAGGGGGCATGTGTGCAGATCTCCCATTACACACAGCAATGGGCAGGGGCGGTGTAGGAGCACTGTATACATAGATCCCAAACTGCCCCAAAGATGCTGCTTGATGGACTTTTTCTAACGTCCCGCAAGCGTACCGCCCCGGTGTGAAAGCACTGATTACAATGAATGGGAGGCACCATTTCTAGAGTTAAAACGCCTGAAAACCGCCTCAGTGTGAAAGGGGTCTTATATTGACTGGAAAGGAAACCTGTGCAGAGACTCATTAGGCTACCACCATGCTGATCCTCTGGTTTCAATAGTGGAGTCACTGACCCAGAAGTGTGTGGTCACCGTACACCTAGAACTCCGGATGTCCTCAATTCCAGGTCACAGACTTCGCATTATCGTGACCTTTGGTGGTACCAAAAGAATGGAACTGGAACCCAGCAGGTCAATGATGGAGGACACTGGTCTGTCTGGCTGGTGACAGTTATGGTCTTCAGATACATTCACCCCAAGACAAGAATCTGCCGAGTCTCACTGGAGATACTAAACACGTGTGACCAGCGGGTGGCGGCTGTCAGATCTGTACAAATCAATGGCCACCGTCTCTGGACACATTAACCGCTCATCTGAGCATGCAGATTAGAAGCCGCCAGCTGACCCTGAACTCAGCCAATGACTGTCCAAGGTTGGCTTTTCAACCGCAGCAAATCATTGCTGGGTCCAGGAGCAGCGCTTGGCCTTCTAGAGCTTTGACTGCCGGGGTCCCCACATCACTACAGGACACCGATCAGGACAGGGTAGTCACATAGGGGTCAGCGGATCAGCACCCTGTGGTTGAAGATTCTTCAGAAGCTGAAGGTCTTTAATAGAACTAAGATCAGACTCTCATCACCCCCCCCCCCCCAGACGGGGGGGATT